>NW_021604564.1:172011-270570 GCF_004785775.1 Grammomys surdaster | reverse complement strand
GCACCAAGGACACGGTGACCACAGGACTCACAGGGGCTGTGAATGTGACTAAAGATGCTCTTCAGAGAGGCCTGGACTCCACCAAGTCAGTGGTTATGGGCAACAAGGACATGGTCACCACAGGGGCCTTTAATGTGTCTAAGGGGACAGTGCAGACAGGCATGAAGGAGACTGACTGTGTTGGAGTTACCAGTACCATGTACATTGCTAAAGATATTCATAAGAACACAGACACTACCAGAGACACACAGTCTACTGGGCTTGCTCATTTTGGTGACGTAGCCACCCATGCCATCCTCACAGGTGTTCACACAATCCCGAGTTTTCTCTCTGGCTCTCATTCCACTATATGTCATGAGCCTAGCCATCACAGGGACACCAACCAAGGGGTAGGACAGGCTGCCCTGACTTCCACAGAGGTCCTGTGCTGTGAGACCAATAGTTTCTCAGACACATCCAGCTTGGGGCATGTCACAGAGCTCATAGGTGCGACCAAAACCCTTGTGTCTGGTATGGGTTCATCTGCCCACCCAATGACCAGGTCTGTGGAGGAGTGTGGTCAGCTGGCTGCCACAGGATTTGCTGCACTTCGTGATGAGTTGAGAGGGCTGGGTGATATCTTCCAGCCCATGACAGCTGAGGAACAAGGTTAGTGCCTTTGCCTTTCCCCATCATGGGTCCCTAGGTTTGGTGAGACCCCATCCCCATTTTGGGTGTCTCAAGGCACCTTTCAGATTGAGTCTCATTCATTGCCTTCCTCCAGCTCATCTGGCGGCCTCAGAGTCAGGGCCCCGAGTACTCTCTGCCGACCAGGGAAGCTACTACATCCGCCTGGGTGACCTGGTCCCCAGCTTCCGCCAGCGGGCTTTTGAACATGCCCTGAGCCACATACAGCACAACCAGTTCCAAGCCAGGGCCACACTGGCCCAGCTCCAGGAGGCCTTCCAGATGGTAAGAGCATCTCTGGTCCCCACTCTGGACACTTCCACTCTGGTCACCAGCCAAGTGCCCAGTGGGCTAAGCCACCTGCATGCAAAGGGAGCTGAGGGATGGATGTACCAGCATCATGTAGTGAGCTGGGTATGTGGCTGCAATCTGTGAAAGGGTAGTGTGGGTGACCAGGCTCTAGCAGGGGGTCTTTCCCCAATATCCCACCCACCTCCCGAGTTATGTTGGGCATCACAGACACAGAAGCCTGATATTCTCTGTCATCTGCCCACCTCCTCCCTGGTCACAAAGCCCTGCTGTCCCCTAAGGAGATACTAAGGGAATATGGAAAAGATAAAGACAGAGGTATGGTGGGATGCAAGGTGGCAGATTCCTAGGAAAAGAGCACGGTGAGAGTAGTCAGGGGACAGAAAGGAATCAGTGTGGACATGTGGAGGCCAGTAGTGGGGTGGCAGATGAGTGGGCAGAGACTACCTCCTGGCATTCCAGATGGCCTCATGGGGACTCCGTGTTTTGCACTACATATGGAGGAGGTTTAGACGCGAGATCCAGGTACAGCACTGAGTGTCCCTAATCCTTCCGGGCCAACCCCCTGTCCTGTGGTTCTTCTTCCAGACAGACATGAGCATGGAGGCTCCAGGTGGGAAGCTGTGCAGGGACGTGAGCTTGCACACCACAGCGGAGCCTACTGGTAGCCATGAGGTGGGTGTGGCATGGGCCTTCCTTCCCACTACCCCTAGTGAAAGCCCCATCCCTCCTTACCTCTCTCCACCTCTGCAGATGCCGGCCTCCATGGCTCAGGACAGGCTGTGCACCCTCGCCCATCAGCTCCATGCAGCTTACAGCAGCCTGGCGACCAGCCTGCAGGGTCTGCCAGAGGTGCAGCAACAGGCAGGGCAGGCACGGCACAGCCTCTGCAAGCTGTATAGCCTTGTGTCTTCCAAGGCAGGTACTGAGCTGCAGGCAGAGGAGCTGGCCCAGAGCAGTGCTGCTGTTGCCCAGGCATGGCAAGGCCTGGAGGGACTGCTCGATAAGCTGCAGCAGAGCCCTCCACTCAGCTGGCTGGTTGGACCCTTCACCTCAGTGCCTTGTGACCAGCTGTAGGCACCTAAGGGCTGGGTGGCTGGGATGCCCAAGGACCATGCTGTGACCACAGCTGGCTGTACTTCCTCAAAGCTCTGGACTGAGCAGGAGCAGAAGGTCCTGGAAAGTGAATTTGAAACCAGCCACTGCTCCTGCTTTATCCAAGAACCAACGTCCCCTCCTCCAAACTAGCCGCCGAAGTAAGCTCCTACAGCCGCTTCTGATTCTTAGTAGGGAATAGAGCTGCACAAAGCCACAGACTGACATCGCAGGCTGCTGTGGGCCTGACTCAGGCCTGCTCTGCTGAGAAAAGGAGAGTCACACACATCACTACATGGAGACTAGACTGAGTGGACGGGCCCAGCACGGCTCTGAGTAGCTGTGGCGTGTGCAGCACATGGCCTGCAGCCTAGGGCTGAAGATGGAACTGAATGGGGAAATAGGCAGGTGATGGCTCATCTCCCTTGCCCCATGCACCCAAGATACAAGCAAACAAGATGCTGGGGCACAAGGCACTGCCTCACCAATAGGCCAAGGCCACAGCCCAGCCCTCCCTGAACCCCAGCAGTGCTAGTGACCCCAACCTCCCAGCTCCTTTATCTGCACTCTTGGAAAATTAACAGTCTCCAAAAACTTCAGAGCTGGGCCAGCTGTGGCCAAGGAATGCCATGACAGAGACAGCCAGGGACCTTTCCCTGTCCTTCTGCCATGTCAGCATCTCGGTGACACTAAATGCAGCCACTGGCAAACATTGGGCTCAGAGCCTACAGCTAAGCCTTTCAACAGATGGCATGAGCCTCATTACATCATGTCCAGTTATTGGTGGCTATTGAGGCAGGATACACTGGAAGCATGCACCCAACTTGTGAGCCCACTGGGAATACAGAAGAGTGGGGAAGGCCCTGCTGAAAGCCACACAGTGAGAGGAGGCTGGTATGCTGTGGACTGCAACACTCAGCCCAGAGGCCGAGCTGCCCCAGAGGCACTATGCTGGTCTCACCTGGGGGTCTCTGCACAGCTGGTGATGGACCTCTCCTCTTGGGCTGTCCTTAGTGTCTGCTTTACTTATGCTGGTAGAATTGGCCACTCACTGCAGGAAGAGCTCTGCCAGCCTGTGGGTATGAGCCCTGCCCTGAATCAGGTCTGGGCTCCCCATACTGCTCATGGTGGCTAGCACCTAAGCCCTATGTCAGGCACAGTGCCCTGGCCCTAGCCTAGCTGCATTTCATATCAGGACACCAAACCAATAAAAGCTGTTTCTTTTTCATTACAAAATTCTTTATAGCCATTTCATGTCAATTGAAATCACAGAACTAGGCAGAAAAGCCCAGGCCACAAATACAAACAGCGCAGCACTTCCCTGGGAGGCTGGGGATGGACATGGCACCATGGCCACAGTGGCTGGGGCTCAGCTGTCCTCATTGTCATCATCGGCAGACTCAGAGGCTAGCCGTGTCCTCTCATGGTCCTGATGCTCATTCCCAGGCCTTGCGGGGTCAGAGCTGTCCTGTGGGCTGCTGGGGGCGTAAAGAAGGTTGGTAAGCACGCGGTGCTTTTGGGCAATTGGGTGGGTGGGCAGCCAAGGAAAGGTGACACTCATGTCAAAGGCACCTGTGTCTTGTGTGGCCTTGCTGACCCTCCCCAGTCCAACTGTGGCTCAGTCTGGTGGCCAGTGCTCATGTTGGTTACTGGAGGGCCAACCCTAGAGAGTTAGCAGGAAGTTCTTTCCTAGAGCACCAACAGCTGGAAGCATGGGGTAGCCTAATGTGGGCCAATATCAGAGTGTTGGCTGGCCCCAACAAGTGGCAGGGGTGGGGTGAGGGCTCCAGTATGCAGGGAATGCACCTGATGTCCCAGGGACTCACTCATGCAGCTCTTCTGAGGAGCCACCCCTGGGGCCATCCTCTGAGTCCTGCCCATCTTCCTGTGCTCTGTCTTCCATGTTCTCCCCCTTCTGGGATGCGGCCTCACCATTCATAGGTGCTGACCGATCTAGGGAGACATAGGGTCATTATGAACACACAGCTTGCCTTTCATTAGAACCCTTCTCATCCAGCTGTGGTCAAACTTAGAAGCAGTTCAAATGCATGTAGGTGTTATGGCACAAAGAACACTTCCAGCACCCCATTTCTAGCATCCAGTGGGGCTCAAACACACTGTGCCAGCTGCCCCAGAATGAGGTTGGGTCTGGCAAGCTTGCTGGGGACAAACATGGCACTGTTCCCCTGCCCTCTGGCCTGGTGCAGGCAGCCCTCACCGGTGCTGGGCTCATCCTCTGCCAGCTCTCTGGGAGCCTGCTCCCCCGGCTGTTCCTCCACCTTCTCGCCATCGGCCCGTTCCTTCTCGGCTCCAGCCTTGTTCACCTTCTGGAGAGCCTCAACTTTTGGCCCCAGGACCCGCGACTTGAGCCGGGTGTAGACCTCTGCTGCCTTCGCCATCACATCCTTGTTGGCCTTGTACCGGCGAATCTGGCCACCAGGAGGCTAGGCTTAGCAGAGCCAATGGCTGTGCCCCTGAGACCTCCCCTTAGACACCACCACCATCTCCTAGATGCTTTGCCCTGGTGTCCTGTGCTATACCTTCTTCAGTGTTGCTACCACATCTGTGTTCTTCTGAAGGATCTGAGAGGTTACCTGCAGGGTCCCCAGTTCTTCCAGTGCACTCAGACACCTCCTCACATCCTGCAAAGCAAGAGTGGAGGGAAGCCCTGGCTGTCTCCTAGAATGTTGCCTGCTGTTCCCAGGGGAGAGTGCAAGGCAATCCCTGGAGTACTATGAAACCCACTCCTCCACCCAGGGGACCCTGCCTCATTTTCCCAAGATTTCCAAGGAACCAGTAAGGAGGTGGCTGAGGAAAGCACCCATCTCAGGACAGCGTGGGGCTGTGTAGCAGGCATCTTACTGGGTTGTCAACCTTCAGTGCAAATTTGATCTCGCTGTGCAGCTTTTGCAGTCTCTCCTCTACAGAAGGTTCTGGGCAGGAGAGATGCTGGGTTGAGCAGGATGCTCTGATCCCAGGTACAAGGTGGCCCAGACCCTCCCACCACCACAGGTCCACACTGGAGCCTTGAAACCCAGTACCATTGCTAGAGCTAACCTTTCTTCTTCTCCCCCTTCCTGTCCAGTGAGAGACCCTCCGACCGCTTCCGCGTCCGCTCCACCTTCACAGGCCTATGAAGAGACTCCTATCAGACAGGTTATCTTGGGAGGCCCAAGGTGAGGAGAGTCAGGCCAAGGGCCTGGGGCCCTCCTCTGCTTCTGTGAAGATGAGGAACATCTGGCTGACCTTAAGAAGCCCATTGAAGCCGGGCGGTGGTGGCGCACGCCTTTAATCCCAGCACTTGGGAGGCAGAGGCAGGCGGATTTCTGAGTTCGAGGCCAGCCTGGTCTACAGAGTGAGTTCCAGGACAGCCAGGGCTATACAGAGAAACCCTGTCTCGAAAAACCAAAAAAAAAAAAAAAAAAAAAAAGCCCATTGAACATATCACACCCCCTGCTGTGTGGCCGCCACACCACACTGCTGATGCCCATGGGCAACTCTGATTAGCAATAGTTGGGAATACACTTAGGGAACAAATATGAGCTGCATTTCACCACTTGTAGGTGGAGTTAAAGCTTCTGGGTGCTGTAGATACCAGTTGGATTGCTCTTTGGGGTTCTGGACATTGCTTCTGGCCTCTGCCCACTATAGGCCAGCAGCTCCTAGTCTGATAGCCATATGTGGGCCAGGAGAGACTCCTACAGTAAGTCAGGGGCAGGCAAAGTCCTGAGGCTGCAGCCTCGAGGGTTGGAGTCCTTGGATGGGTATGGCTCTGAGGCTAAACTCATAGGTCCAGGGCTCAGGACAGATGCTGACCTGGCTCGTGGCTTCTCATCTGGCCGCCCTCTCTTCTCCTTCTGCCCAGGCTTCCTTGCAGACTCTGAGCCTGGCAGTTGGGACTTCTTGGCCAATTTCTTCCCCTACAGGGAGCAGCCAAAGGACAGGTTGCTGCCTCAGAAGAAGTCTGTCCCCTATTCCCATCATTTAGTCTACAGAGCTGTGGCCTTGCCACCCTCCACCCAGCATATTTGGGCAATGGCTTCCCTGGCCTTTACGAAGTGTGAAGTACAGCTCTCCATGTGAGAGACAAGCTGTATACTCAGGCAGAATCCTTGACTGGCTACCCCTACTTTCTAGGCCTGAGGTCCTGGGCTCTGTTACCATCCTATCTCCAACACCTATGATGAGGCCCAGTACCCAGCTCAATAGACTGGGGTCCAGGGTCAGTGTCTGGGGCTTCAGGTGAAGAGGGGGCACTACACACCTCTTTCCCAAGCTCCCCCTCGGGCTCTGAGTCAGAGGAAGATGGTGTGCCCCGGCCCCGAGTCTTGCGGCTACGCTTCTTCACAGGCTCCTCGTCCTCCAGCTCCTCCCCACTGCTGCCCCCACGCTCTGCCCGCTCCTTGCGCCGCTCCTTCTCCTCCCTCTCCTGTTCTCGAAGTCTCCGGAGCTCTTCCTCCTGCTCCCGTCGCCTCCGAGCCTCCAGCTCACGCCTTCGCTCCTCATCACGTCTCTTCCATTCACTGATGCGGTCCACCTCACCACTGTCACTGTCACTGGGATGGAGAGTCTATCAGTGGGGATCCCAGTACACTCTGCGGCCCCCATATCACTAGGTGACACCCACCTGTCACTGCTGGAGGTGGAAGGTGGTCGTTCTGGCTTTGGTCTCCGCCCTCGGGGCTTGGGGGGTGGCTTCTCAGCTGTGGAAAAGGAGGGGTGACCTTCTCTCCACGGCCTCCCAGTGCTGCATCAAGGCTGGTTCAGGCCTTACCTGGCTTTCTGCCTCGAGGAGGTTTCTTGACGGACACATCTGAGTCTGAGGAGGAGGATGAGGAGGACGAGGAGGAGGATGGAGACGGCTGTGCTGCAACCACAGGCTCTTCCTTGGCCCCATCCGAGTCGGCTTTGGAGTCTGAATCCGAGGCTGATGGCACCTTCTGGGGACAGGCAGAGCAAGTAGGGTGCCAGAGCCCAAATGGAAGAGGAGCCACACGGGGTAGGTGGTGGGTAGGGGGTGTGTGTGATGGCAAAAGTGGCTGCATTTCCCAAGAGATACAGTTCTGTACCTCGTCCACAGCAGAAACATTGGGCACCCTGGTGGCTCCTGGGTAACAGGACCAGGGATAAGCCCAGGGGCTTTCCACGGCAGATGTGCACTGAAAATCTGCATAGAAGGCCCGACCTGCTTTCTCCCTCATATTGTCCAGTTCTCCCACAGCAAGCCACAGTACAACACTCACAGTCCACATCACCATACACATGGTCACAGATACACACACACCTGCACATGCACAAGCAGCCTTGTAAACACACGTCCTCACACTCCCAACGTGTACACAGCACACATGATCCTTTATGCCACAACATTCCAGCAGATAGGACCTGATTTTCAGTTGTGGTAGTGGGGTCCCCTGGGAGGAGCAGCAGTGACCCACAGGCCACAGGGGCATCACCACATACCTGGGTACCCAGGCATCACTGCCATAAAAGGCCCCTCATGATGCCAGTGGCTGTTCAGGACCTGGGGCACAGCACTCTTACCTTCTTCTTACGTCCTCCCAGAGGACCCCGCCGTGGCGTCCGGGCCACTGTCTTCTTTTCTGGGGTAAAATCCTGGGTGGAGAGACAGGAGTGTCAGGGGTGCTGGCTGCCATGCCAGGCTGTCCTGGAGGCTGGTGTTTGCTCACCTGGTCACTGGTCTTTTCCGACTCAGATGGGCTCTCAGAATCCTCTTCCGATGGGGACACACTGGCCTGATCCAGGTCGCTGGAAGCTTTTCTAGCTCGTTTAGAAACTGACATCTGGAAGGCAGGGTCAGGCTGGGTCAGCAGCTAGACATCCCCGGCTCCAGATGGGACCCTCCTGTGTAGCCTTGAACATGCAATCCTTGTGCCTTGATGCTCCTTAATTCTGGGGTCATGACATGAGCCACACACAAAGGCACACATAACCGTGGGTCCCACTCCCAGGAGCTCCTTATCCTTTGAGTGGTCAGAACTAGAGAAGGAAACTTGGGGGCAAGTGCTAGGGGCTGGAGAGAATAGTGTCTGACAGGGCTGGAACTTTCATGGTAAGGACTGTACCGCAGAATGCCTCATTTTATGTCACAAGCTCTCTATCAAAAAGAAAATCACAGAGATATAGACAGACAGACAGACAGATGACCCCAGTAGGACTGACAGGCCCACAGAAAGAACTATGGAAGAGGCAGTGCTGCTTACTATGGTTGAAAGGTACACATCAACGTGGTCAAACAGTCTGTAAAGAACCGGGATCAGCAGCCAACGCATCTACTATGCAAGCCCAAAGTCCTATCATTAGGATCCTTGTGGAGAACCTCCATCATGGGTAAGAGCAGCAGCTCCATGTTAGAGTACTGGTTGCATACACAGGCTCCATGGTTCCTAGCATCCACATGATAGTTCACAACTGTCTTGTTTACACAGGCATCTGCACTCATGTGCACCCTCTCCCAAGGCACAAATACATATACATGAAAAAAACACATTCTAAAAAGGGGCTGGGGCTTGAGCTTCATCACTGGCTACTGTCAAGAGGATCTAGGTTTGTTCCCAGCTAGCACAGGCTGCTCACAACCATCAGTGACTACAAAGTCGGGAGTGGCTACATACACCTTTAATCACAGCACTAAGGAGGAAAAAGAGGCTGGGATAAAAGTTTGAGGCCAGCCTGATCCACATAATGAGTTCCAGGATAACCAGGGCTACATAGTGAGACCTGTCTCAAACACACACAACTCTGTCCCAGGAGATCAAATACCATCTCTGGCTTTGGGTATCAGACATGGAATAAATGAGGTGTTCAGACATAACTGGTGTGCAGGTAAAACACCCAGATGTAGAAAATAAAAACTGCCCTACCCCCAAAACATAACCAATCAAACAAAAAAGCAAACGCATATCTGTAATCCAGAGCCAGGGAGGCAAAGACAAAGGGTCCCCAGGCTTGCTGGCCATCTAGTTAAACTGATGAGGAGCTCTCAAATGCAGACAGGGAGAGACTCAACCTCTGGTCTCTCTACACACAGACATGTGGACTAATCTCATAATCATACAAAGATTAAAAATGCCATGGAGAGTCAGGCCCCCTAAAGTAATCAACTTCAAGGTATCTGAATTTTACCTCAATTCTTGTTAAAAATGAGTACTAAGGCAGGCACATGGTGATGCATACTTATGACCTCAGCACTCCTAGAGACTGAGGCAGGAAGATTACAAGTTTCAGGCCTGATTGGGCTATTACACATTGAGGCCCTGTCTCAAAACAAACAACAAAAACAATTCCTATAGAGAAGGGCTGGAGATGGCAAGGGGCCACCAAGGGGACAGGTTTCTAGTAGCTACCCTCTTTACACTACCTTCAAGACTGGTGTCTTCCGCTTCAGGCCACTGTGATCACTGCTCTTGTCAGAGTCGGAATCGCTCTCCATCCTGTCACTGGTGGTTGTGGTGGTCACAGCTGTCACAGTCATGACTCTCCGGGCTTCTTTGTCCTTGTCCGCGTCGCTGCCACCACTCAGGTCAGCTTCAGGGACCTCACTGTCAGAGGAGCTCACCGGCTGGGGTTGGAGGTGACAGATGTGTCACCAAGGGGCCAGGATAGACTTCCTAGCCCCATGTTAACTGGGCAGACAGCATCCAGCGCTGGGAATCCAGGCTCACGGTCTGGCTGCCTCGCTCATGAGTTGGGAAACCGAGACAGTAGGATGGTGTAGGTAGGAAGATGTAGGAGCAAGTGCTTTGGCTCTGTGCCTCAGTTTTCAACTGAGCAAGGGAGAGATCACAACTTTTGGCCTCATGAGTTTGCTGCAGGTAGCACAGAGCTGTCAAGTAAACAGGTAGCATGCAGAGCACAGCAAGTGGTAGTAATTGTGGGTTTTGTTTGTGTTATGTGCTACTGGGAACTGAATACAGGGCTTCAGGCATGCCAGGCAAGCACTCCCTCACTGAGCTGCAACCCTGGGCCCCTCTTTACTTCCTATGTTAGATAGGGTACTGTGAAGCCTGGCTGGCCTTTAAGTTGTGCTGGGAAGACACGCCTGCCTCAACAGGTCTGGCTTGGCTCTATTTCAAGATATTACAATTGTGAGAAGAAGCCAGCCCCAGAGGCACTGCTGAACCTGCCACCCTCACAATGCCTGCTTAGGCAGCAGCTACAGTCCAGCCACATCACAAGCTATGTATGACTTGACTACAACTTGGCCTCCTGTCCAACCCAGGAGCTGAGAACCTAGGAACAGGCAGATCACACAAAGCTGCTAAACACAGGGACTAGAAAGACAGTGGGGACTGAGAAATGAGGAGCTGCTGTGAGGACTGTGAAGTGAAAGATGTGTCCTAGGACCTCAGAAATGCCGGTCAGAGGTAGAGCAGGGTGAGCAAGATGCAGCTTACAAGGGTTACAAGGGACTGGAAAGCAAAGGGAACAGGCTGGAATGGCCAGGTTGTAGAGAGAAATGAAGGTGATGGTGAAGAGACTGAAGATGATGCTGTGGCTAGCTCACACACTAACTTACTGAGGCTCTGAAACCATTGGCCAGGTGGCTCAAGAAGTCTCAGGATGCAGAGAAAATCTGTGAGCTCCAAACATGTTGAGTCCCCCTCATTCATCCAATGCACACTATAGAGCACCTACTATGATGACAGGTAAAAGCCATGACAACAGTAGACCTTAGCCACACTCAGAACCCGTCACTGTAATTCCATATAACTGCGACCTGAGGATAAGGGGTAGGGTGGTGGCAGTTGTTGATTTTTCAAGGACCACGAATGGAAAGAACTCAAACTGCCACCAATTAAGGAGTGAAAAAGATGTGGTACAGCTAGAAGACAGTGAACATAGCCAGAGACAGTGAACATGGCAAGTATGGCCAATGCTGTTACTGTGTAGGCCTAAAATTCCAGTGTGTGGCAAGTGGGGGCAGAGAATCAAGGCCTTCCCTGGATATTCTGTCATTCTAGGCCAGCCTGGGCTATACAGGATGACATCCTTGAAGTGTGGGCCTGTCTACAGCAGATAAATATGGGTGGAAAAGCAGAATGCCAAGGGCAGGCACTCAGGCACAGCACTGTGGCACTGTGGGGTGGAGAGTGCTGCAGTCACATTGAGGTGAAAGCTGGAGCAGCCACAAATACACCAACACTGTTAAACAGGAACTGCAGAGTGTACAGTTTACAGTATGACTTAGGGGTGGCCAAACGTTGCTCTCCTGCTACCAGCTGCTGGATCGCATGTGCAGCTCTGACCATTCTGTTTGCTTTGGGGCAAGGTCTGTCTATGCAGCCCTGGTTGTCCTGTAATTCACTGTGTAGACTAGGCTGGCCTGGCCTTGAACTCACAGAGATCTACCTGCCTCTGCTTCTAGAGTTAGGGAGAGGACTCAGCTGGTAAAGGGCTTGCTGTGTGTCAAGCCTGGTGACCTGAGTTCAATCCTCAGGATGCAAATGGTGGAAGGAGAGAACTGACTTCACAAGCCGTCACCTGACCTGCACAGGCATTATGGCATGCTGGGGCCCCATCCCCACATACATTCTATTGATGTGATTTAAAAAAAAAAAAAAGACAAAAATGAACTTGGGGAAAAAAGGTTTATTTTTTCTTACAGCTTGTTCATCATCCAAGGGACCTGGAGGCAGGAGTCGATGCAGGGGCCATGGAGGGTGCTTCTTACTGGCCTTTTCTCTAGGCTTGCTCAGCCTGCTTTCTTATAGAACCCAGAGCCACAAGCCTAGTGGGTGGGCCCTCCCACACAAACTATCAACCAAGAGAAATGGCATAAAAACATGCCCCAGGCTAATCTGGTGGGGAGGTTTTCTTGACTGAGGAAGGTTCTTCTTCCCAAGTGACTGTAGCTTGTGTTAAGCTGACATAAAACCACCTAGCACAACTGACCTCTTGTTAACTTGACACACAAACACATCACTATTGAACCTTTCTCTTTCCCATAGTATGACAATATTAACACCACAATATAAACTAAATAACTTTACAAGTACCAGTCTTTAAAAATTCAAATACTTCTAAAGATTAGTTTTAGCAGGGTGTGGTTTCCAAAGTCTTTAATCTCAGTCCTCAGAGGCAGAGGCAGGTGCATCTCTGTTTTGGTTTGCTTTGAGACAGAGTCTCTCTATGTAGCCCTGGCTGTCCTGGAACTCATTATGTACATCATGTTGGTCTTGAACTCACAGAAATCTGTCTGTTTCTGCTTCCCAGGTGCAGGTTTCTCCAGGGAAACCCTGTCTTAAAAAAACAAAAACAAAAGTGGGAGCAACCAAGTCTGGCTAGGTGCTTCTATTTGAGTTTGAGGCTAGCCTTGTATACATAGCAAATTCCAGGACACTCAGAGTTTCATAGTGAGGTTCCACTTTCTAAAGACAAAAAAAAACCCAAAAAAACAAAAAACCCCCCAAAACCTCAAAAATAAACAAACAAAAAATCAAAACACCAAAAAACAAAAACCCCCAAAACAAAAAAAAAGTTCAAAGTTTCTCTAAATATCCAAAGTCTCTCAAATGTGGGATTAAATAAATTGAAATAAAAATAAGTTACACTCTTTCTTACTCCAGGAGAGAGGAAGTAGAGCAGCCAGTCAGATCAAAGCAAAATCCAAGTCCAGCCATGCACAGCTCAGTATATACAGTTAAGGGGAGACTAGGAGACTTTCAAGCTCTGGTTTCCAAAGGCCTGGGCAGCAGCTTCCCTGGCTGTCATCTGAAGCACACACAGCTTGTCTCCTAGTCAGCTCAGGCCCACTCCACTCCATACTTGCTGTTGTTCTTGGTCATCCTATGCCACTGACATCTCTAAAATACTGGGGTCTCTGCAACTGGGCTGTGTCTTCAGCAGTGGCCTCTTATCGGTTCTTTTCAGGGACGCTGATCCTGCTACATGGTTCCAAGGCTTCAGTCCTGGGGCTTCTACTGCAACTAAGGCTGCACATTCACCACTGGCCTCTCCTGGTGCCAAGCCTCAGCTGCTCTTCAAGTCTTTTTCAGCCTTCAAACCAGCACCAGCTAGGTGACTTACATATAACTAAGTTTGACTGCCAGTACAAGATGCAAGTTTGATCCTTTGAACTACAGCCTCTGTGTGCTAACCCTGAAGAATCTCTTCCCAGATTTTGCCTCAGCAATGCTGGTCTCTGTCACCTATGATTCTTAACTACAGCATTGACTGTTCTCACAAAGCAAAGGTTTCACTTTACTGGAATGGGCCAATAGAATAATCCTTAGTATACTCTGAACACTTTCCTTTAAACCTTCAGAAGGCAAGCCTCCATCGTCTGCATTGCTTTCAATATTTTTATCTTCCAGATGCCCATAGAACAGAACAGTCAACTGAGCTCTGCACACTCAATGGATTTCTCAGCCCAAAGTTCTCAAAGTTCAAATGCCATCACAATCCTCCCTAAAACATATAGTTATGACTGTCATCAATACCCCACTCCTGATACCAATGCGTCTTACTTAGGATTTCTATTGCTATGATTAAAAAAAAAAAACCATAGCCAAAACCATAAAGTTAGAGAGGAGAGGGTTTATTTCAGCTTACAGCTCATCATCCAGGAAGTCAGGATGGGGATTCAAGGCAGCAGCTGATGCAGGGGTCATGGAGGGGTGCTGTTTACTGGCTTCTTCACCATGGTTTGTTCAGCTTGCTTTCTTATTGCACCCAGGACAACAAGCCAAAGAGTGACATCACCCACAGTGAGCTGGGCCTTCCCATGTCATCATCAATCAAGAGAATGCCCACAAGACAAACTGTTGGGGACATCTTTTCAAGTGAGGCTCTTCCCAAATGATTCTACTGTGTCAAGCTGACATAAAACCAGACAGCACATAAAATATAACTGTAAATCTTAAGAACCTTGTATTTAAAGAGATACTTCCTTGGGGTGACTGCAGTGAGCATAGACAGGAGATGGGGGCTTACAGAGGCCAGGAAAAAAAAAAAAAGCTATGGAACAGGCCGGGCAGTGGTGGCCTTTAATCCCAGCACTTGGGAGGCAGAGGCAGGAGGATTTCTGAGTTTGAGAACCAGCCTGGTCTACAGAGTGAGTTTCAGGACAGCCGGGAAGACACAGAGAAACCCTGTCTTGAAAAACCAAAAAAAAAAAAAAAGCTTTGGAACAGGTCCCCAGAGAACAGAATCAGGAGACCAGAACAGAGAGATGAAGAAGTCCAGGTCTCCCAGGTGCTTGTACCTGAGCCCAGGCACATAAACTCACACTGCAGCAGGGAAACACAGGCCAGATCTATTTGTTACCTACCATGTGGGAGGCAGACACAGTAGGATCCACAGTCTGAAGTTACCTTCAGCTACATAGAAAATTTGAGGCTAGCCTGGGATATGTGAGATCCTGAGACCTGGAGTGAGCATGCAAGACCTCAACATACAAAACAGTGCAGTGAGTTGGTGACCTATACATCCCAGGAAACGCTCTATTAGCAAACACATCACTGGTACCAAGAACCATGTGTGCATGCAAATGAATGTGTCTGAGACAAGGTCAGAGGTAGGCTTAACAACCAGTTTAAAACATATGCTATCTGTAGGGCCAATCACAGGACAAGTGAATCGGGTCTGTCTATTTTCTGACTAAAGCTGATGGCATATTCTCAAAGAATTTCTTAAATTGGGGAAAATTTGTCATAAAGAAAAGTGAGAAACAAAAACCAACACTAGGTAACACTCACATCAAAACAAAACTAGCACTCACATGCTGTCTGATAACTTCAGTGCCAAGGGATTTGGCAGCCTCTTTTGGTCTCTTCAGGCACCAAGCACCCACACAGCACACTTATATACATGGAGGCAAAACACCCATACACATAAAATAAAAATGAATATATCTTTAAAAAAAAAAAGAAAGCTGAAAGCTTTGTATGGTTTTCAGTGAGGTAGAAAGGCACTGCAGCAGGATGGCTCGCCATAGAACAATGCTCTTTTTGAATATGAGGTCTGTATTCCTGTGTGACTTGTAAAATTAAGCTAAATTTTTTAGGGAAAAGAGACAGGTCAACTGTAGCTAATCTTTTACTACTTTGTGGGTTCTTCTTTTTCTCACTCTGTATCTCCCTTCACCCCCAGCTTCACCCCTATTACTAGACAGGAGAGAAACAAGGATAGAGGGAGGCACAGATAGGGAGAGAGAACCCTGAATCGACTTTCTTTCTTCTTGTTTCTTCTTTGAGCAAGACTACTAAAAACCACAACCAACACCCCACCCTCCAAACAGCCCTGCCCCTCGGGCCCTAGCATTTATATACACCCTCTAAAAAGTTCCCAGAACTCCAAACGTAACACAATCGCAGAAACTATCTGCAGCTGGCAAATCCATTTCTGTGTTTTTTTGTTGTTGTTTTGGTTTGGTTTTTTGAGACAGGGTTTCTCTGTGTAGCCCTGGCTGTCCTGGAGACTCTGTAGACCAGGCTGGCCTCAAACTCAGAAATCTGCCTGTCTCTGCCTCCCAGGTGTGGGATTAAAGGCGTGCGCCACCACTGCCCGGCTTGGTTTCTTTCTTTCTTTTCTTTTTTTTTTTTTTCACAGAAATCAAAATTCCAGAATAGTCATTACACTCGGTTTCCCATAAAATCATGCTTCTGAAGGCCTGTGTATACACTGTCTGTCCAAAGTATCTATCTTGACAATGCTTAGAAGGACCATTCTAGGGTGGCACAGGAATTATACCTCTCCTTCCTATTTGTTTGACTCAAGGTATCAAGGCTGACTCTGTACTCTAATCCAAGAGAGGCTCCTGTCTCACCAGCCCAGAATGCTGGCATGACAGATCCATCTACAGTCCACACTCATGTCCCCTTGAGGGCACACTAGGTCATGGAACCACAGGACAGCCAGGGGCTCTCAGAGCTTCCAGCCACTCTGTCTCAGAGGCATGTAGATGGATGGCTGGCTCCAGCACTTGATGTTTGAGTTTTGTTTCCTTGAGGGCTGCAATTGTCTGCATGGTGCCCACAAGCCATGGGTGTTCAATAAATATTAAATACAGTGATAATTCACCAGCAGGAAATGGGCTCAGGATGTGTAACTAGAGAGCATTCAAACTAGTGCCAGCAGAGACGACAGGATCTTCTTCAAGATCCCCTGCCCAGGAGAGACACAAAAAGAGCTATTCTACTCTCCATACATGGTACAGATGACAGAAGTAAACTGTCACTGGCATACAGTGCATGTTCCCAGTCTCTTAACAAAGGCAGCCAAACCAGAAATGCTTGGGAGACACCTGCTTGTGTGAACATTTTCAAGGCGAGGACTCAAGGGTCCAGATCAGTGTCTGATTCTGGTCTTGGCAGGTATCAACACAACTGTGTCTGCTGCTCCCCTAGGAGATTCCTTCCAGCATGAGCCAGTTGGGGAAAGAGAGGCACTTGACTACCTCAAGAGTTCACGTCCAACAATTACCAGATTCTATGAGAAGACTCCAATTTCTACTGGTAAAGCCAGGGTTGGGACTAACACTCATCAACTCCCGCTTTGTTCAACAAACCCAGGTGACCTTCACCAACAGCAGGCTTTGCCTTGTTGTGATCACTCCCTTTGGCCACCTCCCAACTGGATGACCACCCTAAGCTACTTTGCCACTTCTCATTAAAACCTTCGGAGCAGGGACTGAGGCAATAGCTTAGCCAGCAAAGCACCTATTATTGCACACACAAACACACCAGAATTAAGGTTCCTAGCATTCCCAGAGATGCCAGGCAGCCCATTTGTGAGCCCAGGTACACAGGATACAAACAGGGTATACTTTGAGCTAACTCAGCCATCTGAGTGAGCTAGGGGTTCACGAAAGATGATGGCTCAATATGTAAGGTGGAGAAGGGTCACGGAAGACATTGATATCAGCCTCCAGCCTGCAAAGACATGCATACACATGGACATGCATACACCACACACATGCAAACAAATACTACTAGCACCCCAAAGCAGGAGTAAAACAGAGTGAAGGACCCTACCCAGCCCAATACCCTCCACTCTCATCTCACTCTCCAACATCCACACAGGCAACTCTCTCTACCCTTCTACAGTGGCTTTCTATTGATTTCAACTTCTAATTTTAAATTTTAGAAATCATATTTGTTTAGTGTAGGCATGTGTGAAGGGAGGCCAGAGAGTAACATATAGGAGACAGCTCCCTTCCTACCATATGAGTATTAGGAAGGTGCTCAGGTCATCAGGCATGGAGGGCAACCATGTGCTGAGTCTCACCAACCCCTCTCTTCAACTTTTCTAAATTTATTCTCTCTCCAGAAATTTCAAGCCAGGCTCTTGGCATTATGTCCCCTCTCTGGCCAGGAGTGCTCACATTCACAGACAACTGCTTCCTCTACCCAATCCACAGCTCAAAGTCCAGGACAGAGGAGGTGCTAGTTTCACCTTTGAGAAGCATCTACCAGCCTTGTAACACTCTGTTCAGAATCCAGGCTCATCCTTAGATGGTGGTCCCCACCAGAGACATATGTGGTAATGGCCTGGGGAGCCCCTAGAGTGGAGTGAAGCAGACCTATTAAGCATTCTGTAGGGCCCAGCAACACCCCAAAGAGCGAGCCAATCCACAGCATCTACAGTACTGAAGGAAAAGAGAGAGAAACCATCCTGAAAGTTTCTGAGGAAGCCTTGGCCCCAGGGGCCTATAAATGCTCCACTGCCCACCTGTGCCCAGGCACTCACCGGAGGTGCACTGTAGCTGGCGTGGGGGTTGTTCTGAATCTCCCAGAGCCCCTCATTGAAGCCTTTTCTCTTGTTGGGCTTTCCGTACTTGTCCTTGCACTTGTCATAGGGGAACAGGTCCTTGGGTCCCAGGAAGGCCCTAGAGGTAAGAACCATAGGCCAGTTCCAGGTGAGCCAGGCCACCCTGGGAAAGGAGCCAGTCTGTGGGTGAAAACCTGGAGGGGACACTTACGTTTCATGCGTTCCAAAGAAGAAGATGGGGTATTTGTTGGGTGGGGGCTTCACGGCACCATCAGCAATGTCATCAATCTGTAGTAAGAGGCAGGCTGGTCAGAGGGCTTCAGGTAAAGGCCAAGAGGCAGCTTTATCCAGACCCAGAAAACCATCCAGTTACTTGGGGGTGGGGGAGAACACACCATGGGGAAACACAGCACTTTCCAAACAGAAGTCTGGAGGTCTGAACTCAGGTCCACTAAGCTATAAACTATCTCCTTAGCCCTTTAATTTGGAATTAAATTTTTTCTTTTTAGACAGTCTCACTATGCAGCCTGGTTGTCCTCACTATGTAGACAAAGGTGGCTTGGGGCTTGACTTTCTCCTAAGCAACGGGGACGGGGAGCACAGCCGTGCCTGCTATGAAACTTGCACTTATGTGCACACTGCTAACCTGTCTGCCACCCACAGCAATTCTCTTTCCACCAAGAAGAAAGCTGGCCTTTCATACACGTTCTTAAGGCGAGCCAGGCCCAGTGTGGTCCCCTGAACCCCCCTCCGGAGGTGGGCCTAGGTTCAGCTTCTCCCCTCTCCCGGGATTTGCCAATGACTGCCCCTCCTGGAAAAAAAGGTCTGGTCTGCTCTTGTCCCAGAGGTAAATCTGGCAGCTCCAGCGATGAAGAAGATGGGCGGTGGGCTGAGGGAGCCAGGCCCAGGGCATCCCGGAAGTCCCACCCTCTTTGTGAAAGCCCATGGGCTCCAGCAGCTGTCAGTCACCTTCCCACAGGATGCTAGCAGCCCCTTCCCCTCCAATCAGGTGCTTGGAACTGTTCTCTCTGTGCTGGAGAAGGCTAGGAAGGGGGAAGGGACAAGAGCTCCATAGAGAACAGAGGTAGACTAGGGAGGGCAGTGGCCCCTGTAAAGTTTTGCTCCTCAGTCTCAGTGGGTTTCCCAGAGCTTACCGACCCACCTCACCAACTCCTGGGGGATTGCTGATTCTTCCTGGCCTGCTCCCCAAACATCATCCCCCTAGTCTCGTTGGTCCTAGTAGTTCAAACTCTGGTCCCTGGTGGCTAGATGCAGGATACCAGATGCACAGGTATCCTCAAACCTGCCTTGCTGAAGACTGCCAGGCTGCTTCTCCCAACGGTCCCACACCTCAGGAACCTATGGGCCCACCTGGTCCTGACCTCTAGGAGTTACCTCCTGGGCTGGTTCCCGTTCAGCTTGCGCTTTGGCATCCCCATGGCAACTGCCTGTCCTATGGCCTTCTACTCCCACCCCCATGCAGTCACAGCCAATCTAGCCCCTGTACTAATATGTAGAGGCAGGAAAACTGTTTCTATGCAACTGAACATGTGCACCAGGACTTGCAACGCCAGCCACCATCTGCACAAACAAAAATTCCTTCAGTCCTGACACATGGATGCAGCTAACTTCAGCCCTGGAGTAGCCTCTGTCGTAAGTCCTGGGGGCAACAGAAACCTTTGGGTCCCTGTGTATGTGCCACTTTTTGCCAGGGCCAGAATTCTACCACCTGCACACCCAGGCTCCAAACATCTACACTCCTTGACCCCGGCTTCCTCAAACAGGAAACCCTAAAGCCTCCTACCTCCAGCCCAAAGCTCCTGTTCTCTGGTGAGTTACATCCAGCCCACTGAGTCTCTTTAAGGACCGGACTCCAGGTCCCCAGAAAAGCTTTCTTCCAACCCTTGCCCTCATTTAGGTCATGGAGATAAGGTCCCTTTCTCTGGGGCTGCATCCTGCTCCCCCATTCATCACGCGCAGCCTCTCTGGGAGAGACTCTCCCCATCATTTGATCCTTCCACCCCAATCCCAAGGTGCCCACGCACCCTTCGAGCCCCACTACACCCCTCAGGCTCCACTATCCTGGGATCCTCTAAACGCAAAACTCTGGCACACTGGTCTCTCAGGTCCTGGAGGAGGTCAAGGATAGTACCGCAGCCATTCTCTGCAGGACTGTGGGTCTCTGAGACTCAGGACCTCACCATGCAGGTTACTCAAACCAAAACACTGCCACACCTCAGTTCCAAAAGACCATGGGTCTCAGGGCCAGGATCCGGAACCGCGGAATACAAGTCCCTCAGACCAGGAACCTCCCCGAAGACACTCCGGACCCCAGGCACTGTGGTCCCGGAGGAAGGAGATTCCTTAACTCCAGAGAGCCACAGCGCAGCTACCTGAGCCCACAGCCCCAATCTCTCCTCAGCCTCCCCTCGGCCTCCATTCCAGCCTCCCCGCGCGCGCCCGCCCGCGGCCCCTCCACCAACTCCGCCGGGCCCGTCCACTCCACGCGCGGCCTCACCCGGGCCGGCCAGTGCGGGTAGCCCTTCATCTTGGCAAACACCAAGTCCCCGGGCTTGAAGGCGTGCGGCATGCTTTCGGCGGAGGCCCAGGCCGCGGGAAGCAGCAACGGCGGCGGAGGGAGGCGAAGCTAGAGGCGGGAGTCGGACGCCTAAGGGGCGGAGGCGTCCGCACGGGCCGCCGGCCGGCGTCTACTTATTGGGTTCGGCACGGCCGGAAGTCCCGCCTTCCCTTGGCTATGGGCCGCCGTCGCCGTCGCTCTTGACCACAGAGACGCGCGCGAACCAATAGAGGGAGGGGTTGGATCAGAGTTAGTTAACGGGATTGGGTAACGGGGCAGAAGTCAAGGGCGTGGATTAGGAGCCAGTGGGTGGGGCGGAGGCTGTGGAACCATAAAGACGAAAGGTTTAAGCGGCTACAGGGTGGAGCCTAGAGAGGAATCATGGGGCGGAGCTTATCAATTGGGGACTACTCAGGGGCGTGGCTCCCAGTCAGGATGTGGGGCGGGGTGAAGGGCATTACATGAATTAGACGCTTAGACAGGAGCGTAGATAGGGAAAGGGGGCGTGGTTTAAAGAGCCATAAGAGGCCAGAGTAAAAGGAAGACTGAAACTAATAACAAGCAGCCGTGGGGCGGGGCCTAGTGAGGACGAGACATACATAACAGTAGTCAACAGCCCATTGGAGTCATCCCCACGAAATATAACCAATCAGCGTAGAAGACAGATTAATGACAGCCTTCCAGAAGGACATCAGTGCAACTATGAAGCCCATTGGCTATCGCTCGACCAATGCTTGACAGGAAGACAAGTTCAACAGAACTCAACAAAATCCCGCAAGGAGTTGGTGGAGGAAGGGGAGGGCCTCAAGAGAGGGCAGGGCTCGCTTGTTTATTTTAAAATTTGGGATTTTTTTTGTTGTTGTTGTCTATAATACATTACATGTTTTCATTTTATAGTTACAGCACCTTTATACTTTGACATTTTGTATTTTAATTATTATTCTTTATTATTTGGAGACAGGTTCTCACCCTGCCGACCTCACTGGGCAGCAACTCCTTGTGTAGACAAGGCTGTCAAGCCAGGCAGTGGTGGCGCACGCCTTTAATCCCAGCACTTGGGAGGCAGAGGCAGGCGGATTTCTGAGTTCGAGGCCAGCCTGGTCTACAGAGTGAGTTCCAGGACAGCCAGGGCTACACAGAGAAACCTTGTCTTGAAAAAGCAAACAAACAAACAAACAGACAAGGCTGGCGTCAAACTCACAGATGTATTCCAGCCTCTGACTCCCCAATCCTGGATCAAACATGTATGCTACAGCGTATGTATAGAGCTTTGTGGAGCCCGCGCCAGTCCTCTTCCTTCACCTGAGGCTCACAGGGAAAGTAATTCATTCAATGACCATTTCACTAGCCATTTTTATTTTACTTAATTTTATACTGTATCTTAGTAATTGTTTATTTTTATGACCTGATCTTAGCTCAGGCTACTTTGTGAATAGCTATGGACCCAAGGCTGAAGTTGAACTTTTGATCTCCTGACTCTATTTCCCTAGGGCTTAATCGGTGCTGGGGATTGAATCTGGGTGTTTTGCATGTTAGAGTAGGTGAGTTCTTCACTCTCTGAGCCCCATTCCCAGGATGCTTATTTTTCTTATTTACAAAGTGTTGAGTACCTAATGTACTTAGTGTCACAAAATATTCCATGCTGAGTAAAATATACATTGGATACCAAGTGCCTCAGTTTCTCTAGCTGTAAAACAGGGTCCACAATGTAACATGTCCAATGTGGCCAGGGATAGTTAGTGACATCCTATCTTGAACTGTGTCTGGTTCTTGGGATTCCTTGGAGCTTCCACACTAGAATTCTGACTTATACCATAAACAACTGTTTTTATTCCTGTGTTGTTTTTTTTAATCTATGTATGATCTCAAAGAAAAACAAACCAATAAAGGTGGTTTGTCTAGGCTGTAGGGACATCTCAGGACCTAAAAAGTTGACAGAGAATTGGCTCACGTAAGCCTGTCAGCCCAGTATTCAGGAAAGAAACAGAAAAATTGCCCAGGTGGAGATGGGAGGACAGCTGGTTGGGGTTTGTTGCCAGCCTAGCTCTAGGTTCAGGGAGAGACCCTGTCTCACAAGAATAAAGCTCCTCCTTTGTTCTCTGCCTGCCTCCCTCCGACATATATATTGGGGAACTTGGTGGTGCACACCTATGATCTCAGCACTCAGGAAGTAGGAACAGGTAGCTCTTGATCTCCATAGTAAAACTCTGTCTCCAAAAAAGATATATATCTTCTTTCTTTTTTTTCTTTCTTTTTCCCAGGCAGGTTTTTTTTTTTTTTTTTTCAGCCCTGGCTGTCCTGGAACTCAATCTATAGACCAGGTTCAGCCTGACTCTACTTCTTGAGTGCTGGGATTAAAGGAATGTGCCACCAGTGGCTGGCTCAATTTTTTTTCCCCAAAGGACTAAAACATCATGTCCTGGTACTGAGCACTTCCTGGCTGCCTTCTTTAAGGTGTTCCACTCCTTTTTCACTGTAGCTCTTGGAAACCAGTCATCCTCAGTTCTCATCAAATGCCTCCCCTGCTCTCCTCCAGCTATGGAGCTTGTTTCCTTGAAGTCACCAGGGTGTCCATCCTTCAGCTTTGTGCATCTTGGGGTCTAATGGTTGGCAAAAATAATAAGATTACTAACAGCCTTGATAGCCCCCAAAGCTGCTGTATCCCTGACAGTTTCACACCAGCACAGATGAAAGCTTGCCCATAGCCACTTCAGTTACATGGTCCACTGAGACAATAATGCCATGTGCAATTAGGGAAAAATTACATGCACACAGACAGGAGGTGCGGGAGAGCTCCTGGAATCTGAGGTGAGTGTCCAATGGCCTACTCCCCCCATCCCCTAGTGAGTGACCATCAACAGTGAAGTATATGATTTTGGGGGCCTCTTGCACAGTCACAGTAGCCCTGATGTAGATGATGGCTGCTTTTCTTTTCTTTTTTTGATCTTTCGAAACAGGGTTTCTCTGTGTAGCCCTGGCTGTCCTGAAACTCACTCTGTAGACCAGGCTGGCCTCAAACTCAGAAATCCGCCTGCCTCTGCCTCCCAAGTGCTGGGATTAAAGGCGTGCGCCACCACTGCCTGGTGATGGCTGTTTTTCAAATGAACGACAGTGTTCTACAAAGCCTGAGTCCAGAGCATCTTCTTTTTGTTGAGTGTACACACCACATGAGATGGAAGTGTTGCAGGAGACAAAACTCAGCTTTGCACATGGTGACCAAGTCCTGTTCCAACTGCGGTCCTGTGAGATAGCATTATAGTCCAGGCCAGCTTTGACCTTGCCTGAATCGATCCTCTCTGTCGGCTCCTTTCTGTCTTGTCCTCTTAGAGCACATTTCAGGCTCCTGTACAGCACACCCGTATTCATTTTCTCTGTAGTACAGACTGGACTTGAACTACTGACATCCACCCTAGTTCCAGTAGCTCTGGGGACACTTCCAGGCTGCTCGGTGTCTGCATGCTCTCTTAAGTTCCCTTGGAGACTGCCGCGGTCTTGAAGGAGGGGAGCCTGTCGCCCCGGCAACGGCGTCCGCAGACAGGAAGATGGCGCCCCGCCCGCGTGGTGCCACAAGGCGATTGTCACGTGCGCTGGGCGGGACTTCCGTCGCCGCGATATTTTCTTTCCGGTGGTTGGCCGCCTGCTCCTTATCCACCCGGGCCCTGCGCCCTCCGCCCCGCGGCCCACGCCGCTGGGCCGCCGCCGCCGCCGCCGCCGCCATGAAGAAGTTCTTCCAGGAGATCAAGGCTGACATCAAGTTCAAGAGCGCGGGGCCCGGTCAGAAGCTTACGGATCCCGCAGGGTGTGTAACGCTGGTTAGGCGACTGAGAGGGCGAAGGCCTGGGAGCCGAAAGGGCCGGCCGTTGCGTGTTAGGGATCCCTCCCGGCTATGCAGAGCCAGAGCAGATGGGAGGGCGGGCTGTGGAGATGGGCGGGACTGAAGAGTCTACGACAGGAGGGCGGAGCCTAAGAGGAGGGCGGGGCAGAAGGGGAGGGCAGTGTGTGGCGTAGCACAGGTGGGCGGGGCGTTAGGTGTGGGGGAACCGGTGGGCGGTGGTGGCCAGGGCGCTTTGGTCACAGCTTGGTCCTGGGGTGATGAGAAAGGGCGAGGCAATGCCCAGAGTGGAGCTAAGGGAAGAGCCGCTTAAAGGTGAGGCCTTGGCGGAGCGTGGGTTGGAAGGACCTAAGAGAAAATGTGGGCAGGAGGTCTGTGAGAGACAGTGAGAGGTTGTGTGGTACTCTGGGAGGGGTTGGGGAGTGAGAGAGGGTTATAGGAGCGTCTTGGAGGAGTGTGGAAACCAGAGAATTCCAGACTCTTGTTGAGTGGTTGGGGTGCCAGAAGGAGGAGATATGGGATCTTTGTGGGGGGCCTTGGCAGCTGGGGTACTCCCAGGAGTATTGGAGGCACCGGAGAACTTTTATGTTTTGGAGAGGGGTAAGGCATGTTGGAGCTGCCCAGAAGGGATGAGGTGGAGCTAGGAGACAGCTACATGCTACCAGGGAGTAGTCTGCAGGACACATATGTGGGGGACTGTGGGCCCCATGACAACCAGGAACTGGGGCTGAGTGGGCGGAGTAGGGGCCTGCAGGCCAGTGCAAGGAGGGAGGTAGCCACACCAGGGTACAGCTATAAATGGTGGGGCAGCTTCCATGATGAGAGGAACATGGAGAGTCTGAGGATCCTCAGGCCAGGAGTTGATACTGGAGGAGATGGTGTCTGGAGGTCCAGTGTCCCTGATCTGTGCACCTCTATAAAAGTGTCACTTTTATTTCCTCAGATGAAGTGATAAGAGCTGTACCCAAGCTGTGTGAACACACTGCTTGGGCTGAGCCCAGAGCATTTCCTCCCATGTTCTAACAACTATCCCAGGAAGCTTCTAGCATCTGTACAATATAATTTACCAAGCTGACTAATTCAGTCTGACTTCTCTCAACTTCTCACTGAATTGCTCTGCTTGGGCTCAAACTAAGTCTGACAATCTCTTCCAATCTTCTGGTTCCTTCTTATTCTCTAGCTGCAACCTGCCTCTGAACTGCACTGAACTGCTTTAACTCTTTCTCTGTGCTGCCTTTTAAGTCCTCTCTTTCCTGTCTCTTCTCCTCAGAGTTGGGTGTAATCTATCCCTGACTCATTCTATCAAATTTTTCTCTGATTCATTACTTTGTCTGCCCCTCAATTAGATGCCACTCTCAAACATGACTTCTTCCTTCTAAAAACTAACCTTACCTACATTGTTAGGGATTAAAGATACGTAGGAAGGGTCTGTCTGTATTCCATCCAGAGAGATTAAAGATTTGTTGCATGTCTGCATTCCTCCCACATCACATGTTTGGATGTGATCCCTTGTCAGAGTAGCCATGTTGCTTGATTAAAATTCCTCTATACCTTTTTGAAAATTTGGGTCCCCGTGTCTGTCCAGGGAGAAAACCTCCAAAGGAAAGTCGCCACAACTGTCCCTCCGGCAGCCCCGTCAGGGCCCCACTGATGAGGCACAGATGGCTGCTGCTGCTGCCCTGGCCCGGCTTGAACAGAAGCAGCCTCGAGCTCGGGGCCCTACATCTCAGGACTCTATCCGGAACCAGGGTGAGTTCTGCTCTAGGTGGCACCCGGGGGGGGGGGGGGGCCTGAATTCAATGGGAAAGGGTCCACCATGGCTATGGGTGCCATGTGGCAGGAGACACCATTGGTTCTTGTTTGAATGGAGACTTGGATAAGACAGGGACTACACTCTACTTCCTGGAGCATTGGCAGGGAGGGTTGCTAGCTCTCAGACCAGCACCCCCTCTACCCTCAGTGGAGGGTGAGGAGTATGGCTCAGCCTCTGGGTTCAGGCTGGGGTTCTTACTCTGTCCACATCACACCTTCCTACTCTCAGTGAGAAAGGAACTTCAGGCGGAAGCCACCTCCAGCAACAATCCAGGAGCTCCTGGGACCAACTCGGTAAGGTATCTGCTGGGGACTGCCCAATGGTCTGGGGCAGTATAGAGGCTGGGAAGGGAGAGCTTCATGCATATGAGCCGTACCCTGTGGCATTGGGGAGGAGACAGACCCTTGGGAAGGAGGGGTGACAGCCATGTGCCTATATGTCCAGCCAGCTATATATAAGAGCCTCCTGTATTCTATCTTCAGGTACTTGAGCCCAAGGAGGAAATCTCTCCCCACTTGGCAGTTCCTGGTGTGTTCTTCATCTGTCCACTCACAGGTGTCACCCTGAGGAGGGACCAGCGGGATGCCCACATCAAGCAGGCCATCCTGTCGGTGAGTGGCCTGTGCTCCAGCTACTGGATGAATGCCCATCAAGCCTGGGGTCTTAGTCACTAGTCTACTATTTTATTATAGTGAAGAGACACCATGGTCAAGGCAGTTCTTACAAAACAAAGTATTTAATTGGGACTAGCTTCGTTTCAGAGGTTAGTCTGTTATGGCAGAGAGCATGGTAGCAGGCAGGCAGATATGGTGCTGAACTGGAGTAGCTGAATACCATACATCCTGATGTGACAGAGATGAGACAGAGACATGGCCTGCCATGGGCTTTTTAAACCTGAGAGCCCATCTGCAAGTGACACACTTCCAGCAAGGCCATACCTCCTAATCCTTTTTTTTTGTTTGTTTGTTTTTGTTTTTTTCGAGACAGGGTTTCTCTGTGTAGTCCTGGCTGTCCTGGAACTCTCTCTGTAGACCAGGCTGGCCTTGAACTCAGAAATTCACCTGCCTCTGCCTCCCAAGTGCTGGGATTAAAGGCGTGCGCCACCACCGCCCAGCTCCTCCTAATCCTTCTAATCCTTCTAAATAGTGCCACTCCTGATGACTAAACATCCCAATATAGGAGCCTGTCAGAGCCATCTTCTTCAGACCACTGTACCTGGAAAGGTTTCTGCCTTATACTCATGAGGCATAGAGAATAGAAGACTCAGAAAACATAAGTCAGATGTGGTACATTCCTGTTTTCCTGCTGAGGCAGGATTGTGAATCTTAGGCCAGCCTGTGCTACACAAAAAACTGGGAGTAAGAGGACGCACATACCTGCACCCAGCTTTGACAGTGCCTGGCAGCTTCAGGTGTGCACATTCTTGTCCTGAGCTCTGTGTAAGGAGTCCAACTTGCTGATCTAAATTCAGGTTGGGAAGGGTAGTCCCTAATGGAGGCTCCAGATTTGTCTTTCTCAGCTGCCAGAGGTCTCATATCCTTTGACTTGTGGCTTCATCCTTCTGGGAACTGTCTGGCTTTCCCCAATTTGGGTCTTCTTGACTATAGCCTATGACTAGCAGCCCCAATGCTGCCTTATCCCACAGCCCCACTATAGTGTCTTCCTGGGTTCCAGCATCATACTAGCTATTCTGATTTGCTGATGTTAATGACAGGCTTGTGTCCCTCTTTGCTACCTGACACCGATTGTGGCTACCTTAGTCTTAGCTTAACCCAGCACCTGGGAGTTGCATAACTGGTGGACATAGAGACCTCAGCCAGGTGCTGTGGTGCTAAAGCACACAGCTATATGGCCACAAGGGCCCCAGGAATCCCAAAGGGATGTGCTTGTCACCTGCTTGGCCTTTTCCTCATCCTGGAAGAGGCAAGAGTGGTCTCTACTGAAGGCATGCTCTTTGTTCTCTATCACTTATGGCGGGCTTGGCCTGAGAGCCAATGGATGCAGTTGCTGTCCCTTTTCCCGTTCCCTAGCAGTCTTATGGGGTCCTCAGCATGCTGTCCTCTCCCCCAGCACTTTTCCACAGACCCTGTGGCTGCCTCCATCATGAAGATACATACATTCAATAGAGACCGGGACCGAGTGAAGCTGGGTGTGGATACTATTGCCAAGTAAGTGAGCCTGTTTACCCAAGCGATCTGAGATCTGAGCATTCGGGGCTATGGTGTAGACTCCCTGTGCTTTGGGCACCAGGCTCACCCTGGCTGTGTGAGGAGCTGAGTGTAAAAACAGTGAAGTCAGATGGCTCTCCCCCTTTCCCCTTCCCCTCCCCAGGTACCTGGACAACATCCATTTGCACCCAGAGGAAGAAAAGTACCAGAAAATCAAACTGCAGAACAAAGTGTTCCAGGTAGCTGCTATGGCTGTCCTCTGGTCACTGGGCATGGGGTGGGTGGCATGCAGTGTTTTTTGTGTGTTTTACTTTAGTTGTTGTTGAGACCAGGTCTCACTGTATAGTCCAACCTGACCCCTGACCCAGTACTGGAGTCAGCTGAGCACTGACTCAGATCCCGACGTGCTAGGACACAGGCATGGAGCTCATCACTCATCTTTCCTTTCATATACACATTTAATTTACAGGTGGGTACACAAGCCACTTCCTGTGTGGCGGAAAGAAGACCTGGGGAGTAGACTCCCCTTCTACCACATGGGTCCTGGAACAAAGGCGTCACACTTGGTGGCACATCTTTACTTACCTAGCTGTCACCAGCCCTGTTCTTTGAATTTTTTGAGTATAGGATCTTGACCACAGTAATGTGCCTATGATTAAAACTCACTGGGGTTGGAAACCTGGCTCCCTGGAGTGGCCTCTCTTTATTTTGAATACTTTTGAGAAGTCACCCTCCACATTTATCCTACAAATGCAGACATGAGGCTTACTTTGTGGGTACAGCCTCTCCCAACCACAAAACCATTATGGGGGAACGTCATCTCCAGAACTATTCACCAGCTGTTGGGGCTTCAGCCTGTTGAAGACCAGTGGATGCCAGTGGGGGCTGCTTGGTATCAACCTATCGCTGGTAGGCCCTGGCCTTGCGACCTGGGTGACCTATGTGTGCCTTATCCCCAGGAGCGCATCAACTGCCTTGAGGGGAGCCACGAGTTCTTTGAAGCCATTGGCTTCAAGAAGGTGACCCTGCCTGTGCCGGATCAGGGTGAGAGGGCGGCCCGGCAGGTGGGAGGGGGCAGGGATAGCATGTGGGACATGAAGACAGCTGTTACACCTCTGCAGAGGGCCAGGAGGAGTTCTACATCTTGGGTGAGGATGCACGGGCGCAGCCACAGAACCTGGAGCGGCACAAGCAGCAGCTGTTGGGTGCGGAGCCTGTGCGGGCCACCCTGGATCGGCAGCTCCGAGTCTTCCGCCCCTCAGCCCTGGCTTCACATTTTGAGCTTCCCTCAGATTTCTTTAGCCTCACAGCTGAGGAGGTGAAGCGCGAGCAGAGACTCAGGTAGGCCCTTCTGAGGAGGGGGCAGTTCGTGGGGCAATAGCTTGGGAGGTCTGACCACGCTCTTCCCCAAGCAGAACTGAGGCGGTGGAGCGGCTGAGCTCACTCAGGACCAAAGCCATGCGGGAGAAGGAGGAGCAGCGGGAGCTGCGCAAGTATACTTATGCCCTTCTGCGCGTGCGCCTTCCAGATGGCTGTCTACTGCAAGGTGCCTGACCACCCCAGCCCAGGGTAGGTGGTGATCTGGCCGCACTACCTCTAGCTCATGCCCTGCTGTGCCCTGCAGGGACCTTCTATGCCCGAGAGAGGCTATCCGTGCTCTTCCGATTTGTGCGGGAGGCGCTACAGAACGATTGGCTGCCCTTTGAGCTGAGGGCCTCCGGTGGGCAGAAGCTGGAGGAGAATGAAGCTCTGGCCCTGAATGAATGCGGGCTGGTGAGCTGGGGCTGTGCTCATGGGATTACCCCCTTTGAAAGGCCCCTGGCACTGAATGTCAGAGTCTAGCATTTTGGACTAAATTCCCACTCCCAGGGGTGTGTGTGGAGGTGCTGTCACCTTTGACGGGATCATATTGTCTCATTGCCTTCATTCTCATTCTGTAAGATGGGGAGGGTATCTTTAAAGGGTGGTGGCAGCATGGGGACAGGTCATCATAGGGGGTATTCCATCCCAGGTGACATTCTGCCTGCCTTGCAGGTACCTTCTGCCCTGCTTACCTTCTCCTGGGATGCTTCAGTGTTGGAGGATATGAGGGCAGCAGGAGTTGAGCCAGCAAACTCTGTCTTGAGACCCGAGCTGCTTGGAGCCATCGAGCAACTCTCCTGAATAAATGCAGGCTTGGCCCATTGTGGCTCCAGTCTCATGCTCTTCCCACACCCGTTCCTTTCCTCTGAGCCCCCAGCAATAGAAAGGACACTCGTAGCAATAGAGTTGGGAACAAGGTCCCATCTCAGGGGCTGAATTCTCTGTGGACTGCAAGGGACAGGCTTGTACTGAGGTATGTGGAACCTTAACCCCCTGGTGCCATCTTGGAATGCAGCACAGGTGGGATGGACACTGCTGTGACAGAGCAGGTGTATAGTATGGGCACGAGCCTCACAGGCTGGGATGGAGGCAGCTGGAAGCATGGAGCTGTAATTCCTAAATTACAAACCCCAAATAAACAGGCTATTTAGACTCAGCCTCCCAGTGTTTCATCAGAGCCACAGCACCATGGCTGTGGAAGAGCTGGCAGTGTGAATCCTATCCTACAAGTCAACCAACAGACTCTAGGTTTACTATCATTCTGAGGCCCCTGGGTGGTTCTTTTCCTACCTACACCCTAGCAAGCTTGAACTGGACCCAGGACAGGTAGGAGGAGACGTACCAGTGTAATATGACAGTTGAAACAGAAGACATTTAGGGCTCAGGGAGAGTATGTTTATATATGTCCACATTTGCCCAGGGCCTGCACAGCAGCCACATCATCCCTGGCACAATTCATAGCAGGTGTCTGTCCACAGCAAGCGCTGTGACTGAGGCCCAAGCAGGCATTTGTCAATCAGATAATGCTTAACTAAGAAGGACAGATTAGCACACGGACCCAGGGTCTTTACAATTTGGAAGTAGCTGTCCAGTCTCCTCTAGACTCCGGACTTAGGAGTGTAGGACAAAGTGCTCTTATCATGGGAGTGAGCAGGAGGCTCAGTCTGGTGGTTGCTAATCAGGTGCTGCAGGGAGCAGGCTGTTGCTGGTCTCCATCTCCCAACTTCCTCAGCAGCTCTACAAGGCTGAGGGGAAACATGGCCTCCACTGCCCAGAACATGCCTACTACCAGCCTTGCACTTCAGGTGCCTACACTCCACTATGCTCCCTGTCACCTAGGTCAATTTCCCCCAGGTCTTTCAACTTGACACCTGTCACTTGCAAAGTGTGGGCGCAGGTATGGGAGCTTCTGACATGTCACTCCCAACATCTGGCACATCTATGATCATACAGTCTGTGTCATCCTCTTCATCCTCTTCTGTGTCTGCCTGGAAGCCGTCCATGTCCCCAGACCCGACCTGCACAAAATATAGCCTGTCAGCATGTTGACCCATGCACTCCCCAACACACTGTCCTAGACAATAATTCTTGGTCAAACTATCTACACTGGGGCCTATTGCTGTAAACCCAGTGCTAAGATGAGCTATGTTCCAATCTCAGAACTGCCAAGGGCAGCACCCCACAGCAACCTGAATGGCTTCTGGACTTTGGATTCAGAGAACCAACTGAACATGCACTTTCTTGGTGTTTCTTTGGGTGGCTCCTGCAAATGGGGACTGCTGCTGGAATCCCTGGCTAGTTCAAGGGCTTCTGGGGAAGAGACAGATGTAGCCAGGGTGACACCACATGGTGAGGAAACAGCCTGGCAGTCTTTGGGAAAGGCAGCTGTTACTCCAGTTTCAATGCCTCTTGTACATGGAGGCTGAGGCAGGAGGATAAAGAGTTGAGGCCAGCCTGGGCTGCTGCTTAGTGGTTAAGAACCCTGGCTGCTCAAGGAGGGGACCTGAATTGGTTCCCAGCACCCACAGGGCAGCACACAGCTGCAGAGATCTGATGCCCTCTCATACTTGTGTGCACATGCGCACACATCCATACACGCAGACACACACCTATAAAACACAAATCCTCAAAATGGAAAACCAAGGCTCAAAAGCTTGCACAGTACATAGTCTGAGGATGATCACAACTGCTGCTGCTGGCACGAGGGGACAGGTGAGTCATAGGGTCTTGGGGAGGTAAGAAACTCTGGGTGACTATGATGGTAGTCACGACAGCTAGGTTACTAAGAACCAGTCCCTCAGTCAACTGTGGCCTCTGGAGGAAGCTGTGCATGCAGATTCAACCTCTGTTCAGTGCTGTGACTCTCAAACTGCTGTAGACGGCAGCTAGACAGCCCAGTGGGTAAAGGCGACTGCTGCACAAGCCTGGCAATCCAAGTTACACACCAGAAACCCTTGTGAGAACAGAGGAAACCAATGCCATAAAGCGGTCCTCTGACCTGGCATAAACTGTGTACAGCCTGCTCTAGGCACAGGTGAGCAAAAGCCCATGCCCTCTGCAGCTCACCTGTCCATCGTAGCGCCGCTTCTTCATAAACTGCGTGATGCACATGGTAGCCGCTGGCTTCCGCTTGAGTGGCATAGGCGTGCTCTGGCCAGGCCCCTCGGTGGAAACATTGCCACTGTCTTCCCTGGGTGCTGAGGGCATGGCGGTGACATAGGTCCACTGGCAGGGCACTGGCAAGCACTCCTGGCCAAAGCTCCTGAGCACTTGTGGGTGCACATACCAGCACATACGGAAGTCGGGCCGTTTCTCATAGGCAGAGTTCTCGGAGATAAGGCGCTTCAGCCTGGCCTTGGATGGCACGGCCACAGCATCCTCCAAGGTGGCCATCTGCAGGTGTTGGGTGGGACTCGGGAGGCTCAGCAGGCCACGGCGGCACTGCTCCTGGAACTCACGGATGATCACCTTGCTCCCGTTCACGTTGCCATGCAGCAGAGGAAGCAGCTGGGCCAGGACTGTGGGATGAGACGGGCTAGGTGAAGCCATGAGAGGCCCATCCATCCTCACTGTGGGCAAGGCACACTTCAAAGAAAGCTACTCAGCATGGGCTTAAGACTGACTAAACCACATGCCTACTTCCTAGTGGCCCTGAGCAATGCCATGTGGTCAGCTGTGTGTGCTCCCATATTCCTCCTGAGCAGCCACTGCTCACTCTGAGCTTCCAGAGTGTTCCCAGGTTTATGACAGAGGGAGTGGCATTGCACTCTGGTCCAAGTCTCAAATCTGACTTAGCATTCTGCTGTGGGTCCTACAAGGGAGCCAGGCCTAGGGGCTCACACCTGCAATTCAAGTTCTCAGGAGTTGGAAGCAAGAGAATCACCATGCGTTCAAGAACACTGCAAGCCATCTGATAACCTCAAGACCTGTCTTGAGTCACAATATAAGATACTGACTCAAAAAACAAAACAACAAAGTCAAGGATAGTGTAGCAAGACTGGGGTGTGGCTCAGTGGTAAGCACTTGGCAGGTTCATGTACAACCTGGGTTTGTACCAAGCACCCAAAATTAAAAGGGCAAGCTGCTACACAGATGAGCAGAAGGCCCTGTCAGTTGTACATGCAGACAAGTTATCAGTGGACAAGATGCCCACATATAGGCCCTGCAGACTTGTGACTTCATCAAGGATACCCAGATGGGCTGTTCCCAGATACTCCCACACCCTACTTACTATGCTGGTCCCTCTTTTCCCTCCTGGAGGCCCTGGGTTCTGGCTCGTCAGGGGATGCCACATCCAGCAGACATGCAGTGAACTGTTGCAGTAGCTTCAAGTCGGAACCTGTGCAGTGGGCTGCTTCTGCCGCCCACACACATCCCACCTGCACAGGCTGCAGCACACGAAAGCGCTTGCCCTTGGCTAGGAGCTCGTCCCACTCCTTGGCCTTTAGCTTCTGGCGTACTCTGTGGTTCTCAGGGTCCGTACACTCCTGGCAGGATATGGAGCAGACCCTTGTTTAATGCCCATGCTCCCTGGCACGGAAGCACTGGTGCTGAGCTATGGAGAGCCAGCGCCAGAGCCTAGGAGGACGTAGCATTGAAGGACAACTCTGAAAAGTCAGGTCACATCCTGAATCATACGTTGAGTTAGGATAGTTCAGTGGTTTTGGCTGTCCAGCCTCACAGCTTCTATGATCTAGTTAACAGGTGACCAAATCTCCAACCCCAGAAATACCCTGCTCAATGTGGCTTCCAGTAGGGCCTGAGCTGCCCAACGACATCATGGCCAGAAAGAGATGAGAAGGCACAGCCAGTCTGACCTCAGCCATCCTGTTCAGGCTCAATAAATCTGCAACAAGGAGCTTGGGACCTAAGGATACTACTCAAGCTCTCCGCAGCCCCTTATGGGAGAGCTTGCAGGGGCACAGGACCTTCTGGAACTGTGGGGCAGCCCATGCTTTCTTTGGGGGTTAGAGCTCTAGGTGAAATCTGCAGGCCAGGCTGCATGTTAATCACTCTGCAGCAGAGATAGCCCATGCCTGCTCACCCAGAGCCTAAGCCAAAGCAGCTGATCACCTCAACACCCTATAACCAGCTCAGGCAGGAGCCCTCACCTCAGTTACGCCTTCATCTTCAGATAGGTACCCATGGGGCACAAAGAAGCCATCGTCCTCATCCTCATCTTCCCCCACATCGTCATCCTCATCCTTTTAGAGAAAAGAAAAGAGCTCACATGCACACAGAACACCGAGTTGAAGGCCAGTCTGACCTCACATATAAACATATACATCCATGCAGGCATTGATGGGCTTGCAGAGCCTGCCTAGTGCCCAACATTGGCTCTGGATGTTCCCTAGTTTATCCTCAGTGCCACAGTACATCTAGACGCATCTACATTGGTATCAGCAGGACCATATTTAGTCAGTGAGCTGGGGAAGCAGGTAGAAACAGCACATGTAGGCAAAGGAAGAAGGGACTGGTAGGGCTCAGTGTGGCTCCAACAGTCTATGTGCCTGGGGGAACTGGGGTGGTAAGCAGGACCAGAACAACCAGATCAACAGGCCCACCCCACATAAGCCAACTGTATAATGGCTGGCTCCTGCAGTTGGTGTAGCTGATGCCATTCATCCCCACTGGGTTACTTACGCCCTCACTGTGCGACAAAGACTCCCCAGGTTCCTCCTCTTCCCATTCATCATCACTGTCTACCTCATAGTCAAGAAGGTTCTGAAGAGAGAACAAGGCATAAGCATCATGGTGGAACATATAGAGCATCCCACCCCCATGCGGAACCCCAATCCCAAGGCCTACTTTGTCCTGGGCCCAGGGGTTACGGGGGCGGATGATGGCTGTCTTCTTGTTCCATGTCCCCCAGTATGCTGGCCGGTGGTTCTCTGAGAACTGCAGAAGCTTCATGCGGCCAAACTTTTTCCTTTCAGGCACACCATCCACCTTGCTGCTCTCCACAATGACCACATCCCTGGTAATCAGACTATGCTCAATATTGTGCTCATGGCTGGCTGCCATGTGATCTGCCTGTTCAGGAACTGCTCAGGACTGTTGTTCCTGTTGCACCCAGGGTGCAAGTGTGCCCCACAGCCCCATGACATGGAACCAAAAAAGACACTCTGAGATTTAGTGATTCTAGACCTCAGCAGCATAGGGCAGCCTGGGGGTCCATGCCAGGCTCTATGGCCTGGTGTGCCAGCTCTCACCTGTCCATGATGTCTGTGTCATGGCCACAGACTTGGGTGGGCCGTGATCTCAGGGGTAGCCGGCCCTTTAGGTCACTGAGGAAGGAGCTTGCCACACTCTGCTGCTGCAGGAGCTGGTCTAGCTGATCGCACAGGTCTTGATCCAAGGCAGCCCGGCACCGTGGAGCCAACACCATGTGTTCTTTGATTTCAAAGGGGGCAAACTTACCACAGGAGCCGGCCAGGGTCTGCAATAGGAAGAACTCAATGTACTACCAGCAAATGAGAAGCTGTGCTAGCCCTGGTGCATTGCTGCATGGTGGCCAAAGGGAGCTGCATGGGAGCTGGAAGTTCTAGAGTCTTCCTTCTTTGGAGTGATAGGAATGGATTTCAAACAAAGCCACTTGAGAGCTACCTCCACCCTGGTAACTTTAACCTCACTTGTGGAGACCCAGCCTTGTGTATATATAGCCTGGGTTGGCCTCAAACTCACAATCTTCCCATCTAAGCCTGCTGAGATGACAGGCATGGGCTGACATAGCTGTCTTCCAGATTTTGGTTTCCTGCTTGTGGGTTTTTTTTTTCTTTTCTTTTTTTCGAGACAGGGTTTCTCTGTGTAGTCCTGGCTGTCCTGGAACTCACTTTGTAGACCAGGCTGGCCTTAAACTCAGAAATCCGCCTGCCTCTGCCTCCCAAGTGCTGGGATTAAAGGCGTGTGCCACCACCACCCGGCTTTTTTTTTTTTAACAGTTTATTTACTTAGGGGCTGGAGAGATGGCTCAGTAGTTAAAAGCACTGGACTCAAAGTCCTCTTGTGTTCTCTGTATGCATATGGTACATAGACATACACACAGGCAAAACACTCATACAAATAAAAACAAAAATCTAGCCAGGCAGTGGTGGCGCACGCCTTTGATCCCAGCACTTGGGAGGCAGAGGCAGGCGGATTTCTGAGTTTGAGGCCAGCCTGGTCTACAGAGTCTAGGACAGCCAGGGCTACACAGAGAAACCCTGTCTCAAAAAACCAAAAAAAATAAAAGCAAAACCAAAAATCTATAAAAGAGGAAAAGCTCCATTCACTTTGTTATGTGTATGTGTGTGTGCCTCTTGGTCCGCACATTGTCTGAAACGTTTGTTAAACTCCCTGAGCTCTGGAAAACCAGTTTTTGTGTGCACTGAATGACTAGATGACTGGGATAGATGAGTGAGATGAGAGACAAGGAGCAGCTCAGGCCCCAGGGATAGCATGTAGCAGAGCTCAGAGCTAGTTCCTTTGCTCTAAGAGTAAAAACACAAGAGTCCCCAAAAGAGCCGGTTTCAGCCATATGCCCTGTTGGTTGGACCATTCACATCATTGGCTGTGCATTCTCAAGTTTTTCTCTCTGAAACATCAACCAGCCATGTTGGTGTACACTAGGGCTGCACTTTGTACATAGTCTGGCTGTTTGGTTGGTAGTCTCCCTAGTGGGCATACTAGAGGCTGGGAACTCCTAAAAATCATGCCACCCAAGCTTGGCCTCAGGACCTCTTGGAGGGCAACCAGGCCCTACTAGTATATCCCAGAGCTTCCCCTGGGCTTTCCAAAGCTCTGAGTCACAGAAGTAGCAGCTGGACCCCTGGGGCCAGGAAATTCCTGTAGCATTAGGAATATTCAAGATGGTCATAGCCCAGCTGACCACCTGAAATCTCAGTGGTCCTACTAAGGCACAAGCCAGACCACCAGGCAGAATGCAGATCTAGTATACAAGGGCTAGCAGGGTGGCTCAGCAGGTCAGCCTGGTGACCTGAGTTCAACTCTGATAACCTGTCCGTGATGGGTGGGAAAAAAAAATGAGTACAAAAAGTTGTCTTCTGAACTCTGCCCAAGCATACACAGATACAATAATAAATAATAAAGAAAAAGACAAACCAGGGGCCAACAAAATATCTCAGGGTTAAGGATGGCTTGCTGCCGAACCTGATGACCTGAATTCAATTCCCAGAACCTACACATTGTAAGAACTGACTCCTTTAAGTTTCATTCTTAGCTCCACATGTGTTGTATTGTGTAGTCACACCCTTACTCTATAACCATTAACCTCATGGATTCAAAGTATATTGCTCTTAACAGAGGACCTGAGCTTAGATGCCACATTCCAAACCTCAAAACCTCAACTCTCCCTAATTCTGCAGAGACAAAGCCACAGAACATAAGACTTTCCAAGCAAAAAACAAAGCAGCCAGAACAGGAAGGGAAAAAGTCCAGGAGATGGCAAGCCATCATAACATGGTGCAGGTTAGAGCAGGGCTATCCTCAGGGTACTCCAAGCCCTTCCCCCATGTTTCTTTCCACCATAAGGTGAGTGGGTTTTTAAACTGGCTCTGGCCATGGTATTGGTCACAGGTCAAGTGGGTGGAGCCATGTTGAGCCTCTAGTTTCATAGGTTGATCAGCTAGGGACTCGATGAGACAGAGCAGACATAAAAATGGAAACAGGATGCTTCACTGAGCTGTCAAGAGCATCATTTCTTCACTCACCTACAGGCTGAGGTAAAAGACTAGCTGCCACTCATGGCATGGTGGGAGGGGCCACCTTCCACCTCAGTTCCCACATGGTAAAGCTGGTCAGAATCACTGCAGCTTTCTTTCCCCATTTCCAGGTAGTCTCAGGGAATTGCCATGGAATCCACAGCACTACGCTGTGTCTCATAGTGGCCAGGTGATGAAGATGACACATCGTGTGCAAACATTAAGACCATGTTCAGCCCCTGGCATGTGCTCAATCCTGAAATTGCAGCATTCAGGGGCTGAAGGAGAAGGATGGTGAGCTCAAGACAAGCTCAGCCTACACAACCAGTGCTAGCTGGATCCTAACATCCCAGGGCCAGGATCTAAGATACCCCAGGCCACCAAAGCAACTGTGGGAGCAGTGCTTGAGCAACAGATGTCACACAGTATGTCAGGAGAGGAGATCTGAGAGTGGGCAGTGAAGGTAGCTGGCTTGGTAAAAGGTCAGCCTCAGTCTACCCACTTTCTACTGCACCTCAAGCCTCTCTGTTCCTAGGGTTGCCATGCAAACTACAGAGTCAGCTCCCAGAGTGGCATCACTGGCTCCATAGCCTTCTAAAGGCAAAGAAAAAGCTCAGATTTGAACCCTGACAGTAATGTATTTGGTGGTCCTAGAGTAAGGCTAAGGAGATGTGTTGTCAGTAAAATGTTGCCATCCAAGGTAGCAACCACATAAAACCCTGAGCCTAGCACAGGGGGTAACCTGGCACTGGATTGGGAGCAGTCAGAGCCCCCTTCCCCCTTCCTACTTGCTGGCCAGCCAGTTTATAGACAATTTGCAGGTAAGAGATGATCTCAAAAGACAGGGTGAATGATGGCCAACTCATATTATTAAAAAACCCAGCAAGAGTCAGTTGTACCTGGAACAGAGCTGAGGTGGCACTCACCTTGGGAGCCTGTGGAGTCTTCGGTTTCTGAAAGAATCTAGTGATCTCCGCCTTCTCTGCCTTAATGCGCTATGGTGGGAAGGAGACAAGACAGGCACTTACCCCAGGGCATTCTGGAAAGGCAACATTACCCCCAATCCATGAAGGACTCGTCCAGCAAGGACATGCCCAACACTACAGGGCATGCACCCAGGCTACCTTACCTTTTCTTCCTCCCGTAAACGCTTCTCCTCCTCTTTCTTCCTTTTCTCCTCCAGTTTAGCCCTGGGAGACAGAAGAAGTGAGTTGTGAGCTCAGGGAGCCAGCCCCTCCCATATCCCACCTGGCACTGGGACTAACAAAGGAAAATGCACAACCTCAAAGTTCTTTTCTTTGCCTCTGAGACACTCTTTCTAGGCAACATGAAGCCTCCTGCCTGAGTGCTGATGTTATTGGTATCCAAATAAAATTATTTTGAGAAAGGTTCTCACTATGCGGACTAAGCTGATCGGCAGCTTTCAGACTCCATGAGCCTGAGTGAGGATTAAAGGTATGCACCACATCTGCCCATCAATAGAAAATTCTTGATAGGCTGGGGTTCTGTGGGTAGAGTGACGGCTAGTCATGCACCAGGTGCTGCTGTCCGTTCCCAACATGTCAAAAGTCAGATGTGGTGGTGTGTGCCAACACCCAGCAGTAAGGTGGAGGCAGGAGAACCAAAACCCCAAGGCCATCCTCAGCAATACAACAAACATGCTCAAAAGTCATTTGCCGTTTATTAATCAACCATCTATTTGCAGGGAACAGAGAATGTTTTTATTTTTTTTTTTTTTTATTTTTTGGTTTTGGTTTTTTTTGGCTGGGCATAGTGGCATAACACTTTTAATCCCAGCAGAGGTAGGCTGATCTCTGAGTTTGAGGGCAGCCTAGTCAACAGAGTAAGTTCTAGAACAGCCATGGCTACAGAGAACCCTGTCTCAGAAAACCAAATGAAACAAAACCAAAAATAGAAAAACAAATGAAGAGTACTATCTGGATAGACATGAGAATGTCTTATGAGATACAGAGCTTCTGTGAGCCTCTTTCAGAGTCAAAGCCTTGTGGGACACAGTGGCTCTCCACTGATGCAATAGCACAGTTAGTAAACTGAGGAAGAAGTCCTGATGTGACCAGAGCATCTAAAACCAAATCCCCACCAGCCTGGTAGCCACCAGACAACCAAAGCCCACAGCCCCACAGTACACAGGCCAGAAGCCAACTACCTCTCTCCAGCCAGGCTCCAGCGAGTGAAGCACAGAAAAGACTCAGCAGGAAACATTGATGCCTCTAGGGTCCTGCCACTCACTCTAGAGCCTCCTGCCGCTCCTTGCGCCTTTCCTCCTTGAGCCGCTGCTTCTCCGCCTTCTCCTTCTCTTCTTTCTCACGCTTTTCCCTCCGCTCCTTCTCCTTCAGCTCCTTCTCCTCCTCCTTCTTCCTTCGTGCCTCCTCTTTGGCTCGCCGTAGCTCTTCCTTCAGCTTTTCCTTCTCCTCCCTCTGCTGCTCTCTGTCCTGTAAAGACAGTGGCAAAGGCACCTTGCAGGTGACCCATGACAAGAACTGCCCAGCACAGAGCCCAGGGTTCAGGCCAGCACTTAAGACACAAATGGTAGGACAGCGGTGGCTACCAGGCAACAGCTTTCCATGTAGCCAAGGCTGACTCAAGATTCCTTGCATATACACACTGCATGACTCGATTTCTTTTGAAGTGGTTGACTGGGCTGAAGTATAGGAGTTTGGTGGGAAAGTGTTATACAGAGTCTTGGGTTAGACCCAATCAATGTCCAGCAGAGGTCCTTCTAGAGACTAAGCTCTAGCCCAGCAGGTCTATCTACACTTGGAGCCTAGGGATGTGGGCGGCTGCTGTAGCAAGCCTGTTAGGTACTGGGTACCCTAGCATATTTTTCAACTGGGCCATATCTCTCAAGTGCTACTTTCTGGCAAAAAGAGGCAGTTTGAACTGAACAGGAGGCACAGGCCTGACTGCACTGCAGGGACCTGTCTGTTCCCGGTTGTTTCTAAGGAAACAGGTGCCCTGGAAACAGTCTGGCCACCATACGTGCACATGTGCTGCTCACCCAGACTAAGCTGCACTTGGAGATACAGGCATGCTGTCCTGTCACCGGAGAGACCTAGGCCAGTTGGGCTACGCAGTAAGCATGTGTCTAAATAAAGAGATATAATAGACAGGACTGGGGTGCACTGTGGAGGATCAGTATGTTCAGCATGTAAATAGCCAACCCTCCAATACTGAATGCCAAAGGAACCCCAACTGGTATGGCATCCTTTCCTAACTTCAAAGGGGCCATGTAGTCCAGTGGGCACAGCAGGGCCTAGACTTTTCCACATTAAGAATCAGAGTCCCCACTGTGAGCCACAGGGTGAGAAGCCACAGCAGCTGTCATCTCTACATTATCTGGGACTACTCCGATGTGAACTTAACTCACACCCTTCCAAGGAAGTGACACTATGACAGAGCTATTTTGTTTGGTTTTGTTTTTTGATTTTTTTTTTTTGAGTCAGGGTCTCACCAGCTGATGGTGGTGTATGCCTTTAGTCCCAGCACTTGAGATACAGAGGCAAGCAAATCTCTGAGTTCAAGGCCAGCCTGGTTTATAGAATGAGTTCCAGCATAGCCAGTTCTAGAGAAACTCTGTCTCAAAAACAAAACAAAATGAAAAAACATAAGAAAAAGAGAAAAGAGATAGGGTTTTACTATGTAATCCTGGCTGAACTTGAACTCGATGCTCCCTTGACAGGAGCTTTCCCACCACCTCGATTTGACTAGGAGAGAGTGAGACCCGGACACCCCAGGATATCACTACTATTAGTGCAATGGCAATACGGATACAGCTCAGAAGAGCACAGAGGTTTGGAGAGCTGGGAGGGAGGGGCCTTACTCTGTGCAGTTTGCTCCTGCCCTTCTCTGTGGAGCCTTTGACAAGGTTCTTGGCAACCTGAAAGGAAAGACAAAGAGTTTAAGTCACATTTCCCAGGGACTTCATTCCACCTGCACAAAGGGCAGCAGGACCTGGAGCCTGCAGGGGACATGGTGAGTACAGTCTGTAAGCCCCACAAAAGCCTAGCAGTTTAGCAGTTGACTATTTATCTTGAAGCACAAGGACATGATTAAGCCCCAACACAGAAAAATGCCAGGTGTAATGATAAGACAGTTTTAATCCCAGTACTGGGAACCAGAAACAGGAATGCCTGGGGGGGCTCCCTGCTTAGTAGACTACTCAACTAGCTGGCCCAAGCCCAAGTGGTATATATACACTAGAAGCCACCTAGGCATGCACATAGATTTTTTGGAGAGCCACTGTTTTGCATGGCCTGCAATGGTTGAACTCTGAAACGCAGGGCCACCAGACACTTCGTTCCTTGATTGCTTCTCACTGCTGATATGCCTTTCCTGTCACTATTACATAGCCTAATGATTCCCGGGCATCAGTCTACCTTATTGAGCAAATTTCCTGCAGGTCAACAAGAACATGAACTTCCATGAATTAATGCTGTTTAGATGAATTAATGACTTTGTAGAACTCCTGATTTGATTCAAATAATTTTAGGAGATGGTTTTAGTTGTTTTGCCAAAAAGTTATAATAAAGTTAGAATCAAGACTAGAATGTGGTGGCTGGAGAGATGGCTCAGCAGTTAAGAGCACTAACCACTCTCCCAGAGGTCCTGAGTTTAAGTTCCAGCAACCACATGGTGGCTCACAGCCATCTGTAATGGGATCTGATGCCCTCTTCTGGTGTGTCTGAAGAGAGTGACAGTGTACTCACATATATAAAGCTAAATAAAGAGTTTAAAACAAAAGACAGGTTGTGCCCCCTCATCATAAAATAATTAGTAAAGGCTACATAATAAGGAACACAATGAGTTGTCATAAACTGCACTAAGAAGAGAAATAGGCTTGGGACGGATTTGTGATTAAGGAAAAACACTCATTCTAGGTCAGGTCCAAGGATGAGACCACAGGCGTGCACTGTGATAAGGCAAGGCCATGTGAACTGTTGCTTTGAACTTATAATGAGCTTATAGATTAAACACTGCTTTAAACTCACTATATCCTTCTGTAAGTGCCCTTTGTATAACATTTTATCTACGAGGTAATTTTCCAAAGAACTTTTGTCTAAGAAGGTATAAGAAGGCCAAACAGGAGAAATAAGTGTGAATTGGGGGCTCTGCTCTATCCACCAAATGCATATATACATATGTCTATAGGTATATCTATGTAAATATGCATGAACACTTGTGGAGTGGATGAGACAGGTGGTTGGGCTTGACCAGAGTGTGTGGTGTCTATGCGTATTGTGTATAAGATTTTCTTTCTTTTCTTTCCTTTCTTGACAACAAAGTTAATGAGTCCCAGGCCTGGGCAGCAGAGAGGTCCTTGAACCAGAGAGAAAAGATCCCTAGCAATTAAGCCTTTTTTTCTTCTTAATCCCCTGCTGCTACTAGCAGGAATTAATTATCAGAAGCCAATGGCTTTTGGCCTTAGAATAGCAAATAGTTATAAGTAGAAGAATTGCCAGCCGGGCGGTGGTGGCGCACGCCTTTAATCCCAGCACTTGGGAGGCAGAGGCAGGTGGATTTCTGAGTTCGAGTCCAGCCTGGTCTACAGAGTGAGTTCCAGGACAGCCAGGGCTACACAGAGAAACCCTGTCTCGAAAACAAACAAACAAACAAAAAAGAATTGCCAAAGATAAAAAAGTTTCGGCCCCGACTGCTGTTGAGCTGGACACTAGCAGATACAACCACAAAAAGGGGAACAAGAAGCCCAATGTGATGGCCATGCCTTTAGTTTTAGCACTGGGAAGGCAGAGGCAGGCAGCCTGGTCTATATAGCAAGATCCAGGACAGCCAGGGAGACACAGTGAAACCCTGAGCTCTGGCCCCCAAAAAGGGCGCACAATGGCTATAGACCAATAATCAAGAGTGTCTTCTGGCCTCCATTCTCACAGAGGAACTAACCCACAAAGGTTGTTTGTCAATGATTATATAATTTAGAGGTAGCGCCTCTGTCTAGACTCCGCCCCCAGTAAGGGACTGGGGAGGAATGTTTAGGGATGAAAGCCCCACCTGGAATCCCCAGGTGAGGTACAGCCCATCCAGAATGTGCTCTTCTATGTTGAGTCAAAGCAGAAACATGATTGTAAAACCAAGAAACTGCAGTTTTTTGCAGCCAATAGACCGTTACCTTACTCAGGTAAGTAGAGCACAGACAAACATCCCAGTGAGCAGAGAAACCAGCAAGTGGATGGAAGTGCTGAGCTTCCAGGAGAGAGCAGTGGACCTCTGCTGAGCAGGGAGCGAGCTCCTCCCAATCTCACCTTGCTGTGTTCAAAGGCTGAGCCCTTTATCCAGTCTTTTATGCAAGTCCAAATGAAGCCCTTCCTGGTTCAAATGAGTCTGAGTTCTTTGTGATGCTAGAGCTGAAACCTGGGCCTGTATTGCCAGGCATAACATCAGGACGGAGTCCCTTATCTGCCTTCTACTTTTTAGGATGTAGCAGGTCACCTTGGCTGGGCCCATGAACCAAGCCTGTAGTTCTTGCCCTTGTAGTTCTTGCAACTTAGTGGAGATTCCCTAAAATACCAACTAGGGGCTGGGTGCCTGGCTCATAATACTAGCCTTGGACATGCAAGATTCTAGTTTTTATACACAACGAACAGGGTAGAAATAGCTCTGCAAGTTTCTTTTAGACTCGGTGGACAACTCAGGCAGCTGAGTCTTAGTTGAAAAGACCTAAGGCAGAGGCAGTATGGCATAGCATTGGCTATAGGGACATGGGAAGGCCAGGCCCTGTTTCCAGACCCACGGATGGCCATGTGCTGTTCTCTGTCTTCAATGAGTGAGGTGATCACATCACCATAGTGTCAAGCGGTGTCAACAAGCTTTTCAGATCTCCGTTGAGTTTCAGGCCAACCGGGGCTACAGAGAGATGTTGTCAAAAGACAGGCAAAGCTGACTTGTTAGTTCTACCCAGAGAACCTAACCAGTCACAGCACAAAAGGTGATGGGGCAAGGCTCTGAAGGTATAGAACACATAGGAGCTGTATCCTCTACAGAGGCTTCTCCAGGGGGATCCCAGGACACCAAGTAACTAAGGCACACTGAGTTCTTCTGTGAAAACTGTGGGACCCTCAAATGCAGAGAAAACAGTCAAAAATATTTTCAGTCTAGACAGAAAGACACACGTACAAACACAGATATACAAATAGTGGAGGACTTCAAGTGTACTAAGGGGACACTGGGACTATAAAGATATTGTTAGTGTGGATTGTTTTTAGACAGGGTCTCATGTGGCTCAGGCTGGCCCTGAACTTCTAACGACCCTACTAGCAGGCAAGCACCAGCAAACCTGCTTTCTGTGGTACTGGGATGAAACCCACCAGCCCTAAAATATTGGTGTGAGGCAGGATGATCACCCGTGCTTCCTATGCTGGGCTTAAGTTCTAGATTCAAAAGATCCTCCTGCCTCAGTGCTCATATGCATAGAGGACCAGAGCAGCCCCATCTGCCTGCCCATATAGCTCAGCAGCATCTACATAGCACCCGATGTGCTCTGCTGTGGGTAAACAACATTACGTGCACCACTATCTTGCCCTGGAAAGAATGATGAGGAAAGCTGTTCACAATAGATGCGAGTTTTCTTTTGGAATTTTCCCTGGCTTTGGTGCTTGGAGCCAAGGTATTTCTATGTTATGTTTATAAAAAGATAAAGAGAAAGGGAATAGCCGGGCAGTGGTGGCGCACACCTTTAATCCCAGCACTTGGGAGGCAGAGGCAGACTGATTTCTGAGTTCGAGGCCGGCCTGGTCTACAGAGTGAGTCCCAGGACAGTCAGGGCTACACAGAGAAACCCTGTCTCGAACACCCCCCACCCCACCCCCCCAAAAAAGAGAAAGGGAATATGTTCTATGGATGTGTGGTGAGGTATAGGGGAAGGGGATGCCTCTGTGGACCCATGCTGAGGCATCCCTTCCCCCTGAGGGACCAGCCACAGGATGGGATGGTATAGTATAGAATAAAATTTATTCAGGGCATGGGAGGGGCATTAAGAGGGTAGTAGAGATGGAGAAAGGAAGAGAAAGAGAGTAGAGAAGCAGAGGCCAGCCCTGAGCACGTAGAGGGGGAGGAGAGAATGGGGAAAGAACAGGAGCAAGAAGGCAAGAGATCAGGAGAGAGAGGAAGGGGCAAGCAGCCCCTTTTACAGTGGGTAGGCCTACCTGGCCGTTGCCAGGTAACTGTGGGGTGGAGTTTAGACAGAATGCTAACAGTAGGGGCTGGAGAGATGACTCAGGGTGAGAGCACTGACTGCTCCACCAGAGGTCCTGAGTTCAATTCCCAACAACCACTTGGTGGCTCACAACCATCTGTAATGAGATCCGGCACCCTCTTCTGGTGTGCAGGCATATATGCAGGCAGAACACTGTGTACATAGTAAATCTTTTTAAAAAAACCTTAAGTGTTATATGGAAGGAAAAGGTCAATAGGCCTCTTAAGAAGGATGGTTGAAGCTGCAGCAAGTGGCTGAGGTGTTCCCACCCACCTAGGGCCTCAAACACCTACTCCATCTCTGCTGTGATCCAGCTGTACCCTGGGTTAGGATACCAGAAGGAAATGCAATCAGCTTAGCTGTTTATCAACTACTGAATGGATCATGAAAACACAGTTCATAAACACAATGGAGTATTACTCAGCTGCTAAGAAAAATGAAATTATGATGCCAAGACAGGTGAATGGATCTCTGAGTTTTAGAACAACCAGGGAAAAACCAAGAAAAAAAATTTGCAGGAAAATGAGAGTAGCTTGGAAACTTATCCTGGGTAAGAAAACCCAGATCCAGAAAGATGAATGCTACCATATTCTCCCATCTATGGATGTGTGAGTCTACATCCACACAAGGCAGGAAGACAGTAAAGGGCCCTTGGAGGATCTCAAGGGAATGGATAAAGGATCAAGATAAGAAGGGTCAAATGGGGTGGGGCCAGGATGGAGGGCAGGAAAAATCAGACTAAAAAGGCCTCTGACAATGTCATACACAAACTTAATACTACAGAAGTATCCTAGCACACAAAAGCATGCATGATATTTAAACAGAGCTGTCCTAATTGGTGACAGTAATTTTAAAGACATGTTTACTTGTGTGCATGTTTTGTATTTATGCACGTATGTCTGTTACCATGTATGTTTGTGGTATTGGAAATTGCACCTTGGTCCTCTGAAAGAGCAAGCAGATACTCTCCAGAGCCCTGTGTTCTTATCTTTACACTCACATGAATCAGCTCTCTTTCTTGAGATATCAACAGAAAACTCCACAAAATCTACATTCAAGTAAGATAGTGGTATACTTGGCCCTGCATGGGATATGTTACCTCCATGAGAGCCACATCTGCAGACATCTGCAGTAAAACTATGCTTTTCTGACATGACAAAATTGTCACACGTATGAATTCACAGTAGCTATGACTGCATACTTAAAACCTACACAGATCAAGCCACACAAAATTCCAGCACAAATGGGAACACTCATGAATGTCCACCATAGCTGAGGAGCTACTGAGGAAGGATGGCTGCCAGGAGTGGGAGGGGCAATTTCCTACAGGGATCATGACCAGTAGATGGTTCCTGTCCTGCACATATAGGAACATGTAGGACCATGAAGTAGACTCAGCAGATGTAGTAGCAAGAGTAGGCAACCCTTCTCCACCTGGAAACCCACAAGCCTAGCTCCAGATGCCGAAATGCTATGTCTCCTTTCCTGGGTAGTGCAGAGCCACCTCCCCTTAAAGATGCCAATCCTCAGAGCAGATACAACAGGACTCAATGAAGATGCCATTGGATCATGGTGAGCCCAGCAGCAGGAATACACCTACAGTCTGGCTCTTACCTCTATGCCTCAGGAAACATGGCAGAAGAGTGAATGGGTAGAAAGACTAAGAACCACAAGATCAGGAAGTCTGCTGAGACTGTCTCCTAAAAACAGCTGCATGGGCCTGGAAAGATGGCTCAACAATTGAAACCCCTAAGTGTTCTTCCAGAAGTCCTGAGTTCAATCCCCAGCCACCTCACAGTGGCTCACAATCATTAGTAATAGGATTAGACGCTGTCTTCTGGTGTGTCTGAAAACAGCTACATCATACTCATACATACATAAAATAAATAATTCTAATCCCCCTCAAAAAACAGCTGCATAAAACAAGACCTGAACAATGAACATGCTTCCATGGAAGGGGGATATTTTCATGTGGTCCCATCCTATAAAAGGAACTACAGGCAAATAATGACTGCTAGGAGGAGACTAGGTTCTCCCAGGGATAAGCCTCCTTATTATTGTCTAATGCAGAGTGGTCAGTCAAAAGACCATCCACACAAACAGCAAACAAGGACTCTGCAGGATATATTTAGACTTATCTTTGTGCATACACATATATGTATATAACAATAGACTACCAACTTGAGGGTGTAGGACACAGGAGGGGTTAGAAGAAATGATAAAATCCTAGTTCAATCAAAACCTCTTTTTTTTTTTTTTTTTTTTCCTTTTTTGAGACAAGGTCTCTGTGTAACCCTGGCTGTCCTGAAACTTGCTCTGTAAAACAAACTGGCCTTGAATTCAGAGATCTGCCTGCTTCTGGATCCCAAGTACTGAGATTAAAGGTATCACCACCTTACTTAAACAAGACCTCATAAAATTAAGGGGAAAGGTTGAGGGTAGGGGGTTGTGTAGAGAATTTGGAGTTCAGGGAATTGGAAAGGTGTGAATCTGATCCAAACACATCATAAGCATGTTTAAAATTCTCAAAAACAAAGCAGACCGGTACCAGCACTTGGGAGGTAGAATTCAAGTAGATTACTGTGAGTTCAAGGCCAGTCTAAGTTCTGTATGTCCCATGACACCCAGGGTTATGTGAAGGCTGTGCTTCAAAAAAACAATGAAGCCGGGCGGTGGTGGCACAAGCCTTTAATCCCAGCACTTGGGAGGCAGAGGCGGGCGGATTTCTGAGTTCGAGGCCAGCCTGATCTACAGAGTGAGTTCCAGGACAGCCAGGGCTACACAGAGAAACCTTGTCTTGAAAAACTAAAAAAAAAAAAAAAAAAAAAAAAAAAAAAGAGAACACTGGCTACTCTTCCAGGGGACCCAGGTTCAATTCCCAGCACATATATGGCAGCTCACAACTGTCTGCGACTCTAGTTCCAGGGAATCCAATGCCTCACACAGACATACATGCAGGCAAAACACCAATGTATGCAAAATAAAAATTAAAAAAATTTAAGAAAAAAAAATGAAAAGAGACAAAAACTATCCTGCAAGCTAAGAAAATGGCTGCCACCTGATCAAGAAAAGGGGAAGAGGCTGGCTGGAAAAGCAATGGATTCCCTACAGTGACCCTTGAAGCACTGAGACATGCAGGACTTAGAGAGCAAATATGACTTACAAGATTTGGGGACAGGAGCCAGGCCTAGCTGTATCAACTGTCACCTGGCACTCAGGAGGAATGTCCTGGCTTGTGGCCAGCCTGGTCTACACAGCAAGACTCCCTGCTCAAATCAAAAACTACCCAGATAGATCCTGATAGGTTGGAGAGGCCTCAAATTTTAGATTCATTAGGGTCAGGAATTAACATCATGAGGTGGACCACTGACTCAGTGAGAGACAACATCTTGATGAATCTTAAGATTAAAGAGGTTCTACAAAATGATGAAGCTGGACAAAGGTAGTAGGATGTATAGATAGGAAAGTCAGCAATGCTGGAGGGAGGACACACGACAGTTTCAAGTTCAGTTTGTCAAATCAGCAGGTCACCATGCTCCCTCAGGATGTCTGTGCTATCAGTAAGTGAAGTAATCCCACACATCAAAAGTCACAGAGCCACCAAGGTAGGCAATATGGTTTCAAAGGAACAGCTGAACAAGCCACCCATGTCAGGGTTCACACCAAATAAAGATCTACTGTGAACAAATGAAAGTGCCATGCAACCAGAATATTTTGGGATTCTGAACCAACTTGGTTTTAAGGCTTCTTGTCCAACTATACATTCCAGGCTGGCCTCATTCATAATCCTCCTGCCTCATCCCAAATGCTGTTACCTATGAGATCCTAAGAACAGCTGAGAAGTGACACACTTGCCATTGTGCAGATTTGAAGCTAACAAAAGTGGGATACCCAATGACATACTTGAAGCCCAAGGCCTCCCTAGTACAGGACTCCTTAAGCACCAAAGTATGATCACCAGTGGAAAACCCCAGCCCTGACCTCACTCACTTGACTGCCACCAACACTCCAAGAAAGAGTTGAAATTAACTTCAGGTTCTGTGTGAGGGTGCAAAAATGGCTGCATGCAGGAGGCCCACAGCTGGGCATGTAATTCTAGCACTTGGGAAGCAAAGGAAGGCAGATCTCTAAGGTCAGGGCCAGCATGGTCTACAGATCCAGGTCCAGGACAGCCAGGGCTACACAGAGACCCTATTTCAACAAAACAAAAAAAACAAGGAAGCTGGAGAGCTCAATGGTTAAGAGCACTGACTTCTCTTCCCGAGGTCCCGAGTTCCAGCAACAGTGTATTCACACACAAAAAAATCTATATTTAAAACAACAACAACAAACACCAAAGGTCCACAAAATGGAAATAAATTATTTGAATTTGGGGCCTTTCCTCCAGGTCAAAATCTGCATGCTACATTACAAATATTCTAAAATCCATAACCAAAGCTCCTGAGCATTTAAAAGGGACAAGGGGTGCTGAGGTGTGATAAGACCCTAGTTTCCCAGGTCTCACAATGGAGTCCTTCATGCTGCTAACTATTCCCTTGTCTTCAAAGCTGAGCTTCCAACATTTGCCACTTTCCCCTGCTTCTCTCTCTCTCTTTTTTTTTATCTTTTTTTAAATCTTTCTCTTTATTTATCTACTAATTATTTTGATGTTTGTTTACTTATTTCTGGTGCTGGAGGTGAGACTTGATTTGGTAGGTAGGTGGTACTCACTTGGATATACCACAATCCTCAATACAATATTTAAAGATGAGTGGTATGTTACCACAAGCCAGCTGGCTGCACAGACTGTTTTGGGGTACCTTTCCAGATGCAGCCTAGACTGATAACCAGAACCTAGCAGAGCTCACATGACCATCCTAGGGTCACTACTAATCAGGTGTCAAAGATGTGTAGAGTAACTCACAGCCAGGCCTCCCACCTCAGGAACAGAAACCAAAGGTGGTTTTCCATGGTTTTGTTTTTGATGTTGGAGATTGAACCCAGGGCCTCAGACATGCTAGGCAAGCACTTTACTGTGGAGCCATATCCCCAGACACCTTTCCTCAGTTTTCTAAGTCTTCCTGTATGGTCCAGGCTGGCCTTAAATGCAAGAACCTCCTGCCTCAGCCTCCAAAACCCTGTGATTACATATAATAGGTTTTTTTGACAGGGTTGAGACAAGGTCTCATGCAGGTTAGGCTAGCCTCAAATTCACTATGTAACTGAAGATCACCCTGACTTGCAGATCCTCCTGTCTTTACCTCCCCAGAAAATAGGTTTCTGAGGTACCTGGGATGGAGCCTAGTGTTCCAAACTAGGGCTCTACCCAGGGTGAGGCTCTGCTTCCTGGGACACTAACCACATGATGATCTGGTGGGAAGGGAAAGTGTCCAGGCCCTGTCAGTGCCCTGGGATTCTGGAGGGTGGGTACTCACTCTGCAGATGGGTGTGGAGGAGGGGCTGCTCCCATCTCGATGTGCTGGGGGTATGGATAGACCCTCGGGAGAGCTGGTTGAAGAAGAGCAGCTGATGGAGGAGTGGCTCAGTATGGAGTCATCCTCAGGGCAGGACTCCAGCATTTCACTCTCTGAAGTGGCACTCCTATCCAGGGACATCATGGGAAGAGAGGCAGTGGGGGGCTTAGTGACCAGGATGTCCTCCAGCACCACCACAGGCACTTTCTCTATGAACAGGAGATCCCCTGCCTTGCTCCAGCTTGATAACTCCTTTGTGGGGCATGTCCTAGAACCTAGGGTCAGCTCAGGACAGCTCTGTAGTGAACCAGCCTGACAGTCACCCGTCCTCTTTGGGCCTCCTGGGCTCTTAGGCTCCTCTTCCACGTGGCAAGTAATGTCTAAAGGAGTCTCTAGGAGACATAGCTCTGCTGCAGAGTGCTCCTGCTGCTTGGCAGCTCCTTCCACTGTGGTGACCACACTGGCAGTGTCAGGACTTAGTTCACTGTGGCCCTCAGGGCTATCTGGAATGTCACTGGAGTTCTCGGTAAGGTCGATAATGACCACACTTGGTACTGGCTTGATTGTTGCCCTCAAGAAGCTATCAATGGGGCCCTGGCCACTGACCAGCTTCGTACTCAAGCCTACGTGAGAGCCTGTGTGACACTGGCTTTCAAAAGTGCCCAAAGACAACTGTAGATCCGGGACTTTGCCTTCCACAGCCGCTTTTGGTGATGTGTCTTCCTCAACTTTCTCCTTGGGAACAAGGTTCAGGCGTTTGAAGGGCAAACGGGCTGAAATGAAGAGAAGTAACATCTTTAGTGACAGCAAAGGGAGACTGTCACCCATCCTCAAATTCTAAGTGCCTGGGTATTACTGGCCTTACTGGGGATTGGGATGAAAATATCAAGTAATAATAGAGCTGCTGGAGGCTGGTCAGCAATTCAGAGCACTGGTTACTCCCGCAGAGAACTCTCGAGTTCAATTCCTAGCACCCACAAACAGCTGTTATTCCAGTTTCAGAGGACCTGAGACCCTCTTCTGACCTCTAAGGACTCTAGACATGTACATGATATAAAGACATACATGCAAGTATAACACCCACACTCAGAAAACTAAGGGGAAGTTAAACTCAGGCAGCAGTGAGGATTGGCAGCAGACACTTTCACATGACCTCAGGAGCTCATTCCATGCATTTAAATGTCAAAGTGCCATTGGTTAATTCTTCATAATCCAAAAACCAAACCAACCCTTTCCCCAAACTCAGTCAGCACATGAAACATGGTTGCCCTGAGGTTTCAAGCTGATTATACTTTCCACCCAAGCCAGCCTGGCCATGGAGTCCTGAGTGGGAAGGGAACTGCTCGGGGTCAGCCAGATGGACAGCTACGCTCTGAGATGGGAGCCTTGATCCTCGACACAATCCCGCTGCCTGGGGACAAGGGCATGAAGATGGCTTGTGAATGTAGGAGAATAAGAGATATACATGCACTGTCCAGCAGCACTTTCCACTTAGGTCCTGCCCCAAGCAGTCAGGGAATGTCTATCTGGATGCCTGACTTGGAGAAAGCTACTGGTACCTACTGGGAAGAAGTCAGAGTGTCACAGAGACAGCATGCAGGGTTGCAGGGCATACCTCCTCTGAACAGAGACACCAAAGGCTTGGCAAGATGGTTCAGTGAATAAAGGCACTTGTTGCCAAAGATGATGCAAGGATCCTCATGGGGGAAGAAGGCTATTGTGGTGGTTTGTGTAGCTTGGCCCAGGGAGTGGCACTATTAGGGAGTGTGGCCTTGTTGGAGTAGGTGTGTCACTGTGTATGTGGGCTTTAAGACTCTTGTCTTAGCTGCCTGGAGGTCAGTCTTCCACTAGTAGCCTTCAAATGAAGATGCAGAACTCTCAGCTCTGCCTGTACCATCCCTTGCTTGGATGGTGCCATGCTCCCACCTTGATAATAATGAACTGAACCTTTGAACCTGTAAGCCAGCCCCAATTAAATGTTGTCTTTATAAGAGTTACCTTGGTCATGGTGTCTGCTCACAGCAGTAAAACCCTAACTAAGACAGTTATCTTCTGATTCCCATATACCACAGAATACATACAAACATACATGTAGACACACAAAAATGAATCACCATTTGGTTTATTTGTACACAAATCAAATGGTAAGTTGAAAATCCTGTCCCAAGGTGCAGCTTTGCCTCCTAGTCCCTCTGCAGGACACACAATTTCAATCTCAGGGTTGAAAAGGGGCTTCTTGAGAAGGTATGCTCTTGTGATTCCAGCTGAAGCAGGAAGATGTGAAGGTCCAGTATGGACTTTGAAGCTAGCAGATAAGGTGGGCTAAAAAGAAAGGTCCTGTCTCAAAAACTAAAAAACAGCAGCTAGAGAGGTGACTCAAGGGTTAAGAGCACTTCTTGCTCTTGCAAAGGACCCAAGGTGGGTTCCCAGCACATCTGGTTGTTCACAGCTGCCTATAAGTACTGTTTCAGGGAATCTGACACCCCATAGCCTCCAGGGCACTGCAAACAAGTAATGCACATAAGCACCCAGAAACCACACACACCACTTTAAAACGTTTAATGAATCTTTTAAAAAGTCTATAAAATAGGAGCTAGAAACAGCTCAGTAGTCAAGAGCACTTGCTGCTCTTACAGAAGCCCCAAGAGTTCAGTCCCAGCACCCACTTGGTGGTATAACAAGTATAACACCTGCAGTGGGAACAATGCCACTGCATGCACATAGCACATTAAGAAACATGAAGGTAAAACACTCATAGGACAAAATAAAAATAAACAAGTCATCAAAAAAAAAATTAAGCCGGGAGGTGGTGGCGCACGCCTTTAATCCCAGCACTTGGGAGGCAGAGACAGGCGGATTTCTGAGTTCGAGGCCAGCCTGGTCTACTGAGTGAGTTCCAGGACAGCCAGGGCTATACAGAGAAACCCTGTCTCGAAAAAACCAAACCAAACCAAACCAAACCCCAATCAACCAACCAAAATACAACCCCCTCCCCCCCAAATTAAAACTGGAAGCATGGTGGCAAACACCTTTAATCCCAGCAAACAAGATTACAGAGGCAGGTGGATCTCTTTGAGTTCTAGACCAGTTGAGGCTACATAGTAAATAAACATGTAACGTCTCTCTTAAAATATGCACACACTAGCTTTCATTAAGAAATAAAAATCAGCAAATGGAAACAACTGCTCTCAGTTCATGTCCATACAGCATCCATGGACCATAATTCAACTTCATACTCACAGTGAGCCCCATGTTTATGTAGGCTCACTAGACACACATATTACAAAGTAAAAAAAAATCCAGGGTAGTCACAGCTCAGGGGTGCAGGGCTTGGCTGTCCTATAAGGCCATTGAAGAGACAAGATATAACAAACACAATCCAGAGACCTCCAATGTTTAGTGGCCAATACTTGGGAGAGAGACTATCCAGCCTGAAGGAGCTACTGCCCTCCACTCAGTCCCTCACAGGCCGCTAAAGACCCCACAGGAGCCAAAGGAAACAACTTAGGAACCAAGTTTAGAACTTATGTTACCTTGTATCAATCTCTTCACTGGAAACCCAGGTCTGTCTTTGCAATCCATGGCTGTAGGTAAAGCAGAAGAGAAGTTACTAAGGGTGAGGGTCATTGACCAGCTAAAGTCCACAGCAGTCAAACACAAGCAGGCTCCTGTGGCCTTGTCTGGTCCACTTGAACTGTCATGCAGTACCAGCTGACCTAGAAAAAAACTCATGGCAATCCTCCTGACTCTGACTCTCAGATGCTAGCATCCCAGGCACAAAGTACCACAGCCTGTTTTTACAGACTTAAAAAAAAGAATTACTTATTAGATTACTTATTAGGTTTTTTTTTTGTTTTTTGATACTGGGCCTTAATATATAATGGGGATGACCTGGAACTTGCAAAGGTCTACTTGCCCCTGCCTCTCAAATGCTAGGAATGAAGGCACATGCCACCATGCCCAGCTACGATTATTTACGTGTATACATACGTGTTTGTGTGCATGGTGTCTACAGTTCCACCAGCTGCCCTGGATCTGGAGCTACAGGCAGTTGTGAGGCACTGGATGTATGTGCTGGGATGGGTACTCTGGTCCTCTGTAATAGTGAGTGCTCTTCACTGCTGAGCCTCTCTCCTTCCCCCCAGTTTTTACATTTTTATATTTGCTTCGTGTGTACCTACCAGTCCACATTGCCACATGGTGTATCACAGAACAGAACAACTTGCACGAGTCAGTCCTCTGGGTCTACTAGTAGGTTCTAATGACAGAGCCCAAGTGGTCAGGCTTAATAGCAAGTACCCTGACCTTTATGCCCCATCATCAGCCCCCCAGAGGCAGTTTTCATGGCTGGGAAAGGCTTGAGGGATGCTACTCACCTTCAGTTAATATATAGGTACTCCCTATAAACAGACTACAATGAACAAGCCAATCCCATAACAAAAAATTATTTAGCTCAAAATATCAACACTAAGCAATACTACCCTAGGCTCAGTCCCTCCTGAGTTCCTCTGAGGGCCTCACTCAGAAACTTGTATTATGGCACTTTTAGGTCAGTTAAGGCTCATCTACCCAAGGATGTCCCAAAAGTCAGGAGAGGGCTGACAAGACTGCTCAGTGGGTAGGGAGGGTCACTTTCCAAGTCTCCTGACCACCTGAGCTCAATCCCCAGGATCCACATAGGGGAAAGAAACAACTGATTCACACACACACACACACACACACACACACACACACACACACACGCACGAGTGTGACTGGATGAATGGATCAGAAATTAAAAGCACTTGCTGTTCTGGTCCCAGCATCGGTATTCAACAGCTCACAATCACCTAAGTCCAGGTCCAAGGGATTTAGTGCCCTCTCTGGCATCCATGGGCACCTAGCTCAGGTGCACAGAGACATAAAATAAAATCTTTAATTAAAAAAAAAACTATTTTTAAGTGAAGGCAACATATTCTTAAGTAGATAAAATGAACACATTTTGTGGCAGAAACTGTACTCATGTCAAGACAAAATAAAGAACCTGGGGTTGGGCTCAGTGGGTCACACACTGACACAGGCAGGAAGGTCTAAGTTGCATTCTCAGCCCTGCATAAACTAGGCCATGGTGACACTTGGGAGGTAGAGGCCTGCCTGGTCTATATGGGGACCTGGTCTAAAACTAATAACTACAAAAAATAAAGACCTCATGAGAGAGAATATTTCTCACTAAAACAAATTTAAAGCCTTGGGAATATATAATCACATCAAAATTCACATATATCGGACCATAAATAGAGCCTATCTTTTTGTTTTCAGACGGTGGCTCTTTACATACTCTTGACTGTCCTGAACTTGCTATGTAGATCAGGCTTGCCTGTGCCTCTGAGTCCTGGGATTAAGGGCATGTGCCACCACACCCAAATTAGAACCTGTCATTAGGCAGGTTGACTTGGGTGGATAGAAACTCCATCAGTAATTTGGGGAGAATTCCCATACATTTTGCTAATGTTACATGGAATTCAGACTTGAGCTTTCCTACAACCTCAGTTGTCCAAAGTGGAAACAGCCCATGCACATCAACTTAGAGACTTAGACCCCCCCCCAGAACACACTCCCTTCTTCTCATTTGAATGGAAGAAAGGTAACATCACCTCGGTTTTCTATTACAATTTTCTTTCTGAAGGACAATTTTTTTTTCTTTAAAATTCTTATTTTATTTTAACTAATTTATTGGGTGGAGGCTTGTGGAATTGATTCTCTCCTACCCAGGATACAATTCAGATGGTCAGAGACCAGATCAACCTGGAATTCATCATCCTCCTGCCTCAGCTTCCAGGATGCTGAACTGCAGGTACGAACTACTACACAAAACTTGTCTTTATTCTCAGAGCAATAGTGTCAGCTTTAAATGTTCCACCTTGGTTAAATAAAAGCAATGCTCCATAACAGTCTAGGCAGTTGTACGAATCATGTCCGCATAAAATTCTCAAGCCAGTCAGAACAACAGCTCTAGCCTTCCTGGGATACCAGGCTGTGTGTTTGGGGGTGGGGGGATTAGGGGCATATCTTTGATGATCAGAACTGTAGAAGGGGCCACAGTTATCCCTGAAGTGGATGGACACTGAGGATGCTGCTCTCTATCCCGGAGACTGGCCATCCCCAATTCTCAGATCCAAGCTTGCAGACTAATATAATGTACCCAGAAGGGCTGTCTAGTCAGTGGTGCTCAACTGGAGAAATCTTAGGATGGTCCTCGTCCCTTCCAGTCCCTAAATCATTCAACCCATACCGGGGATACAATTTAGAGTCAAGTAGCGGGAAATGGGCACCCTACATTTCGGGAAGCCTGCTCCATGCTACAAAGACTCCTAACACGTACCCGACTGTTACATACCACACTCACAAAGGACCCCTTTCAGGACAGGATCCAGAAAGGGTTTCTGGCCATGCTTAACCACCTAAACCGACCTTCCTGGACTAGTCCTGCCGCGCAGAGTTGCGGCTACTCTGGTGTCCAGGGCTCAAGTGACCACAGGCCTCAATTTCCCCGCCCATTGCAAAGGTCTGAGTTGCTCTGGAATTCACAAACGCACTTAATAACTTGTATAGCTGACTTTTCTTCTCCTTGCCCTCAGTTTCCTCACCGGCTGCTACAAGGTCCAATTGCTTTCAAGAGGACACATGGATTCAGGACCCATCAAAGCCGACCCGGGATCTGTTTCCCCATTTGCTCCAAGTCCTAGCTATTTAGCGACACAAGATGCCTTCGGAGGCTTGCAAAGCTGACTCCTCCCCCTCCTTGTGGCCTCAGTTTTCCCTCTTAGAGCCCTCTCTTCTCCCGGTCTCGGCCCCGAGGCCACCCGGGCGTGGACCCCCTCCTTCAGGCTGCGGCCCAGGCGCAGCTTCACCCACCCGCGGCTCTCCGCGTCGCGGCCTCCGGCTCCTCCAGCATCCCGGCGGCGGCGGCGGCGGCGGCTCAGGCTTCAGTCAGGAGGCCCCGCTGCACACTCCGCCTCCCGCCGGTGTCGCTTCTGCTGCCGCCGCGGCCGCCGAGCTCGTATTTGGCGGGAACCGGGGCAACCTCCGCGGCCCGCGCGCCGATTGGAGGAGATTGTGTCACGTGACAGTTAAGCCTCAGGAAAAGAGCTGCACTAAGCATGTCCTCGCGAGAACTTCGGCTTCTGCGCTTGAAAATCCCGCGGGAGGCTGATGGAGGAGGGCTCCTTTCCGGCGGTTCAGGAGTGGCTAAGAAGACCCGCATTTCTATTGGTCCTAAGAAATGTCAATCTAAAAATCAGCGTTTGCTCCCACCCACGGCCCTTTTATTGGCTATATGCGTTCAAGGAGGTAGGACGGCTACGTCTAGTAGTGGCGACTTGAAGTTACGCGTTAGAAGAGTAATGGGAACTAAGATATCCTAATTAGTGACGGGTTGAATTGAGGATCATTTCCTTTAATTTTAATTCTTGCATTTTAATTCCCTTTTTAACTGTAAGCTCTTTTAAAAATGTTGCTTTTTTTTAAATGATAAACCACTTTTTAATAATGATTTGCTTTATTTTTAAATTAGGAATACTTTCTATTGTAAAATTATAAAACTATTAAGCCATGACTTCCTTCTTTTTGTGTAAATTACTTTGAAGAAATTGTAATTGAAAAAAAATTATTGAGTCTGGTGCTGCATGCTTTTAATCCTAGTACTTGGGATTTCTAAGCAGATAGATTTCTGAGTTCAAGGACAGCCTGGTCTTCATAGCAAGTTCTAAGACAGCCAGTGATACGATGTATCAAAAAAAATAATTACCACTGTTTTTTGTTTTTGTTTTGTTTTTGTTTTGAGACAGAATCTCATATGTAGCCTTGCTGTCCCGGAACCCAACCAACAGCTAGAAAGTTTGTTTTGTTAGGTGGAGGAAGAAACTTTTCCCTTCTTAGTCTGCAAACTGCTCAAGTACCTGCAACAGTTCTTTTCTTGAAGTTGTAGCTAGTAAGTAGGTTATCTAGCTAATGAATTAGTTGTATGAATTGCTTTTGGGTCATGGGCTCAGTGAAGGTAAGGAAATATGTATGTGTCAAGGACCTCATCAAATCTTTGACCTGCTGCAGAATATAATTTGATTGAATTGTGTGGGTCTCTTGGAGCCAATCAGTGGAGGCAGAAGATTAGGAGTTAAAGGCATGGTAAGCTAAGTACCAGGTTTGAAGCCAGCCTTGGCCATCTCAAAACATATGAAATAAAGAACACCCTTGAGTGAGTCTTATGAGCTGCTGATATGCTAGGAATCCCTGGTTAACTACCAGTTCTGTTTTTGAAAGGAGACATGGTGTCCCAGGCCTGTTATTGCAGCACTAAGAAAGGTAAGGCCAGCTTATGTTTCATGAAACCTTGTCTCAAAAAATCAAAGGACAAATGAAACAGAAACTACTCATACTCCAAACTATTTATAAAGACTCCTATATTCAGGGGCATCTTTGCGATGACACATACATATTTTTTGATCTACTGTAGTACAACCCTTTGAGTCATTTGGAACCTTCCAGAAATCTTTGGGTTCATGAAATCACCCCAACTTTTCACCAATTTCAACCCCAACCATCTTCCTGTTTCTGCTTTACCATCTATTTACTCATCAGCGTCATTATTATTAATGTCCAAGTCCTGCTAGCCTTGTCTGTAACTGGTTATGTAGTCCAGACTGGCCACAAACTCAGACATCCAGCTGCTCTGCTTCTCAAGGGCTGGGGTTAAAGGTGTGTGCACTGCCATACCTGGCATATTCGATATATTTTTTAAAATTTGTAACAGTTGATAGAAGGCTGCTAGGAGAATACTGGCTTCCAGGCAGCTAGGATGAGGGTCTTAAAGCCCACACCCACAGTGACACACCTACACCAACAGGGCCACACCTTCAAACACTCCCTGGACTAAGCGTGTACAAACCATCACAGATATCATTCCAATTGGAGTCCTCTTTCTGAATTAATGATGAGAGGAAGCTCACTGCGGGGCTAATGTGCAAAAAAGCAAGTATGTCCTATAGCAGACACACAATAGGAACAAGCCAATGGAACTGAAAATAGGAGGAGATAGCGGCAGTCTGAGCTACAGTTTCAGAATATGTTTCTAGTGGGGCTTATTGGTGACTTAGCACTTGGGTGGTGGAGCAGCTTGGACGGGAGTTCAAGGTTGTCCTTGGCTATATAGGAAGTTGGAGGCCTAGCCTGGGGCTATGCAATATCTGCTTTGAGACAAAGCAGTGAAGAAGGAAATAAAGGACTCTCTTTCTAGCTGTATCCTCAGCGATTCATTAGAAGTGAGACTCTGAAAGAAGGACCCCAGAGAGAAGGCTGGTGGCATGTTAGGATTGGGGTGACCATTAAAGGGGATTGGTTTGCAGTGAGGAGAGCCAGGCCAGGCAGTGTCTGGAGAAATGTAAGATGCAGCTTTAACTGTTCCCTGACCTCTGTGATGTGTCATCTGTCAACTTGATGGAATCTAGAACCAGCTGGGCAGGGACCTCTGGGTGTGCCTTGGGGTAGACCTGCCCCCTGTGGACACCCCATCCCCTGACTGGAATTCCCTGTAAGTGGAGGAAGGGACTGAGCATCAAGCAGACACCCCTCTGTTTCCTGACTGAGCTGCCTCAGCCTCTTGTCCCTGAGACTTTCCAGCCTTGAAGAACCACAGTACAAACCCCTCATTGTTTCAAGCATGTTTTTGTTTGTTCTGTTTTGTTTTAGTTGGACAATTTAATCACAGCAACTAGATGAGACTTCAAAACACTTTCTGAACTGGAGACACCCTAGATTGAGTTTTTATGTTATTTTATCTTTAAAAAGTATTTCATTTGCATTTTGTTTGTTTGCTTGTTTTTCGAGACAAGGTTTCATTGTGCAGCTTTGGCAGTCCTGAAACTCACTTTGTAGACCAGACTAGCCTCGAACTCACAGAGATCCACCTTCCTCGGCCTCTGCTGGGATTAAAGGTGTGCATGCACCACCACTGGCCTATCTCATCTTCATTTTTAAGTTATGAGTATATATGTGACCCTGTGTACTTGAGAACAGTTGAAAGAGGCCAGGAGAGGGCTGGCCCGGAGCTGGAGTTAACAGACAGCTATGAGCAAGCAGCTTGATGTGCGAGGAAGTAAACTCCTGATCTCGGCCAGGGCAGCAGCAAGCGCTCTTACCTGGAGAACTATCGGTTCCTCTAGCGCCTAAGATAGTTCATTTTACCTTGTTTTGTCTTTGTTACACTCTTGCTGGCAAATTACGACCCTCTTTCCCTACGCACAAATAAAATAACTAATTAATTAAAACTGACTTTATATATACTCCTGGACTCTGGCGAGAGCTGCAGCGCACACGCACACGCACACACAATTCTGGCCTCTCTAGGCGCCCCCTCATCTCTTTGGTGTGGGAGGGTTTCCGCCGTCCTTCCCGCAGCAATGCTGTCTCTGGCCTGCAGAGGGCGCGCACGCGCAGAGAGGCTGAGCGCGCGCGGATGCCGTTGGAGGGTGGGGTGCGGAGATATGGGGGCGTCACCGGAAGTGTGTGGTTGCCTTGTACTATCCCGGTCGCGCGTGCGCGCTAGCGGGCCAAGGTGGCTCCGGGGCGGGGGCGCAGAGCTGGCAAGCTGATTTGGCGGTGGCTTCGCCGGAGGAAAGAAGTCGGTTCGGCGGCGCCGGCGGAAACCTGAGTTCGAGCAGGAGGCCTGACGGCGGCAGGCGGCATGTCGGTGGCGGGGCTGAAGAAGCAGTTCTACAAGGCGAGCCAGGTGAGGCGAGGCCAGACGATCTGGGCTCGGGCCTGGCTTGGGGGACCGCGGACGAGCCGAGCTGGCTTCCCCTGAGCTGGCGGGGAAGGGAAGACCAGGTCTCCGTGCTTTGAAGGGGGACACCGGGTGTGCGAGGGCTCCATCGCGTGGGGCTTGCCGCCAGACTTTACGACGTGAGTTCGATTCCTGGCACTATAGGATGGACGCGAGACCCCAAGTCTCCAGGCTATGCGTCCGAGGTTTTCACCACATAGCCGCAGGCCACAGAAAATGTTTGTCTAGGTTGTTATCCAAAAAAATCTTGATGGACACTTTTACCAAGTCCACACAGGGCTTAGAAAAATATTCAGTGTCCCATTTTTTTTTCTCCAGTGTCTGTAAGACAGATTGAAAAAAAAAACCCTTAAAAAACAGAAACAAACATTCCCACTCACTAGATGGTACATATCATTAACCCCAGCACTCTGGAGGCAGAGTCTGGTAAGCTGATCTGTTAGTTTGAGGCCAGCCAGAGTTTTGTAACATAAGGACACCCTGTCTCAAAAATGAAATAAAAAAGAAAACTCTCTTGGTAGGCACTGTGCCAAGTTGAAAAGAGACAGTGAAAAGTAATTTTTTAAGCTTCTGCAGTTACAAAATGTGACAGGTTTGGTTTCCCCATTTCTAAAACATATGTATGTTTTTTTTTTTTCCTTTTTTTTGGTTTTCTGAGACAGGGTTTCTCTGTGTAGCCCTGGCTGTCCTGGAACTCACTCTGTAGACCAGGCTGGCCTCGAACTCAGAAATTCCACCTGCCTCTGCCTCCCAAGTGCTGGGATTAAAAGCGTGCGCCACCACTGCCCGGCCTGTATGTTTCTTTTAAAGATACATTTGTATGGCTATACTGTACTCTAGATTCCTGGGTACTTGGTGGTTTGGGTTCAGTGCTTACGCAGAGCATGACTTTGAACTGGAATACTCCATTCTGGCTGTGTTGACATTCAGGAATTCTCTAGGGTGGGCATCCTGGCCTTTATTGTATAAACACGGAGAACCTTACCCCAGGCAGGAGGTATTCATCTTGACAACAGATGTCTTCAGACATTCTGTAATGTAATATCCCTCTGGAACTTTTTGGGTTTTTTTGAGACAAAGTTTTGCTGTGTAGTCCAGGCTGGCCCAGAATTTTCCATTCTGCCTCTGCCTCTCAGGTGCTGGCATGACAGGATGCCTTTGTGTGTTGAAGGTTTTATACTTGCCTTGAACTCCTGGGCTCAAGTGAGGCTGTTCCCTTGGCTCCCTCAGTGCTGGGACTAGGTTAGATATCCCAGACTTCCACTTGAGAAAACTCTTGTTTCCTCACTCTGGCTCAATCAGGCCAGAGCGGCCTCGTTCATTACCCTCCTGTCTACCTCCCGGTGCTGAGTTACAGACATTTGCCACCGAGCCTCACTGACGAGGTCAGTTTTGTAAGATAAATTCCCCAGAAGTGGATTGCCAAGTTCATGACTGAGTTTTCTATGGTCTGTTTTGGGTTTCTTCTGCCTTTTCCTCCTTTGGGTTGCTTGATTTCTCTGTCTCTCTGTCTCTCTGTCTCTGTCTCTCTCTCTCTCTCTCTCTCTCTCTCTCTCGTTTGAGGGTTGTGTGCTGGGGTTAGAACCCAGGACCTTGCCCACTTTAGCAAAAGCTGTACCCTGAACAACAGCCCCAGCATTTCACATGGGATATCACATGGACATTCACCTGGCAGACCTGTAACCCCAGGCCGTAGTGAGATCTGTTTCAAAATGAAGCCCATGGAGGCAGCCTGGCTGCTATGTCTGATACCCTAGAGGTCACCAGGGTTGATGCTAGTGTGGCTGGAGAAGGCTCTCTTCTGTCTGTGCATCCTTTCCAATGCCAGTCTCAGCTCAGAGGCCAGACCTCAGTCCAGGGTGTTGGAGTGACTGCATTCCCCTTCTAGAACTCCTGAATAGCTCTCAGAATGCTGAGGACAGAGTAGGGCCTGGGCTTTTAGTTTAGCCTTTTGTCACCCAGTATCTGATAGGCTACGACAGGATTTTAGCTATGAGTTCTGGGCAAGTCTGGACTTCAAAGCAAGAACTTCTCATATCTCAAAACAACAGCAGATGATCTGGGCGTGTAGCTCAGTTGGTAGAGTGCTTGCCTACCCTTCAGGAAGCCCTGGCTTTCTTACAAGTTGAGGGCCAGCTTGGTATACAGTGTTAGTTCCAAGGGTATGTAGTGAAACCTCACACAAACGAATAGTTCAAAGCCTGCCACTCATGGTCATGCAAGCTCTGAATCTGTGCAGGGAAGTTTGTGAACATGTAGTTTGTTGCCCAGTTTCTGTTCTGAGGAGCCCCAGATGTGCTAATCTTGTGGCTGTGCGCTACAGTCTGAGAATCCTGGGTGTGGAGCTGGCTCGAGTAGATTCCACAGAGAGATGAGCAACAGTGTAAGGAATGACTTGGGCCATGCCTGTGAGAAAGATTTACCCCACAGTGTGGAGAGGCCCAGCCAGAGGAAGCAGTCAGCTGGTGCTCTCACCCAAGGGCTGAAAGGAATGGCTCAGCAGTTGCCTAAGGATAAAGCTCAATGGACCTTGTAGAGAGGCTGGTGTGGGGGTAGAGAGGACTAAAGAAGAAGTGCAAGAATGTTGAATGTTGCAGCACACACTCCCAGATGGAATTGAGTTGGTTGGACCTATACAGTAAGCAAGAGACCACACGCACCTGGTCTTAAGAGTGTGATGCCAGCCTGGGTTCTGTGTCTATCCTTCTGTTTGAATGTCTGTGGCCCCAGATCCCTCAGATGGAGTTCCCGGAGGCCCCTCTCCTGCTGATTCCCAGCAGGTACTGTAGGAGGGACTCACAGGGCAGCCACCAGATTCTTTTCCACTTGGACAGCCACTCATACAACCCGCCTACAAACCTGGAAAGCTCAGCTCAGTTGAGGATCAATTTACTGTTTAGACATTCCAAGGGCCTGTCCCAAAGAACTTTGAGCCAGCTCTCAAGAGTAGCACAGAGATGGCCCATGGCCCAGCCTCTTGCAGAAGAAGCTTTCCAGGTTCTCAGCATTGTACTCTTTCACCTGGGTCCCTCTCTTGTGTTTCTTTTCTCTAAGTAAGGCCTCTCTGGTCGATTCCCGAGTCCCCATATTATCTTTTCTCGTAAGAAAGAGAAACCACAAGCCAGTGTGTCAGGTTATGTCTGTCATCTCTGTGTACTAGAAAATCAGAAGGGTTTTGGGTTTTAGGCCAGCCTGGGCTACATAGTGAAAACCTGTCTTTAAAAAAAAACCAAGCAGGAGAGAGACTGGGAGTCAGTAGGTAGAACACTCACCTAGCCTGTAAGGAAGCCCTGGCCTCCATCCTCACCTCCACACACACCTGTCATCTGGAAGTGGAGACAGGAAGGTCAAGAGTTCAGCTACATGGTATGTTTGAGGCCAGCGTGGGCTACATGAGACCCTGACTCAGAAAAGGCAAAATAATCCTCAGCCCACATTATAAAGAATCAGAAATGACTGGTTATGGAAAGAAGTTCAGGGGTGCTAAGGCAAGGTTCTAATGGAGCTGGACAGGCAACTAGGCCCCGACAGCTAAGTACCAACTCAACCCACCCCACCCCGACCCAGTGATACTATCTTCATAGGTCCTTAGCTCTTTACCCAGCCAAGCCTTGCAAGTCATGTATAAAATGAGCTTGGGTTGTAAGGGAAGTTGGAAGTTTCACTTGTTGCAGGTGGGGAAGTGGAGGGATGGTGGCTTAGGCAGCACAGGTCTTCTAGCTGTGGTCCCCTCTGACTCCACCCTGGTGTGTAGGTTCTGAGGAAGTCTGGGTGCAGATGGAAGTGGCCTGAGGCTCAGAAGTTTGTTTGGGTATTTTGACTGCTAGCCTGAGCTCGCTGGTTTTCTGTTCATTCTGTGGCAGCCTGGAGATGGAGTATAAGTAAGAATGGTGCTTATGGTTGCTGGGAATGCAGTCTCTACCCCACCCCACCTCCTTTAAACCCTCTTTTTGCCTGACAGGGAGAATTTGAAAAGAAAGATTGCTTGGTCAGATCTAGGGAAAAAAATTACAACTGCATTTTCAAGTGACTTGTGTGTGTGGGTGGGTGTGTTGTGTGTTTCTAGTGACTGCCCAGTGGCTACCAAGTACCAGGCAAGTGCCCTGCCCCCACAGCAGTGCCTAAGGCTTCCAGCTGTGCTGGAGCTGCCTAGTTCCCAGCCTGCTGGAGAAGTCCTAACTTCCCATAAGGCCTGAGGGATAGGAGGGGCTGCAGACTGGGGATTCTATGGGTTTCAGGATATGTTTGGTGCTTCTCCACTGGAAATGGGTACAGCTGGATACTGAGCTACACCCCAGCTTCTGCTTTGATTTCCTCCACATGAGGCCACGTTTAATCTGTAAGCTGAAAGTCCACCTGAATCAGAACTCTGGGCTCCCAGTGCCCAGCTAATTATTTATCTGGGTGTGCTACACAGCCTCTCCCACCATCCCCATACCTAGACAGTCTAGGCAGCTCCAGCTTGTGGCTTTACAACAGTCAGTGAGGATTGTCACATCTTGTTTGTAAACCCCACCACTATAGTCCTGTTGTCCCACCTTTCTTGTTAGTACCCATCCATCTTCCTTGTGCTTCAGCGTGGATTCTTCCAGAGAGCCCCCTGTTACATATGTGTGCATGCAGTGCACCTGCATATGTCTGTGTGTGTCTGCATGTGTGTCCATTCCCTTCCACCAAGCACAGCCTATGACCTAGGGACCCAAGGGACTCCACCCTCTCTGCCACTTTCCTGGTGGGATTTGAGAGGCCACAGGAGCATTTTGTGAGGGGTAGGACATGGAACCAGGCTTAGGCTTGACTCTGCTTGATACCCCCAACTCTAGCTCCAGGCCATTTTATATATTTATTGTGAGGGTCAACCTCAGGTGTTGTCCCTTAGGTACCATCCAACACTGGGACCTGGGACTGACCACTTAGACTAACCTGGCAGCCCAGGGGTCCCCTGTGTCTAGCAGCAGTCACCTAGACTAACAACAAACCCAAACCAGGACCATTCTCCTGCCTCAGCTTTTCAAATGCTGGTATCACAGGTGTGTGGATATATAATGGGCTGAGTTGCCACTGTCTGGTCCTTCTTTGAGCTCTCTCTGGAAAACTAGAGAGAGAACTACAGCTGCTGTGTTCAGCTTTTCTCTGCTGGGGGCTAGCCCTGCTGCCTAGGTAGGGCCCTCTTCTTCTTCCTGCCCTCTGCAGGCCTGCATGCAGCTTGCAGGATGCCTCATTTTCCTTTTCCGCTCAGCTCCTAGAAAACCTGCTGATTTGGACCAAGGGGGTCATGAGACACTTCCCAAGCACTTGTGGACCACAGCTGTGGCTTCCTCCCAGGCCCTGACTCAGCACTTGCCAGCAGAGCTCTCTGGAGTACTCCCAGAGCTGGGGTTCCTTCCCTGCTGAGTGACTCTCAATATTTCTCCCCTTACCCCGCTGTGTAGGGAAGGTGGCCGACCCTTGAAGACCAGCATGCTTACTAAGCATTTCAGGATGACACAACTAACAGGTGCCCTTCTGCCTTGTGCTGAGTCACGAGTGGAAACTGAACTGGGTTCTGGCCTACACAGAAAATGTGCCCAACTGTGTAGCAGCTCAAGGGTGAAGGACATGTCAGTGAGAAAGCAGATCGGTCCCAAGGCTTCTGGGGTCCAGGCTAAGTTGTCCTGTAGCATCAGGAACCTGTCAACTCTCTGCCCAGAGCTTTGGGGTCACACTGGTGGTGGATCTTGTACATAGCGTCAGATCAGTCTTCATAGCTCTGCCCACCCCTACCTGGCTGTGCTGTGCTCTACCCTACCTCTCTGTGCTGGCATTGTGCATCTTGCCTGGTCCTGTGCCTTCCTCCCATCTACCCTGTCTCTCTGGCATATCAGTGCTTGCTGGAGGGCAGCTGTCTCAGCCCATGAGCACCCGGCACCTCAGTCTCACCCTCATGGCATTCAGTGTGTTCTGGTATTGCTCAGCATGCTCCTAGAGGCAGGCTGTGCCAAGATATGCTTTTGGCACCAACTGACAGGCACCACCAAGGTGGCCTTCTGCTCAAAGCTAAGAGTGAGGCTTCTGCTCTGTGGTCTCCCACAGTCCCTGGCCTGACTTCCTGGGATCATGTAGTACTTGAGGGAACTGGGTGGTAGCTCATGGTTCCTTTGAAACTTGGCCAGGAGCAGGTCTGACTGGTCTTACAGAGGGATTAACCTGGCTATAGCCCTCTGGCCTTAGGATGTATCTCCAGGACTCGGGAGAGAGGCTTGCTAGGCTAGGCTATAGGAGCCTACAGGGTGTCAGCAACTGTGACCCATAGCTGGCAGAGCATGCTGGGAACAGCCAGGTTGCCTTTCTCCCTGGTGGGTTTAGGCCACCCTGCTGGGACACACCAGTCTCCACACACCCCGGCTCATGTCTCCTTGAGTTAGACCACCTCTAGCCTGGAGACCTACTTCTTTTGGTCCAGGTGCCTTGGCTGCATCTCATACGCTTTGGATGTGGTTATACTGCCTGTCACTTCCTACAGAGCATCTGCAACCACCTTGTCCTCTAGATCTCTCCTGACCTCCATTCTCTCTGAGAGCCACACCTTGGCACTCACCACACCCACACCCTTGTCCCCTGTCCCAGCACTGAGTGTGACTCTGGTTACACACACACACACACACACACACACACACACCCCGCTTGCCCATCAGCACGCATATGGACCTCTGCAGGAGCTCAGGAGCCTCACCCGTTCCTGTGCTGTGACTGTGCATTCCACAGCCTGACTACTCCTCATAGGAAGTGCTTTAGTTATTGACTTTTCAGACAGTCTTACTCTAACCCAGCCTAACTTGAATTTACAGTCCTGTTCCAACTTCCCAAGTCCTGAGGTCACACCTGTTCACCACTATCTCTAGCCTAAAACTCCATTTTAAATCTACCTTGAATGGATTCTTCCAGGGTATGACATAGTGGCAGAGCCCCACTCTCTATCCTTCAAAGTCCCCAGTGAGGGGCTGTAGGCGTGGCCTGGGGTAAAGCCCCCCCCCTTAAAATCTCCCTGTATGGGCAGGGGCTCTGGCTCCATCACCAGAACCATGGAATAAAAGGCAGGAGGGGAGTCTTAGTGTTTTTGCTTGCCATGATTAGGTAAGTGGAGTTTCACATACTCTAGGGAGAGGGTAAAGAGTACATTCTTTGGTCCACGGTGGGTGCCTCTGTTTGGCAGGTTTGAGAACTGTGCAGAGCTCAGTCATGCCCTCCCAGAAGCCTCTCTTGGCCTTGTGAAGTTGTGAAAGGGTCATCATGGGAATGGTGTTCCCCTACATCACCTATTGGAGTCTCCTGGCCCGTGGCAGTTTCCTCTTAACTCCCTGGTGTCCAGCACCATGGTTCCCCCATGGTCTCAGGGAAATTGGGGTCCTGCGGGTTTGGGATTGAGTCTGAAGACAATTGAAGACCTGAGGATTTAGAGGCAGTGAGGTTGTGGGGGGCATAGCAGGAAGATTGGCAGTCAGTGGCTTCTGCTGGCAGCTGCCTTAAGGAGTGTCATGGCCAGCAGGAACCAACTGCAGTCCAGCCCTGCTGGCTGTCAGCAGGGTGGTATGTGATGTCGTTGCTGTTAGGGCTCAGCCAGCAGTGAGTAGAGATGCTCTCTGAGGCCCTTGCAGAGGGCCTCCATTCCACCCTCACCAGGGGAACAGGCTAAGCCTGTGCTCATGCAGAGTAACAGCTAGTGCTGCCTCTGTTCTTTATAGCCAGGCAAAGTGGCAAGCCATAGTACCCCTTGGCCTGTGCACTCCAGGATTGTGGGATACAGGGGCCACCTCCCTTCCTCAGTGTAAGGCACAAGCTGTTTCTGATGAGATCTAGAATGAGTCTTGTTAGTTAGGGACCTCGAGATGGCATGGGGCACTGTCAGCAGGAGGTGGCAGATGACGACCCAGATTTCCATATGTGGTGGTTGGAAACCTGCTTTGTGAATGAGTTGTCTGTGAACTCAAATGCTGTCACCATCTCATCTGTCATTTGTCCTAGCAGAGGAGGAAGATAGCTCGAAGTCTCACTGTTTTTGCAGTGGAGCAGTACATGGTCATTATGGTTAGCCCTGTGCTCTGAGAGCCAGGGCTGCTGGCCCAAGCATGGGTCCTAGCACTCAGGAGACAGAGGCAGGAGGATCGTCATGAATTTGAAGACAGACCCATCTGGCTCCTGTGCTTGGCCATGGCCATCACTTGAACTCTAGTCACCCAGCCTCTACATTTCCTAGCTCATCTGCCTTTGTAGTTCCCCTGCGCTCCCAGGATCGGCACACTCACAGAGCTGGCACCTAGGCCTGTGTTCCTAGTGGGATGCTTCTGGTCCTAGCTCCCCAAGCCTCCCACCAAGTGACACAGAAGCCTCTGAAAGTCATCTTCACTCTACTTTCAGTCACTGTAACCACTTGCCTAGGAGAGGTTTGTTCTGGCTCAGTTGGGAGGTTTCCATTTCTGCCATAGGCCTTTTTTGCTTTAGGGACCCCAGTGTTCCTAACAAGGGCACACTTGTTGCTCTAAGGACCAGGCCCATTAGACCTTTAGAGAATGGAAGCCAGTATTCTGAGCCCTTGTCCTTGTTAATGGCTGAAGGAGCTTCAGAGGAGCTCCTCCCATGTGCTGCAGACCCAACCTTGAGCTCTGCACATTGATCCCTGGACACTGAGGATAAATCACTGGTCACAGGCACTGCTGAATATTCATTCAGGAAGCTGGCGATATGTTCAGGTGTATGCACAAAACACAGTTCATTAGGTTAACCCTGTGGGTGTCCCGCACCCCATAACCCTCAGTACCTCCTTCCTGCAGTGACTCTGGAACTCACAGTGTCCAAGGGGACAGGTTGCAGGAGGTTAGGCACCTCTGAACCTGGTTTCATGTGCTCTCCTGAGGAACATGCTGGTAGTTTTAATGAAACTATGTCTTATACTGGGTTCCTTTTTGCTCTTCTGACAGGCCGCTGGCATCCTTCGTGTCTGGCTGTTTCCACACAGGTCCCCACTCCTCTCTCCCAGTCTGGCCTAGCACCTCCTATGGTGCTGCTGCTTAGGTCAATCACCTCTTTTCCCTCTTGAACCTCACAGACAAAAATAATAGTTATTGTATGACTAGTAACACCTAGACAGGGCGTATTTAACTAGCCAGTGTCTTGACAAGCACCCAAGCATCCCAACAGTGCTGTCTGACAAGGCCAGTGATGGGCAGCCTCTGTAGGAAGGCACGAGTGACTCACAGAGCACATGGCCTCTGGAATTCAGATGTGGGAAGAAGAGGGCAGTGAGCATAGATGTCACCCAAACATAATGATCTTGTGCAGCTGGGACTGGGGGCAGGAAGGTTTGACACTGCTGTCACTCTGGACTGAGGCTGGGCAGCATGACATCCTTGGTGATATACTTGCTGACACATGGGAGGGGGCCAGGAGGCTTGGGTTGTGCGCATTTTACTCCATAAACTCAAGACAAAAAGGTCCTGTGAACACTGGGAATTGGCACTGCATCCATCAGTGTTCAGTGAGTGTCCTTGTGGCGGGCGGCTGTGCCCTACCCTTATGAGACTGCCTAGACAGGCCAGGGAAGGTGGGGTCTCAGAAGGAAAGGAGAAGACAGGCAGCAAGCCATGAAGGGATGAGGTGGCCACCATGGGGACCTGCAGGTTTCCCAGCCTCCTTCACCCCTACTACCATTGTAACAGCTGTCACTGCTACAGTTGATAGGACACACAGTCTACTCCCTGAGGAGTGTGGGTGGGTGTCACTAGCATCTGAGGCTTGGCATGGTCTAGGAGAGGTTTTCCCCTCCTTTTTAAAAATCATTCATTCATTCATTCATTCATTCATTCATTTTGGAGGTAGTGTCTGTGGCTCAGATTGCCTTGAACCTGTGCCTAACTAAGTGCCGGGGTGCTGTTGGTGAGCACACGTGAGCCTTGGCCTAGAGAGGCAAGTGTTCACCACTGACCTGTGTCCCTGGTCCTGCTTCGTGCTTTCAAATCAGGCTGGCCCCAAACTCACTGCATAGGGAAAGAGGGCCTTGAATTCCTGCTGCTCCTCCTGCTTCCCTCCTGAGTGCTGGAATGACATTTGTGTACTACCACGCCCACCACACTCCTTCCTAGAGAGTGCAGCCTCCCGGCCCCAGGAGTTCCCCCCGTGGGCCTGAGTGGCCAGGCGACTGTGGCTGCTAAGGTGCTGCACACCTATAGTACAGCTAAGGAAACTAAGGCAGGGGGAGTTTGGTTTGGGGTTCACTCTTTGTTCTCAGCGCTGAGGATGGAACATCAGGGCTGTGTGATGCCAGGAATGTGCTGTCCTTCCCCTTCCCCAGGCTTCTACCCTGACAGGCTCCCAGTCAGAGGCTTCTTCCTGTCACCTGTCATCAGACCTAGGTGACTTGGCATTGACACACTGAGGGTGAGGCCATTCATTTGTCTATCATCTTAATAAATACTATCTCAATAAATCCCCAGTGCTCATGGTCTCTTCTACAGGGGACAGTGTCATCTAACACAACATGTACAGAGGGGTTGGCAGACCCCCAGCATGGGAATGTGGCCATCACCCTTGCTCACTCCAGTCCTTTCCACGTAGCAGAGCTGTGGAGCCCCACACGCCCAAGCCTAGCTTGTTCCATTTCTGATAACCTGGCTCATGGTGGGGAGCCATGGAGGGCAGAGCAGGCTCTCTGAGCAGCACTCTGGATTGTAGAACCTGGTCTCCCTGACCTCACCATGTGTCAGTTGTCACACAAATCTGGTGTGACAGGTGCAAATTACAGCTTTGGGAGGTAGAGCTGTCATCCTGGTAGTCTAGCAGGGTTTCAGCCATCCCACTTGTCCTTCAAAGAAACCTGTTATTCCCACTTTTGTATCCCGTGGCACAGCCCCATCCAACCACCAGAGCCAGGTCCCTAGGGTGCAGAGCAAGATTCTGCCTAGCTTGCTCAGGCTTTCCAGAACCTTCTGTCATGGTGGGGGAGGTGGCTGTGGTCAGGCACAGGCAGAATGCTGGGAACTGGATGACAGCCCCAACTCCTGCTGCTTCTAAGGCAGCAGTGTGTAGCTAGAGAGAGTTGTATGAGTGCAGGTGGATTCCAACAGACAAAACAGCCTGAACTTGGGGCCCTTAGAGCTGTCCCCCTGGTTTGTCTACATGAGGGAATTCAACTTTTATCGCCCACAGGCTACTAGCCCATGCTCCCAGGGCCATGCAGTGGTCACTGAGCACTGCTTCCCAGGTGGTACACAGGCCTTCTTAGTCAGCCCTGTATCCATGAAACTCTTCCTCATTCCTAGGCATGTGTGGAGCCAGGCTGTGAAGCCCGTTGGTGAGCAGCATCCCTGAGACTGTCCTTCAGAGGCCCTGTGGGCCTGGGGACTAGGACTTATTTGTTTATGGCTTGGATTTTCTTCCTTTTTTCTTTCTTTCCTTCCTTTTCTTTCTTTAGTATATGTTTTTATCTGAAGTTGATTTCACAGCATGTAAGGCACAGCCCTTCTGCCTTACCCAACAGATGAGAAGCTAAATTGGCCAAGAGCCTGGCCCGTGTGCTGGGCAATTTCCCATCAGCATAGACATAAGGAGACAGAGTTAGGATGCACTCTGGAAAGTTTTGGGAGACAAACAGGAAGTGATGGCCAGTGACCAGGCTGTGTGTGGATTTCTGCTGTCCCAGCCAGAACTGAGACCCCAGACTTTCTTAGCAAGGCAACGTATCTGACTTGAGACGGGATTAAGGAGAAAGACTTTAGCAAGGTTCAGCCTGATCTGCCACCAGCTGCGAGCCTCTTAGGGACAACATGAGAGGCCTGGAACATTCTGATACAGCTATGACTTAATGATGCCTTGAGCTGATAGCCCACAACCTGTGGCTCCCAAAGCTCAGTTCTCAAATGAGCCTCAGCCTCAGAAGGAGACACAAGACTGTCTCCTTCATGTGCCTCCTATGGCCCAAGCTGGTCATGGGGAAACCTCCTTAGTGGTTTTTAAGGGGAGATCTGAGTGATCACTGGCACCACTGCCTCTAACTAAGGCTCCTCTGGGGAAGCACCACACCCTGGTGGCACACAGGGTCCTGTTGAGCTTCCTGGTAGGCCAGAGGAAGTTCCTTCATGGCTGCTGTCACAAAAGGAGGCAGTGGCTTGCACAACTAGCAAATTCCAATTATTTATGAGAGCCTGTGATGTGTGATAAGGGCCCATGATGCCTCCCTGCACAGCGGTGGCTCCTGTTGACACCTTGTTCACCCCACATCCTGGTGTTGCTGTTTGGAGCAATGGAGGCCTTTGTCTGGCCCCAAGAAATTCCACTAACTCCAGGGACCAGGAACTAACTCCATGGAGCAGTGGCTGGCCACCTTCTTACATGTATTGGCATGTAGGCAGGAGACTCAGCAGCTTGCCGATGAGCCTCACCCAAGGGCTCAGAAACTGGCCTGACACTGGGGAACTGGAGGTTCCTGACTTAGGAGGATAATTGAGTCAGGACCCTTTTCTGGAGAGTCCAATGTGCTGCTCAGTATGCCTGTTGAGCCATTTGCCCTTGATGGCTCCCCACCAGGAGCCAGCTATCAGGAATGGAACAGGCTTGGCTTGGGCATGTGGGGCTCCACAGCTGTGCTACGCAGGAAGGACTGCGGTGTAAACTAAGAAGGAAGGGTGGCTGCTGCGACTCCCCAGGCTCAGGCAACGTCAACCTTGAGGTCCTCAAATGATAATATAGCCAGGGCCTGCCTGTAGCAAGGACTGAGGGCTGGGCTGTGCGGTGGTCTCACTCTCTCCGTCTGTCAGCAGGGGCCTGACATGGCTCCAGCACACCTCACTAGTATCATATCCTTTCTAGCCAGCCTCCATGTCCTGTCCTATGTTCTCTGGGCTGACATGGGCTCCCTGTGGGTGGTCCCAGAGTCCTGTAGATAATGGGTCTGTCATGGTGCTGACACTGGTAAATTGGAGCAAATGGGCCTTTGAAGACCCCCACCTGTGCCAGCCTGCCCCTAAACTAGGCTGAGCCCCAGGTTGAAGGCTGTGCTCAGGAACAGCAGGAGCTGGAAGCTGCAGGGCATGAGGCGTAGGTGCTTGCATCCACTGGACAGCATGGTCATTCGTAGACAGTTGTCATGCTCAGTCACACACACTGGGGCCCTCTTTGACCCTCTGGATGACTGTGACTGGATGCAGCAGTGAGCCATTGGGCGCTCTTCCTCCCCTTTCGTGACGTGGTCTTTGTTGCTCAGATTGAATCCCCCGCCCCCATGGCTACCAAGTCACAATAAAGGGATGTGATTGTGTAAGGCCCAGCAGCAGCCCCCATGGACCTGCCAGAAACCCCACTCTGCCTAGTAGCTTTTCTGTCACACATCCTGTCACCTGCCTCATGGCTCCTCTGTCCCATGCAGCCGTGATGGTCTGTATCATGCTCTGAAAGACACTGTCTCTGCTTAGTTTGGCAATATGGGCAAGGGCTCTACCCAGTAGCACCCTAGTCTCTGTGATCCCATTGGGAGGCCAGTCTCCCCATTGTGTCCTCCCCACCCTCACCCCAGGTGCCTGATTTACAGTAGCATTGTCAGCAGAGACCATATTAGGCAGACTCAACATGAGTCGCCAGGCCAATGGCTTCCTGTGCTCCAAGAGGGGACAAGTCTGTGGAAACAGGCTGGTCAGAGAAACGGGAGCAGTCTTAGTGCACATTGCTTTGGGCATGTCCCCTAGGGTTCCCAGCACAATCCTGCTAGGGCAGACATGCTCACATACCCATCAGCCCTGCCAGAGGCCCTGGACTTAGCTGAGCACTACCCAGTTTGCACCTCAGGGTGACTGCAGCAAGGCAGCTCTTGGCAGGGATGGTGACCTCTGCAGAGCTGGCAGCTCTCTGCCAAGAACCTAGGTGTTTGCATGCCATCATGCAACCCTGCTGTGCTGTGGGAGGCTGTGGGTGACTCTCCCACAGACTTACAAACAGCCTGCACCCTGCCTTCTGGCTCTGGAGTGTGGGTGGCTTGAGTTCCCCAGCTCTCCCCTGTGCCAGTACCTGCCCACGAGCTGTGGAGGGATGTGATTTTGCAAAGGGCTCAGAATATGAGGATTCGGCTTGCTCATGGCAGTGATGTGGGGCCCCAGTGGAGCTCTTGGGTTTTGGGGAGGCTGGGTCCCTGGATCACAGTCCACAGAGATGGGGTCATTAAAAGAGCAGCTAGGTGTGCTCTGGGCTCCCCTCTTTCTGCCTTGCTGCCTTCCCTACCCAGGCCCAGGTGCTGTACCCCGGAAGCTGTGGCCTCGCCTCACTTGTCTGCAATTTACCATAAGAGCCTGGCCTTGTGGTGGGTGACATCCTGCCTCTGCTCAGCCTGGAGAAGCGAGACTGGTTGTGAAAGCTAGCAGAGCCTGTCTTGGGCCTCTCCATGGATATGAAGATCTAAGATGGGCAGCCCTGTCTAGTGGACAGGGCAGGCCAAAGACTATGGCAGTCTTCTTCAGAGCACTAGGGGTGTCTGCTCATAGCACAGGGTTGGGAGGTCACTTCCTGCTTCTGCAGCCACCCACTTCCTGATGTCTTTGGTCACTTCCTCCCAGGCTATCTACCAAGTCCTTACAGTCCCCGACTGTGGCATGGGACCACACAGCCCTTGTAAAATCCTTGCTCGTATCAGGCAACAGCTCAAACTCAGGAACATCAGGGGCATGGTATCTGAAAGCCACACTGGTACCTTCTCTCAGGAGGCCAGCCTGCCATTCTGCATGTGGAGTTTCCATGCCTTTAGCCTGTGAGCAAGGGCCCCTAGAACTACCCCACAGAGTACTTACTGGGCCCTCTGTCTCCATAAATAGTAGTGGACCTGTCACACCTCATGTGAGGTGACCCCGGCAGTGGCTGCCCTGCTTGTGTGTCCTAGGGTCTTGGGTGTGACGAATGAGGATGATTGTGGTGAGCAGACTAGGGCCTTGTGCCCCAGAGGGGTGACACACACTCAGATAGCAACACAACCACTCAGGGCTCTCTACCAGGTCAGCAGGGTTAGGGCACAGCTGTGTCTACTCTGCTCCAGGCTTTCAAGTCCAGGCTCCTGATTGCAAAGTATGCTTTGTGACTCGAGTTCTGGCTTCCTTGAGGGGGGCATCCTTAGGAGGTGTCAATGTTACAGTGGCAGGCACCAAGGACTTAAGTATACAGGAGCCTCCTGAAGCCTGCAGCATCCACAAGGCTTGAACTGGCATGGGGCCTGTGCTCTGCCTCTGCCAAAGTGACAGGGTCAACCTAAGAACTGAGAAAGGTGGAATAGTCTCCACAGGGCAATGAGCCTGGGCCCTCAGAGGCAGTGCTCAGTGCTGTGCTGGGTCACAGCACACCCCAGCACTGTTAGCTTCTCCAGATCTCATCCAGATACCCCATCTGCCTGCGTTTCCCAGAGTTCGAATCCTTGGCAGGCGCAGCGTTGCTCCCCATAAGCCAGCAGGAATGTTTTTTGTGCCCTTACATGCCTCTCTCCTTGTACCCAACAGCTCGTCAGCGAGAAGGTTGGTGGGGCCGAAGGGACCAAACTGGATGATGACTTTAAAGAGATGGAAAAGGTAGGATTCCACACTGGACTGGGGTGTGGGGTTGATGGCCTCCACTCCTGCTGGAGGACAGAAGAGCCTGCATCCAGTTCTACCTTGGCATCTAATGGCTCTAACATTGTGTCTCTCTCCACAGAAGGTGGATGTCACCAGCAAGGCTGTGGCAGAGGTGCTGGTCAGAACCATAGAATATCTGCAGCCTAACCCGGGTAGGGCCTGGACCTCTGGTTAGATCAGTGGGAAGGGGAATACTGTATCTGACTCCTCAGACTTCCCCTAAACTGAAGTGATAATGTAATGACCATCCTACTCTTTGGTGGCCTCCACACACAAGGATCCCTTCTGATATATGGAAGTTGGTCCCCTCTTTTGTGAACTGCCAGGTCCTTGGGAGTGCTGGAAGTGTACCCAGAGACAGCCTCTTGGCTCCTGACCTACTGGCCAGTTGAGGATATGTGGGTCCTGGTCTGGGGTATGCCTCAGTACAGTATAGTGTGGAGAGGAGCCTGTGAGCCCACCTAGGCCATCTGTCCTCTTACAGCCTCGCGGGCCAAGCTGACTATGCTGAATACAGTATCCAAGATCCGAGGCCAAGTGAAGAATCCTGGCTACCCACAGTCAGAGGGTCTGCTGGGAGAGTGCATGGTCCGCCATGGCAAGGAACTAGGCGGAGAGTCCAACTTCGGTGAGGGGCAGCTGAGGGGTTGGCTGAGTGGGGCAGCTATGTCCAAGGAAGCCTGGCAGGAGGCTCCTTTGTTGGCCATATTCTCTGGCTTGTTTGACCTAGCATGGGAGTCACTCAGGAGTGGGAAGGCCTGCCCATGACAGCCATCCCCACCCCCATCCCCACCCCACAGGTGATGCCCTGCTAGATGCAGGCGAGTCCATGAAGCGCCTGGCTGAGGTGAAGGACTCGCTGGACATTGAGGTCAAGCAGAACTTCATTGACCCACTGCAGAACCTGTGTGACAAGGATCTGAAGGAGATCCAGGTGCTGCCCTGTCCCTGGGTAGGTGGGGAGGGTGCCCCTGTGCAGCTGTGCCGCTCCATCATGTGTCTGCACCCATAGCACCACCTGAAGAAATTGGAGGGCCGACGCCTTGACTTTGACTACAAGAAGAAGCGTCAGGGCAAGATCCCTGATGAGGAGCTGCGCCAGGCCCTAGAGAAGTTCGAGGAGTCCAAGGAGGTGGCAGAGACCAGTATGCACAACCTCCTGGAGACTGATGTGCGTGCCACACAGGGCCCAGGACACCGTCCCATTAGGAAGAGGGTGCTGCCTACTGAGGAGAGGGTGTTGGACCTCCAGAATGAAGGTGTGGCCATGTCACCTGGCTTTTCCCCTGTTGCAGATTGAGCAGGTGAGCCAGCTTTCGGCCCTGGTGGAGGCCCAGCTGGACTACCACCGGCAGGCCGTGCAGATCCTGGAGGAGCTGGCTGACAAGCTCAAGCGCAGGTGAGCAGTGTCTTCCCTCCCACTTCCCGCACGCAGTTCCTGCGGTTGCTACATGCCCTCTGCTGATGACCATGGGCAGTGCATCCAACCTTCCTGGCCATGCACAGGCTGTGGCAAGCTGTTGCTGGGTTGTGTCAGGAAAGGGTCCCTGGAGCTGTGTGTGTTAGTAGCAGTGGGGTCCCAGGAGGGAGCAAAGCCCCATGGGAGATGGCAGTGGTAGCCTGGGCCAGAAGGTGAGAGGACATCTGGGCCAGCAGCTCAGGTCCACAGCCTTTGCCTTTCTGTGAGATTGTAGTTTCCTCGGTAGCCAGGGGCATCACTGTGCACAGGGGGTGGCTGTGAGGGCAGAGGTGATTGGCAGTGTTTGGGGGTAGGGGGCTTTGGTCAGGGCCAGCCCAGGTCCATGACAACCTGGTACTGGGGCAGCAGAGTGGAAGAGGGCATGTGGGCACTCAGGGTTTTCTGTTCCTGCAGGGTGCGGGAAGCCTCCTCACGCCCCAGGAGAGAGTTCAAGCCCCGGCCCCGGGAGCCCTTAGAGCTTGGAGAGCTGGAGCAGCCCAATGGGGGATTCCCCTGCGCCCCAGCACCTAAGATCACAGGTAGCCAAGCCCCACGGAAGGTGGCAGGGCTGGAGTCAGGCCTGTTCATCCCACTAACGCCTGCCCTCCTCTGTTAACAGCTTCTTCATCATTTAGATCGGCAGACAAGCCCATCAGGACGCCCAGCAAGAGCATGCGTGAGTGTCTGGGGTGGGAGTTGTCACTGCCATCCTTGGGTGAGAGGGACTACTCTCACCCTTCTGTTGGTTGTTCAGAGTCACTTCTGTGACCTCCAGTGTCAAAACAGGACCGACCTCCACCCACCCTGGCCACTGGTCTATCTGCAGTGCACTGACACCTCTACCTTGTTCCCAGCACCCCTGGACCAGCCAAGCTGCAAGGCGCTTTATGACTTTGAGCCTGAGAATGATGGCGAGCTGGGCTTCCGAGAGGGTGACCTCATCACGCTTACCAACCAGATTGACGAGAACTGGTATGAGGGCATGCTCCACGGCCAGTCAGGCTTCTTCCCACTCAGCTATGTGCAGGTGCTGGTGCCTCTGCCTCAGTGACTGGCACCTACACACCGCTGCCAGTCACAGTGCAGCAGCAGTCTAATGCCAAGGTGCTCTAGAAACACTAATGTTCCTCCAGGGGGGACCTCCTCTCCACTCCCTCAGCCCTGGGGCCCCCCATCCTAAGAAAGGCCCACCCTGAGGTTCTATCGCCTTCCTGGTGGTGGCGGCTCCCAGCTGCTTCAACCCTTCCCAGCCCATTGCTGGCAATGGGCCCTTCCCCCTTCTCCAGGCTCCCTAGAGACAGGCAGATCCTTGGGATCCCTAGCCTGCAAGCAGAGGCTGGCCAGGTCCCCAGCTCAGCACTCGGAGACACCTGGCACCTGCTGCTTATGCAGAAGTGCACAAGGCACAGACATGTACACTTCCCATGGGACCACAGACCCAGCTCAGCCCTGTTGAAGACCAAGCACAAAGGCCCTGAAAAGTGGACATTCCCAGCTCCCCGGCACCTTCCCCTGAGCCAGTTCTGTTGCTACCTGTTGATGTGCCTCTGCAGCTGACCGCAGGCAGTTGGCAGGCCCCTTGTCAACCCAGCAGGCCAGGCTGGCCATAGCCCCAGCTCTGTCACAGCCTGCCAGGCTCCAGTAAGGGAGGCCTCTATCCTGGGCACAATTTTATTCTTCTCTACAGCTGCCCTATAACCTGTGGCTTGTCCCTGGCTTGTGGGGCCACACCCCCCACTCCCCCTAGATGGGCAACACTGTTCTGCTCCAGCCTGTGCTGAAGTGAACTGTACTCCTAAGTTTTTTTTAAAAAGTATTAAATATCTCTTTCTATAGCCACTGTCCCATCTTCATTCAGGGAAGCCCTGTTCCCCTGCAAAAGCCCCAACAACTGCCATCCCACCCCAGCCACAGGCTTGTGCTGTGGGCACTCAGACTTTATTACCCAGCCTGTCCCCGGACAGCAAAGCCTACGTAAGCTCAGCTCCCCTGCTTGAGCACACTGCAGACCTGCTCCAGCACGTGACACATGCCCTGGTCCTTCGGGGTCCTGCTGGCCAAGGACATCTGCAACAGTAGGACTGAGGTCAGGCTCTGCCCTGGACACATGTCCCTGGCCTCCCAGGGCTGCAGCTCAAGTAACAGGTTTCGCGCAGCCTTCGGTAGGCCTGGGCCATTGTGAAGATTTGGTTCTGTAGATTTCTTTGGCTTGGATGTGGGGAGCAGGGTCTTGGCTGTGTAGCTCAGGGTAGCCTAGCCTAAAATAAGACTCAGAACACAGACCCCCACATGCACACGCGTTTGGATGTCAGTTGACATATGTGCCATACCCAGCATCACTGTTTGAGTCTGAGTGATACACAGTGCAGAGCACTGTCCTGGGCAGAGCATTCAACTCCACACACCAAAAGGACCAGCCAGGTCCAACCACCCACCACACACAGACCCAGTAGTCAGCAGGAGGGCTCATGCTTAAATTCACTCACTCACAGCTGTAGATGCAACCTAGGCCCCTGGGTGTGTGACAAGTGCCCTCACCCAGCCACCTAGGTCCTGCAGCCTCTCTTGAGACTCAAGGGAAGACTGTTGCTCACACTTTAGGATGTGGCCTTGTGGTCTTGTGCTCCCCACAGGTCCACGCCTCACCTTGAGCTTGTCCAGGTAGGTATGTTCTGAGCTCCAGGCCTCTTGGAACTTCACAAGGTCAGGGGCACCTTTGTAGAACTCAACCAGCATCACCTGTAGGGCAGGGAGCAACACACCTGGCTCCTGCTTTCTTGACCCTGTAGTTCCCAGAACTGCCAGAGGCTAGCTTCATCCCAAGATGTCACACCCATGAGCCCTCAGGAATGACAAACATATTTGAGTAGACACAGCTGTTAAAGAATGATCACCCAATCAGGTGTGGTGGGGACAAACCTGTCATCTCTGCACTGAGAAAGCTGAGGCAGGATAATGGAAAGCTTGACTACGTAGGGAGACTATCTCAAACCGAACAAATGAAAACCCGTGTGCCGCAACTACGTGCAGGTGGCTCACCATCTCCTGAAGAACATCGTTGGTCAAGAAGCTATCTTGGACATACGCCATCTCTACATCCATGGGGATTCCATAGTCACTGGGCCTTTGCTGTTAGGAGGGGTGGGGTCCAGTTAGAGGGGGTCTTGCCCGTCCCCAGCCCACAGTGCCAGGTACTTGATGGAGAAACAGGCACAAATGCCCAACCCACCCCAGAACTGGAGTCACCTGCCTCAGACTCAGCACATCCTCTAGTCCTTAAACCTCTGCCCAGATGCAACCCCACCTGATTCCCTCTCATCCAGGCAACCCCACTTTGCCCACTCACACCCATGTCCCTCAACTTGCTTTCTTCCAGTTCACCCACCTCCGGGGGAGGCATCACCCAGAAAGGGCAGATCTTGGACTCAGGGCCTGGGTTGCCAGAGTAGTAGGGGGCTGTGGGAACAACGACGGCTGAAGCTAGGGCTCAGTGGACCTGGCCTGGTAAATCCCCAACCCGGAGCCTAGCTGGGGCCTCACAGCACAGCAGGGCCAGGCAGGGCTGGAAGCCATTGCTGGAGCCTTGCAGTCTCAACTGGTACTCCATCTGTGCATCGATGTCTTGCAAGGAGGGTACTGCAGGGCTGTGCGGGTGGCTGTGGTACCAGCCCACCAGGGACAGGCCTCGCAGGAACAGGACCTGGTGGATCTGTAGACATACAAGTTAGGTTAGAGTGGGGAGGACCAGGGCCTTGAGCTGCTCTTGAGTTTCACACAAAAGTAGTTAAGCAGTGCAAGCAGTGCATCTCCCCAAGTATGATTAAGAAATCCATCTGGAGCTGGACAGTGGGGTCATATCCCAGCACTCGGGAATCAAGAGGCACATGGATCTGTGAGTAAGACACCAGCCTGGTCTACACAGAGAAACCCTGTCTCAAAAAACAAAAGCATCTGAGAGCTGTAAAGATAGCTCAGTGGTTAAGAGCACTTGTTGCTCTTATAGAGGACCTGAGTTCAATTCTCAGCACCCAGATGAAGTTTCAACTATCACCAGTAACTCCATGTCTAGGGGATCTGACACCCTCATCTGGCATGCCTGAGCCACAGGCATGCACAGAGCAACCATACAAGCATAACACTCTTGCACATAAAACAAAAAATATTGGGGACTGGATGATGGTGCACACCTTTAATCCCAGCACTCAAGAGATGGAGGCAGATCTCTGGGTGTGAGGCTACCCTGGTCTACAGAGTGAGTTTCAGGATGGCCTGGGCTATACCCAGAGATCCTGGCTTGAAAAGCCTAAAAAAGTATTTGTTGGGTTCAGTTCCCAGCACCCACATGGTGTCTCACAACCATCCATAACTCCTTTTCCAAGGGATCCAGTGCTCTCTAATACGTCCACAGGCACAACATGATGCACAGAGAGACACTCAGACAAAACACTATACAGAAGATATGAAAATCCTTAAAAAAAAAAATCTATTTAATGCATGTAAGTACACTGCAGCTGTCTTAAGACACACCAGAAGAGGGCATCTGATCCCATTACAGATGGCTGTGAGCCACCATGTGGTGGCTGGGAACTGAACTCAGGACCTCTAGAAGAGCAGTCAGTACTCTTAACCACTGAGCCATCTCTCCAGCCTCCGAAAAGCCTTAGTATAGGGGGCTAGAGAGATGGCTCAACAGTTAAGAGCACTTCCAGAGGTCCTGAGTTCAATTCCCAGCAACCACTTAGTGGCTCACAACTATCTGTAATGGGATCTGATGGCCTCTTCTGGTGTGTCTGAAGACAGGGACAATATATTCATATAAATATAAAATAAATCTTTTTTAAAAATCCATTAGATTAAAAAAATTACATATAGGGCTGTACAAGTGGTAGTACACACCTTTAATCCCAGCACTCAGGAGACAAGAAGCACATGGAGTTTGTGGCCAGCCTGGCCAGACCTACAGTCTACAGAATGAGCTCCAGGACAGCCAGAGCTATACAGAGAAAACCTACCGCATCCAAAAATTTAACAAAACAAAATTACATCCAGGCATAGGAGCAGGCCTATCTTCCCAGTACTCAAAAGGAGGCAGGGGAATGCCATAATCTAGGCTAGCCTGGTCTACATAGTAAGATCCTGTCATATAAAGCACAGAGCCAGCATTTCTATCCCAGACATGGGGACTGACACTGATTTGCAGAACACAGCCATTGTCCTGGCCCCCTCCAAACAAGCCCTCACCTCTTCCTCGACTGTGGCTGCAGTATCAGCGTCCCCCAGCCGACTCCTGCAGGGGAAGGCTCTCAGCACCGTCAGCACTGTAGGGAACCCAACAAGAAGCCATCAGTCCTGCCCCAGATACACCTTTGTCCACCCAGGCCCAATACCCACTCTGATTGTTGATGTCCCAGCGACCGCCAAGGTAGCCCACGACCTCGCTCCGAGTCAGGTGACAGTGGAAGTCCTGGGGACAAAATAGGGAGGGCTGGCTGAGGCTGCACTTCCTATCTCAATGCAGGAGCTAGCCTATGTGCATTTACCAAGCACCTATCATTTACCTAGGGATGTAATTCACTGGTGTGCATGTAGGCACCTGGCATGTGCAAAGGCACTGGGGTTCATTCCTAATTAAGGATCTATTATTTACTAATAGTAAGGACTTACTGAGTACTTTCTGTGTATCTCTTCCTGTCCCCCACCCTGGTCAGTGAGTTCCTTGTTCCTGGACATGGAGGCAGATCAACTTTAGTCACTTACCAAGAGGAATAGCACATTGCTGGAAACGGCCACGTTGAATGGCTGGAACTTGTTGATGGCAGCAAAGGATGTTACTTCTACCAGAGTGTGGGGGTTCCTGGAGTAGTCAGGAGGGGAGTCCCAGGGCTTTAGGAACTCAGGCTCTTCCCCACCCCCACCCGTCCTGAGTACTCTCAGTAGCCAAGGAGTCTAGGCCCTGCCTCTGCTGGATCAAACCAACCAAAGGTTCCAGGGAAGCCAGGACCAGGGCAAATGGTGTAACTGACCTGGCAGAGTCTCGGCTGCCCAGCATGCAGTAACGGATGGGCTCTCGAACCTTGTCCATACGCTTCCCTGGGGGAGTGGCCTCTGGGGAAAGGTGTGTGTGTGTGTGTGTGTGTGTGTGTGTGTGAGAGAGAGAGAGAGAGAGAGAGAGAGAGAGGAGAGTCAATGCAAACCCTCCTCTCCCTTCTCTTTGCATAGAAGCAAGGATGCCCAAGGAACAAGGGGAAGCAGGGCCAGTGAGACAGCTCAGCAGGTCTTGCAACCAAGTCTGATGACCTGAGTTCGATTCCTAAAACCCACATGGTAGAAGAAAGGACCCAACTTTTGAAAGATGTTTTCTGATCTACATGCCCAATCACAATAAATAATACATGCCCTTAACCCTAGCACTCAGAAGATGGATCTCTGTGAGTTCTAGGCCAGCCAGGGCTACAATGAGACCCCATCTCAAAAGAAAGAAAAGAAAAAAAGAAAGGAAGGAAGACAGACAGACCCAAAAAGAAAAGGAAAGACAGCAGAGAGTGAAACTAGACTGCACTATCGATCAGGATTCCCTGAGAAACATCAAAGCCACCCTCACACATCACAGTCCCCACCTCTACCCTGGCCCCTCACCTGGCTCTAAGGAACCCTTCCCAGGGGGTCTGTGGCCTTTGTCCTCTGATGAGACCCCAGCTAGCACATCATCTTCCTCCTCTTCCAACAGCAGTTCCTCCTCCTCCCCTTCACTGGTGGGACTCTGGTGGGATGGAGTGTAGCAACAACAATCTCAGCTGGGCGCCTCACTCACTCCCTGTACAAATATGTCACTCACTGGAGCCCGGGCCTGAGCCTTTGCCTGGACTGACCACCAGAGGGCGACAATGAGCAGGAGTGTCCGAGGTGCAGCTTCTCCCCACGCTTGGGATTCAGCCTGTCTCCTCCAGGCTGTACTACTTCAGGTGAGACTCTGACTCTCTCTGAGCTCTGTCTCTTCCCTGTCAGTTTCCCTATAGCAGTTCCCTCTGCCAATAGTGTTCGTGATTACCACCTCCTTCAGAATCAAAGTGCAAGTCCTCCGGGCAGCCCAGGAGGTCCTGCTGGCCTTGCCTGTCTCTCCCTTGTGCTTTCTGCTTAGGCAATCAGGTCACCCTGCAGAAGCACATCAGACTGTATCCTGCCCCAAGGTCTTTGCACACCTCTCCCTGTAGCGCAAGTACTTCATACCTCATCAGCAGCAGCTACCGGCACATGTAGTTGGTGCCGGCGGAGCCAGGCAGCCTTGTACTTGTCCAGCTTCTGGCCCTTGTACTTGACAGAGGCCCAGCCACAGCCAGACTTCTTGGCCGGGTTGACGAGCTTCTTGCAGTGTGTAGCCCAGGCGCTGGGTGAGTTGAAGACTTGTCCAGTTTCCTGCCACACGATCCTGCCATCCAGCTGCAGGTCCCCAATAAACTTCCTGCCCTGCAGCAAAAGAGGAGGCTGAAACACACCCACCCTAGTGATTCCTAACTCCACACTCCCTGAGGCTTGGCATCCTTGTTATTCTAAGGCTCCCAAGAGTTACTGTCATAGGAACACCATCTTCCACAGCAGTATGGCATCCTGGCACTCCACACCCAGTTGCACGACTTTAAAATCAAGCAGTGGCCGCCAGAGCAGGCATAGCGGTCCAAGCCTGTCAGCCCAACTACCCGGGAAGCTGAGGCAGGAAGACAACAACTTCAGAGCCTGCTTGTAACACTTAATACGACTGTTGTCAGAGGTAGAACCCCTGCCTAAAATCCCCAGGTGAGGGGTTGGGTCCAAGGTCAAGAGGTGAGCCCCTAATTAGAATCTCGCAGTGAGGGCACTAGAGGCACAGTCAAGGGTGAAGCTCCCTTCCATTCTTGGAATCACAAAGAGTTTTTGGGGGGCGATCATTTTAAATAACAGTACACAGTTTTGAAGCCGTCATCTCCATAGAGAGCTTGGGAAGGAAGGCCTCATGAGGACGCTGGTGTCACACAGATTGGTTGCCTGCGGACACACCCAGACGGCAGTGGTTATGGCTTTGTGGCATTGTGATTAACACGGCTCCTCTGGGCTTAAGTCTGCCTTTATGCACGAGCAGTGGAGGACATGAACGGTCTCTGGGGGTCGCTCACCAGGTAGTAGATGGATAGCACCCCCTCACCGGGCTCCAGAAGCTCGTCTTTGAGCAGCACCCGCAGCGTGACCGCGCGCCTCGTGAGCGCGCCCCCTAGGGCCATCCCAGGCCCTGCCGTGCTGCCTCCGCTGCCACCGAGGCTGCTGCTGCGCCCTCGGCTACCCGCCCCGCGCTCGGGGTCCTCGGCCTCCGCGTCGTCCTCATCCTCCTCCGGCCCCTCCTCGGCCGTGGCCGCGGGAGACAGAGACTCGGGAGCTGCAGCAAGATAGCAACTGGCTGCAGAGGTCGCGTCCCGCTGCCCTGTCCCCGCCTGCGCGGACCATCCTACCTGCCATGGCCGCTGTGTCCCGGCACAGCCTCCTCCGAGTGACCCGGCTCCTCCCCGCGCGGGGATACCGCAGCCTATTGGTCACTGAAAATGGGTGGGAGGTTTTGGTCCGCCAGGGGCGGAGGGAATACGGAGCCCTTGGGTTGTGTTTCCACTGGAGTTGGTTCGACCCGGTGCAATTTGGCGAAACTAAAGCGGGAGGTTGTGGGAGACCTGGGGAAGAAAACAGGCCCAGGACCTTCTCATTCAGGGGCTAGAGACCACTCGAAGCCACCAGCTACTAGATTGCAACATTGAACCCTGGGCAGGAGTGGCTCAGCTTTCAGGAAAGAGATGGAAACCTTAGGTCTCCGGCCTACTCACGCGCAGGAAAGGAAATGCAGGAACTCAGAACCCCTGGGACACTAGGGAAACTGAAGCAAGTGGTGCTGGTGACCTGGAGGGAAAAACTGAGACCCAAGACGCCCACTCCCCACCCGCGCTCGGGGGAACTATACGGGCTTTAGTGGGGCTTCATCCTGGAGCGCATACGTCGTTCAGCCTACAGCAGCGATGAAGAAAGCTGCTAGTGAGGCTAGTGCGCTAGCTAAAGGCAGAGCCTTGATGGTTGGGAGCAGCGGAGAAACAGGTTTGTAAGGAGTGTAGGGCTGCTGTGGGAAGGCAGTCGCGTGTTATAGGTGGATCTAAAGCTCCGGGCCAGGCCAGCTTTAGCCTCTCTAATGTTAACCCGGCCCAATGGACTGCAGTTTGCATCAGCCAATCATCAGGTAACTCCAGCATCCAATCAGCTACAAGGGATGGTTCCCATTCAGCTAATCGGCGCCCACGAAGAAGCAGGGAGCTGGAAGGGGCGGTGTTACTACTATGGGCGCACAAGGCCCTGGGTCTTTGTTCCCGTCTGGATTTGGCCTTTATCACAGATTTCCCCAACCGAGGGAGGTCTGAAAATGCGGGACGGGGACTAACCAGAGGTTGGGGTGGCCTCAAACGGCAGGAGGGTTTGTCCCACTAGGGAAAGAGAGGCAAGAGGCTCTGGAAGAGTCTAAATAATGAGAATCATTCTTCCGTTAGCCCAGGCTACCAGACTCTGGGCTCGGTAGAGACCAGGCTAGCCATGGCTTACCTCTTCCAGGTCCCTGCTCAATATACAGGTCTAACCACCAGGTGACAGGCAAAGCCTTGAGAGGCTCCAGGTTCTGAACACTGACCATTTTCACGGGACACCACACACTCCACTTTTATCCTGTTTATCGTCCACCCTGGTCCCAAAGGGACCTTTCTAAACTGTAACTACTGCACATCCTGCTCTATAACTGTCCGTGGCTCCCTATTAATTTTTCTTTTCCTTCCTTACACTTGCAGTAATCCTGCCTCAGCCTCCCTCGTGCTGATATCATAGGTTTGCATCCCCACATCTTAGCTCCCCTGTGGCCTTTGACACTTTGAAGCAAATACTGTGGCTTGACAATGTACAGAAAGCACCCTAAAGATAACATCGGTTAAAGATAAAGGAAGGTTGTGCCACTCACAGCCACTATCTGGGTCCCCATCACTAACCTTTACCTGTGTAAAGTCCAGGTGCCCTCGCTGGGAACTGAAGAAAATGAGTTCATAATCTGTTTGTTCTGCCTTTGTCTTTTGAAAGTAGCATCTCCCACAGACCACATGGGACTCAAGTTACTATGTATCTAAGGCTGCTCAGGTCTCTACCTCCCAAGTTCTGGTAAAACCCAAATGTACTACCACGCCTGGCCAAATTTACAATTACATATTGATCGATTGCACTGAAATTGACCTTAGAGCCTTGTACTAGCCAGGAGCCAGGTACACTACCACTACAAGCCACGTTCCCAGCCCCTCTCTTGATTGTTCTTAGAAGAACGTTGCCTAGAAAGGGGCTAGGGGTGTTGTCAGGGCCCAGTCCCTGCATAGAATTTCCCAGTTTGGAGTTTGGAGCATGGTCAGGTCAGCCCAGAATTTTCCTGGGACGGGCTAGGTGTGACTGGTAGAGAGAGTGCTTACTTAGCATGTGCAAAGGTCTTGGGTTGCTTCTGCAGTGACAAGGAAAAAAAATTGGTAGAAAACCAAAGGAAATGAAATGACATGGCTTGTTATTTTTTTCAAACTAGCAAAAGCAGTGAATGTCAAGCCTGCTGTCCCACATCTGTCTGTCATTTCAGCACTTAAGTGGCTGAAGCAGAAAAATTTGGAGTTAAAAATCATCTTGGGCTATGTATCTATAATCAAAAAAGCAAAAATCAAAACTACCACCACAACAAAACAAGGCCTAGACATGGTGGTCCACACCAGACATAGCAACACTCAGAGGCAGAGACAGGAGGTTCAGAAGTTCAAGGTCATTCTCAGCTCTTTAGTTGGAAGTCAGCAGGGCTACATGAGACCATGTCTTAATGAAGCAAAAGAAAGAAAACTAAAATCAAATAACTGAGGTACTTAGACATAAGTGTGATAAGGCCCTCTGGATATACAGGCTGGGAATGATTTCAGTGTGGGCGTTGTCGATGTGTCTCAGTGGGGAAGGGCTCTTGGCACCAAGCCTGATGACCTTAATTTGATCCCTAGGGACCCAGGTGGTGGAGGGAGAGCATGCACTCCTGCAAGCTGTCCTCTGACCTCCACACCCATACACACAGTAAATGTAATCAAAAAATTAAATTGATTGATATACGTTGAATGTTGAGTGTGTTCCAACAGAACAGTGCTGAGAAAGTTCCTCCCTCCTTCCCTGACTGACTGCAGGCTAAGGCACTGCATGCTGTCATAGATGTCAGCAAAGCATATTGATGAGCCAGGGAAGCTTACTGCTACATTCAGTGACCTGCCAAGCATTCCAGATCTTGCAGTTATGGTCTTGCTGTATGTTTCTGTGATTTCTCTGTGTCCGTCTCTTGGCCATCTTCCCTAACAGGTCCCTGTATTTGCTTGGGACAGGAGTCCAGAGCTACTGGGATTTCCCCAGGATCCAGCCCCCGCCCAGCACTGCCAGAGAGGGAGGTGACAGCTGACTGAGTTAAGGAAACTCCCCAGGAACCTGTTTATCCGCTTCCTGGCCAGGCTGAGGCTCCTGCTGCAAGGACAGGGACCCAGGCTGGTCATGGCCTCGGCCCTGAGTCCACCGCGGGGCCCTAAGCTCAAAGGTACTCTACCTTCCCACTACTACGAGAGCTTCCTAGAGAAAAAGGGACCCTGTGACCAGGTATGAAGGGTGGGGAACCAGCAGTGTTGTTGTCCTGGGAAAGTGTAAGAGCCTCTCTGAACTGAGGTCACCTCACAGACCATGGGCCTGGCAGGGGGTGGGTGACAGTGGGACAGCACCCAGAGGAGCAAGGCATATGCTGCTGGCTGTGGAAGGTTCTGGCCATCTGTCTGTCTCTGTGTTTCTTTCCACATTCTGTCCTCTAATTTCACCCTTGTCTGCCTGCCTGCCTTCCTGTCTGTCCACTTTCTTGCCTGACTGCCTGACTATAGGTCTCTTGGATCTGTCTGCCCAGCTGTTTCAATCTTTTTAATGTGGTCTCTCTTTCCACTCTTTGAATATAAATAAACATGACTAGAGACGTCCTCCAGGAAATAAGGTGTCCTCTGATTCCTGAGCCTCCTCCCCGTCCTGGCCCAGAATTAATCCCAAGTTTAATTCCTCCTCCCCGAGGGGGAGGGTCAGGGCAGGTGGACCAAGGTCAGGGCAAGTGGCATGTGGAAAGGTGACACTTGACTGCAGCCATAGATGAGGGTTGTTTTGAGACAGGTTTTCAGGACTATAACCCAGAAGGGCTTTAGAGTTGAAGCAATCCTCCTTCCTCAGTTTTTCAAGTGTTGAGATGACAAGTGTACTCTGCCACCGTGCTCGGCCCATACGCATTGTCTACTAAAGGCACCCCTCCATTTCTGCTGACTTTGCTCCTCAGGTCCCTCATCCACATCCCATATGGGTCCAGATGCACCCTAACCAGCAAGTCCTTTACATGATGCATTGAAAGAATGGACAGATGGATGCGTAGATGGGTGGATGGGCAGACACGTGGGTGGATGGATAGGTGGGCGGATTAGAGTGTGTACATGTATGTATGGATAGATGTGGGTGTATGGGTGAGAGGATGGATTCATAGATGATGGATGGGTGGGTGGGTGGGTGGATGAGTGGATGGATGGATGGATGGATGAGGAGATGGGGGTGGGTTGATGGGTCCATGGGTGGACAGGTGGATATGTGGAGTGGATAGATGTGTTTGTATATGGAATATATCATTAATCCAGTTAGGCCAGCTTATCCCCCAACACCTATCTCTTCAGATTGTGGAGTGCTTTGTAACTCTATCTCATTATGAGTCTCTTTGTTTTCTCCTTTATTAAATGGCTCACTTCCATGCTAGACAAATGCCACTAGCTATACCCCAGAGCATAGTCTCTTGGACAATAGGAGATGCCCAGGCTGGATGATGGGCAGGGAGGACCTCAGTGAACATGCACTTTTAGGGGTTGGGACTCACTGCATTCATTTCCTGCATGATTTCTAGCATGATAGAGCCCAGGGTTCCCTGTCCAGGATGACAGGAAGGGGCCATGGTGGTTCACACCCATCATCTCAGCACTCAGGAGGATCAGGAGTGCAAGGGTATTCTGTGCTACATGGGAAGGTGTCAAGGAAAAGAAAAAAACTAAAAGAAAGGAGGTTCAGCCTTAACTGAAAGCTGGTAGCTTCGCACAGTGTGGGAAAGAGAATGCTGGCACAAGGAACACCCTGTGGAAAGGTGCTGCCGCAGGAAACATATGCTCATATGTTGAGCATATGCCACCTGAGCTCTCTCCCTTCTCCTCTGTCCTCCAGGACTACAGGAAGTTCTGGGCGGGCCTCCAGGGTTTAGCCATCTGTTTCTACAACAGCAATCGCGACTTGCAGGTGAGGAAGGGGATGCGGGCTCAGGGTCTGCTGGATCCTTACCTAGGTGGGTGGAGATCTGGGATTATGTCAGCAAGGTGGTGCCCTCATCATCCTAGAGACCTGAGAGAACCACAGGCCTGGTACTCACACACCCCTGTTCCTCTGGGCCAGCTCCTGGAAAGGCTGGACCTGAGGCTGTTTTCAAAGCTCAAAGACAAGGCTCTGTTGGGAAGCTCACGTGACACTGCCTATTACTTCAGCCTGGTTCTCCGGGACCAGGAGGTTAAATTCAAGGTAAGTGAGAAGGGGATACTCCTTCATCCAGTCCAACATTCATAATAAGAACATGGGAGTCACACAAAGTCCCCCTCTGGGCTCCTCTTACTCTGCAAGTCACTGGGCCCCTCTGTGGATCTAAATGCCTTTGAAAGGGCTAGTCTGCATAAAGACACAGATGGGCAGAAGCCACGGGGCAGAGGGCACAGCTATGCAAAGGTCCTGGGGTAGAGAACACATGTGTGCAAAAGCCCCTGGGCAGGGGATGTGGTGGGCAAAAGGGTAGAGCAGAGGGGGCAGCCATGCACAGATCTGAGACAAAATGGGGCTCTTATTCCACTTTTACAAGGAACACATCCATTCTTCTTAACATAAGCTCTCTCTCTAGGTGGAGAGCCTGGAATCTTGTGAAATGTGGAAAGGATTTATCTTGACTGTGGTGGAGGTAAAGTCAGCTTTTATTTTTCTACTAGTTGTTTTTGTTACCACAAAATAATTGGCACAAGCAACTTAAGGAAGGGTTTATTCTTGGTTCAGACTTTGAAAGCAGGAGGATGGCTCCTCAGGAGGCAGGGCAAGTGTGATAAGTGTGACTGTTCAGCCTGGGATCTCAACCCATGGGATGGTTCTCAGAGTGTGGCTGCCCACCTCAATCAACCAAAATTTAAAGACCTGTGCCCAGAAGTCTGTTTCCATGGTGACCTTCAATTTCATTGAGTGAACAATTGAGATAAACTGTTAGAATCTCTGTCCCATGTCCCCATCACTTCAGAGTGCACAGGACTTCAGAGTACACAGGTTGCTCTCAGTCTGGAAGCTCATAGCCTGAAGCCAGACCAGGAAACTAAAACTTTTCGTTTCATTTTTTATTGTTTTATTTTTAGATTGTGTGTGTGTGTGTGTGTACATGAGTGCAGTGCTCTCAGAGGCCAGAAGAGGGTATTGGATCCCCTGGAGCAATAGTTATTTCAGGAGTTTAAGAGCTGCTGAGTGGTAGGTGTTAGAAACAGAACTGCAGTCTTTAAACAGCTATGCCTGAGCTCCAGATCCTTGTTGTAGTGGTTACATCCCTCCCCCCCAACATTTACCATAAACTCGGTAATTTGGGAGGAGCTTATGTGGGAGGAGTAAGGAGAGGAAGAGGAGGAGCTAAGAAAAGAGGACCGGAGAGAGGGAAAGATGGCAGCGGATGTACGTGTGTCTCTAGCAGTCTAAGGTAGGCGTAACATCTAGGTTAGGTATTGGGACACACCTCTGATTGTGTGGGCTTCTTGTTAACTGAGCATTACCAAATAGATAAAGCCTTTGGTTAATCTTTAAGCATTAGACTCTCATTTTCTACTGGGTACTGCCTGGTTGGAGGGATGGTCTGGGCTTAGCCAAGCATTGTAGAGACTGTGGTACATTGGCAGAGCTAGCTCCCACGCCGGTGTCTTGTGGGTGGCAGGGCCAATGCCTCTGGCCGCCTAAGCCTGCAGCCTGAGCCGAGCAGAGGAGAGAACACGCTGCCACTCGTGGCCACAGGCCTTGTCTAGTTAGAAACATGGCGGGCCTGTAAAAACAAGATAGATTGGGTGCCACAGTTATAAATATTATCAGTAACAAGTGGCGCCCCATGTTGGATGCCACTTGTTAAAGCTAAAATTTAGAACGGCATTTTCTTGGGCCAACTATTTAAGTGGCAGCTGCTCTGCTTAGCTCTGCAGCTATGTTCCCCAGCCAGAGGCCACACGCGTGCTACAGCTCGAAGCGGCCGGAGGCCACGCGTGTGCCACAGCTAGAAACGGCCAGCCAGAAACACCGGCCCTGCACCCACGAGATGCCAGTGTGGGAGACGGCTCTGCCAATCTACCACACTGTCTCCACAATGCTTGGCTGAGCCCAGGCCATCCCGCCATCCACACAGTACCCGGTAGAAATGAGACTCTAATGCTTAAAGATTATCCAAAGGCTTTATATGTTTGGTAATGCTCAATAACAAGAAGCTCATACAATCAGAGGTGTGTCCCAATAGCTAACCTTATGATATAAGTTGTTACCTAGGACTGCTCTCGATACATGCGTGGTTCTCCACCCTCCTACTACTCGACCTCTTCCTAGCTCCTTCTGGTCCTCTCCTTCCTTTCTTCGCTCCTCCCAACTCCTCCCACATTACCAAATTTATTGTAAAATATCCAGCTACACCTTGTTCTATTTTTGAAACAGGGTCTCTTGTAGCCCAGGTTGGCCTGAAACTATATACCTGAGGGTGGCTTCCCTCCTCTGCCCCCACTTCCTGAGTGCTGGGGTAACAGGTGTGCACCACTACACACAGTTTAAAACTTCAAAATTTTCTCTTTGGCTGCTCCTGAGTGTCGCCTAGCACTCGGAGCAAGGTTCTAGCACCTTTTGAATCCGCTTTTGGGTCTGAGTGCCTATATATCTATGTGCTGTGAGATGCTCGGTAGAGCTGGGCACAGAGGGACTTCTTGCTGGCCTCAGTTTACCTTTTGGGTCCCCATCCATGCATTCTCTACCTGGATTATCCTTCAGCTCCGTGTCCCATCTAACCTGACCCTGCTGCCTGGACACCTGTACATGATGGCTGAGGTCCTGGCCAAAGAGGAGGTACGGAGGGCAGCTGAGGTGCCCTGGTGAGTGTTGGCCGCCCGTGGGAAGGGCAAGGAACCCACTCCAGAGCGGGGTCTGTTTGAGGGCCTGGGGCGGGGTCTCGGTCCCCGAGGGACAGGGCCATATTCAAAAGAAGGGCGGTGCTTTTATCTTGGGCGGTGGCTCAGTTTAGAGGCGGAGACCCGGTTTCTGAATGGGCAGAGCCTATGCCGAGGGGCGGGGTCTCTCTGGGGGCGGGGCCCGGGTGGGGTAGCAGGTGTGTGGCCTCTGAGGTCTAGGGCAGTGTGGGCCTGCGTGGCTCTCTGCATTTCCGGCGTGCGGTCGCCCAGGTGCTTTCTGCAGGTGAGCAGGCTAGAGGCGCAGCTGCTCCTGGAGCGCTACCCGGAGTGCGGGAACCTGCTTCTGCGGCCTGGCGGGGATGGCAAGGACAGTGTGTCTGTCACTACCCGGCAGATACTCAATGGGTGCGCATGCCGGGCTCTGGGGGCGTGGCCACCAGTGGGAATGGACCTAGTGTGGGGGCCCTAGCTGAGGGCTTCGTAGCCAGAGGCTGCCGGGAAAGGGGTTAGTCCAGAGGCGGGTCTTCTAGGCCTGGGCCATGACTTGGTATGAGGTTATGAGTAGGGGTGCACCTAGAGCAGGGGTTAGGGGGATCATGCCTAAGGGTAGGGTTTCTGCAAGGTGGTTCTCATATCGGGCGGGGTCTCGTGGGGCGTGTCCATAAATGGGCGGGTCTAGAGGCGGGGCCATAGCTATAGGCAGGGCCTTGAGGTTAGCTTCATAGGGGGCTGGTTTCCTGGGGTGGGAAGTGTGGCATCCCAGCTACCGAGTGAGTTTCCCACTCCTCTTCAGGTCACCCGTGGTCAAACACTACAAGGTGAAGCGAGAAGGCCCTAAGTATGTGATCGACGTGGAAGACCCGGTGAGTTTTGGAGTGTCCTTGGCTCTGTCTTCCTTCCACCCCTCCCTGACCAACCAATCATCTTCTTTCGCCCAGTTTTCCTGCTCCTCACTGGAAGCTGTGGTCAACTATTTTGTGACGCACACCAAGAGGGCACTGATCCCTTTCCTGTTGGATGAGGACTATGAAAAGGTTCTAGGTGTGTGCGATGGGGGACTACCAGGCTTGGACAGGGGTACAATATGTTGGGGGCTAGCTCTGGGCCTCCAAGCTGCCTGCCCTCTGTGTTCCAGGCTTCGTGGACTCGGATCGGGAGAATGGCGAGAGTGCATGGGCTGTTCCCTCCTCCCGAGGCTCAGGTGACTCCCCTTCCCTATGACCATTGTAGGACCTGGGACCCACATTCCAAAGGCTCTGTTTGCTTTGTTTTGTTTTTGAGACAGGGTTTCTCTGTATAGCCCTGGCTGCCCTGGATCCATCTGCCTCTGCCTCCTAGGTGCAAGGATCAAAGTGTGCCACCCCACCTGCTTTTTTTTTTCTTTTTTTCATTTTATAGGCTCTCATGGAGCTGAGGGCTTAGATGACAGGCATCAGCATCAGCTCCTGCACTGAGAGCTTAAGGATATTATCATCATCATCATTATTTTTGAGACTCTGGCTATCCTGGAAATCACAGAGATCCACCTGCCTCTGCTTCCTGAGTGCTGTAACTTATAGCCTGGCTCCAAAGGATTTTATTAATAGAGATGGTTAAAGGAAAGAGACCTGGGCTGGAAGCTAGGCAGGAAGGGGATCTGAGGTCTCATTTACCAAGTGAGAGGAAGAGGCAGCATGCCTTACTAGGGTCTGAGGGGAGTGCAGCATGGTCCTGAGCCCAGCCCTGACCCACATGTATTTGGATACTGTGCTCCTGAGGTGTGTGTCCATGTCAAAGGCTCATATACACCAATGTACATCTTTTTAAAAATATAATTTATTTATTTTCGTTTTATGTGCATTGGTGTTTTTCCTGCCTGCATGTCTGTGTGAAGGTGTCAGATTCTAGAGCTACAGACAATTGTGAGCTGCCATGTGGGTGCTGGGATTTGAACCCTTGGTCTTCTGGTAGAGCAATCAGTGCCCTCAACTGCTGAGCCAGCTTTCCTGCCCATTATACAAGTCTTAGTTAGGGTTTCATTGCTGTGAAGAGACACCATGACTATGGCAAGTCTTATCAAGAAAAAATATTTGGGCTGGCTTACAGTGTGGTTTAGTTCATTATCGTTGTGGTTGCATGGCAGGAAGCACGGATGTGTGCAGGCAGACATGGTGCTGGAGGAGAGGAGAGTTCTACATCTTGATCCGCAGGCAGCAGGAGACTGCATGTCACACTGGGTGTAGTTGAGCATAGGAAACCTCAAAGCTTGTTCCCCCATAGTGACATACTTCCCCCAACAAGGCCATATCTATTTCAACAAGGCCTAAAAGTGCTACTCCCTATGGGCCAAACATTCAAACAAGAGTCTATGGGGGCATACTACCATAATACACATATACATATACATATACATATACATATACATATACATATACATA
>NW_021604564.1:110526-172001 GCF_004785775.1 Grammomys surdaster | reverse complement strand
ACATATACATATACATATACATATACATATACATATACATATACATATACATATACATGCGTACCTGTCTACACCTGCAGACACATTGTGTTTGGCAGGTGGGCACACTTGTTTATCTCAGCAGGTACTCCCTAAGGGGTTTATATCACATAGGCTTTGACAGTGTCTCTGTTTCCCATCAGGCCATGCCCTCCATGGTAATGTCCCAAAGCCACTCCCACCTGTACCTGTGTCTGTGTCCAGCCAGGAAGACAAGTTGCCTCCCCTGCCTCAGTTACCAGACCAGGATGAGAACTATGTGACTCCCATTGAAGAGTCCCCAGCAGCTGAATACATGAATCAGGACGGTAAGCCCACGTTAGACTGCAGACACTGGAGTTGGGTCAAATGGGTATTACCCTGTGACATCTCTCTCCTGTCCATGCAGTGTCTCTCTCCAGTCAGGCAGTCCCCTTGAAGCTCAAGAAGCCGGCAAGGCTCCCAGCCAAACCCCCAAAGCCAGCGGTGTTGCCTAAGCCAGGTAGGGCCCTCTCCCCTCTATCCCTCTCAGTGACACTGGCCTTGGACCTCATCTGCATCTGTCTGCAGATCTCAAAGCCATTAACAGCATCTGGACTAGGAAGCTAGGTGGAACCTCACCACAGGCTCCCTCCCTTGGGACAAGTAAGGAGGCTTTGGGGGCTTGGATGCATGGTGGGGAGGCCTAGGGTTTGGGGCACAGCGCAGGGTACCCTAGCTAAGTCTGGGCTCCCACCCACCAGGACTTGGGGATATTACTGCTGAGCTGGAAGAGAAACTACAGAAGAGGAGGGCACTGGAACACTGATCCAGTCTCCCAGGGACCAGTGGACTATCTCTGGGTACAATACTCTGCCACCAGCTCTGTCCTTACTCAGGGGACAGAACACAGCCATCTTGTTGCAAAATGTTCTCCCAAAAGTAAATTCTTCCTGGGAATTTTGGGACTACCCTGAACTGTATAGTGAGTTCCACAGTAGCCTGGACTACAGAGTGAGACCTTGTTTAATAAAGCCAAAATCCAAACCAAAATGCCATGTGACCGTAGGTTTGTGTCTAGTATGGCATCTGAGATTAGGGGTGAGGGGCTTGTCAGGTGTTGCCCCCAAGTTGGCAATTTGGACACCTGTCCACAAGGAATGCCTGTCTTTCAGCTAAGAAATGCAAGGTCTGGGCCACCTATGTGCCTTGTTCCTAAGAGACAGCGCAGTAGGGAGGCCAGTGTTTTCTCTTTATTATGAAGTGAGGTGGGAAGGGAACCCTGACCCTTCCTTCCAGAGTTAAGGCTCCAAGCAGCAGAGAGGAGAAGCTGAGCTGAAGTCCCAGCTGGCAGGTGGCCTGGCCTAGGTGAGGCTGGTATTGGAACTGCTGGTAGCACTGCCCCGCTTCTGCAGGCATCGCACGGCACTGGGCACCTGCAGGCCTGTGGTCACCTGAAAGCTTCCACACCACACCTGGAGAGTAGAGGACAGGAAAACTCAGCCAGGAATTGCCAAGCCCAAAGACAGGCCCAGCACGCCCCTCTCCACCAGGGCCCGCCCCTCTCCACCAGAGGCCCCCCTCCTCCTGCTGCAGCAGGCTCACGGTGAAGGCTGGAAGAAGAGGCTGTGTGAACTTGGCCTTGAAGGTGTGCAGGAGCTGTTTGGTGCGTGCATTGTAGAAAGACAGGAGGCCTGGAGTGAGGGGAGCAGGGAGACAGGGGTCAGGAGGTGGGTGAGGAACAGGGAAGGGGCCGGCCCATCAGGACCTGGGAGGGAAAAGTGATGGCACCTTGGTGGAAGTCGCAGTGCACACCCAAGCAGTCAGGCACAGGGCTGTCCAGCACTTTGACCTTGTTGGCGTGCTTGGCAGTGAAGCTGGCCTGCAGCCAGTTGTTGGCATGCAGGCACCAGGATGCAGCTGTCTTGCCCAGCTGCTCGAAGCGGCCCAGGCTGCGGTAGGCTACACCCAGGCCAAAGGCTTTGCTGTCTGGTTCAAAGCGCACCTCCCAGTAGTGCTCCCCACCGTCAATCAGCGTGTCCCCTGAAGCACAGAGATAGGGAGGGGGCAGGATGGAGCCTCACGAGTGTATGCACCTCCTGAGCGCGCCTTTGGGTCAAGCTCCTTCCCTAGGCACTCCATGTTCCTGCTCCAGCCCCGTCCCCAGCTTCCTCGTTCCTTCCCTACACCTCCCATCCTTACCCAGCACCGTGTAAGATTCAGCTGTGAACCGGTCCCGGCCCCCACGACCTGAGGACATCCTCTTGGGAGATGGAGTTCCTCTGTGGACAGCAGAAAAGCTCAGCTCAGGTTCTACCTTTCCCTGGGTTCAGCCTCCCTACTCCATTCCAGCCACTGTGAACATGCCTGACATTTTCCTCAGCTGGAAAATGCCTAACCAACTGAGCTAACTAGTCAGATGTGGCAGAAACCAACCAAAACAAAAACCTCCTGTTCATCAAAACCCTGCTCAAAATCTCCTTGCACTCATTCCTTCTTCTTCAAGGAAGTTGTTATACCCCAGGTCCCTCTCTCCACCCCAGTCCTGACCAAAGTGGCCATGGTGAGTATATCGACTACAGACTTAGGGATCAGGGAGATGGGCTACCTGGCTGGAGAGTTTACAGGGGACGCTGTTCGTCCCTTGGCCTCTTTCTCTCGAGCCTTGATATCTTGAACCTTCCCGCCCATGGCGTCCCACTCAGCGGAGAGGTCTTCCACTCGCAGGTTCTGGTGAGATGTGGACCCGTCCAGGCGGAACATGAATGCTGGGGCCAGGCAGACGAGGGGGTCACAGAGATGGGAAACCCAGATAGACACAGAGAGACGAGATGGACAGCCAGTGATCCAGGCTGGCCAGAACAGAGGACCAAGGGAAACAGACAGGAGGGGAGATGATGGGGAGACACATGACAGAAGGCTATGGGAGCTGACTGTGAGCCAGAGGGACAAGGTCAAGAGGCTGTGGCCCAAACAACTCTGGAGTCTAGAGGCATTTTCAAGCCTTCTCTGCTCTGTGCTTCCACTGATCCCAAAGAAAGAGCATGACTACACCAGGAGGGAGTTAGGCTAGACAGCAGAGGAACTTCCGAAGAGAGTATATAAAAGAATCACTGTGGGAGAAGTTTTTACAACTTATATTCTGTCCCCAACTCTATAGAGGACACAAGGAGAGACAGACAGGGAGACTACTCCATCTACATTTGCAATCCCAGCTCCCATGAGGCTGAAGCTGGAGGATTGCAACTTCTAGCCTGGGCTACATAGTGAAATGTTGTCTCTAGAAATTAAATAAACAAAAAAAAAAATTAAAGAAAGGGATGGGGATAGAGGTTGTCCACTAGTTTTCTAGTGACCCAGGTTCGATTCCCAGCACCCACACGGTGGCTCACAGTTGTGTGTCTGTAACTCCAGTTTCTGAACTGTCCTCCATGGGCACTCACACCCTAATGCACTGATACATATGTAGGCAGGAAAAATTGTAAGGTAATGATTTAAAAACCTTAACTGCAGAAGGGCTGGGTGCTAAGGTGTCCTGACTGCTATAAAACTCCCTGGATTTGTCTGTTTTCTGAGGCAGGGTTTTTCTACATATCTCTGTCCTGGAACTCACCCTGTAGATGAGGCTAGGCTTGAACTCAAGAGATCCACCTGCCTCTGCCTCTTAGGAACTGGGATTAAAGGTGTGTGGTACCACATTCAACTAACCCTGGATTCTAATTCTTAGAGTTCAAGTTAAAAACAAGCCATGCATGGTGGTAACATCTGTATCCTCAGCACTGGACATTTATAACTCTCCCAGAGATGGGGGGGGGGCTCCTCGGCACTCAGGCCAGCCAGATACACAGTGTCTGAATATCCTGATGGTGCTGTCCACATGCATGAACCCCTACATGGTCATGCATACACACACACACACACACACGATAAAATCCATGGATCACCTCATAAATAGAAGTAAAAAACCACAAAAGTTCAAGATATCCAAGAGAAGACAGCCACTGCAGACTAAGGGTGAGTTCCCCAGAAGCTGGAGTGACAAGGTCCCATTACAAGATCCAGGACACCAGGACGGGTGGGAGATATGGAGTCAGGGAGGGGTGAGAGGCAGTCACCTGGTGTCTCTAAGGTCACTGGCTCGGAGAATTCACCAGCTACCGCCTTGTTACAGGCTTTCACACGAATATTCATGTATTTCATGTCAAATTTGAGACCTAGGAGGAAAGAAGTGAGAACACAGGTGTCCCTTCTGTCTGTCAGTCTGTGTCTCATTTATTTGTTTTTATGTATATGGGTATTTTGCCCACATGTATGCTTTTGTACCACCTGTGCCTGTGCAAGCCAGAAGAGGGCATCATATCTAGTGAAGCTGGAGTTATGGGCAGTCTGAGCCACCATGTTGTGCTGGACCTGAATCTAGCTCCTCTGCAAGAGCAGCAGGTGCTCTAACCACTAGACCATCTCTCAGGCCCTTTGATTATCACTGCAGGTGGTGGGCCTGCTTCTCCTATCCTTGACCCAGGCTCCCTGCTCATAGCTCTGCATACCGTCCCCTTATTCAGGATACCAAGCCTGGCCTTATGTCAGTCTCCTGTCGTTCCTGGCTGCCATGGCAAACTTTAGTCAACACCCTGTGCTCTGATGCCTTCCAGAGCTCACATCACCAGAGAGCTCAGGTCCAGAAGACAGGCCCCATCTTACTCTTTTTTGTTTTTGAGACAGGGTCTTACTGTGCAGTCCAGGCTGGCCTCAAACTCATGGCGATCACATGCCTCTGTCACCTGCATTGCTGGGATCAAAGGCATGCACAGTGCTCCCCATTTCTGTTTTCTCCTTATATGGCAGGTCTCACATACTCCAGCAGGACCCCAAACTCTTTTTATAGTCAAGGCTGACCTTGAACTCCTGGACCTCCTGCCTCCACCTCTCCTGGCATGATGAGTGTGCACTACACTGGGGATGAAGCTCAGGGACTCCTCCCTGGTGGGTGAGCAGCACCTCGGCACCTGAGCTATGCCCCTCCCCCTTCAGTTGTTTGGTTTGGCATTGAACTGTAGCTATTCCACCAGCTGCCACCAGTGGGAAAACAGGTCCTCACTGTGCTGTGTCTGTGATTACCCAGATAAAAGGTCACAACACAACTAGAGAAGCATGAAGCAGGGACTCTGAGGTCCTATGAAAAAAAGAGAGTACGTTTGTTTTGATTTCTGTACGGAGGGGAGAGCAGTAGCTTCTGGGGCTCTGGCACTGGCTGGCATGGCCAGGTTCCCCTGCAATTAGCATGCTCATTACTAACCATGAATGAATGCTAATTACAGATAACTAGCAGGATGCTGATTATAGCCAAGATTTGAGAGTTAGGGAGGAAAATCAGGGGTTCCCAGCCTGAAAGGTTTTGTAAACTCATTAGAAACCAGTGGTTTTCGCCTCCCAGACCCTGTCCACTGTGCAATACCTAAGCTAGCTGGTACCCTCTAGTTACCCAGAACTCCCTACTGCTCACTACTGTAGGAAGGAGGCTGAAGAGATGGGTCAACTGCAGGGATGTACGACCTGAGGAAAAAGCCAGGTGTGGTACATCCAGACTGTAAACCTGAGGCAGACACAGACAGACAGACTAGCTAACCATGAGCACCAGACCACTGAGATCCTGTCTCAAAAAATAAGCCAATACTGGGAGGGAGATGGCCAATACTGACCTCTGACCTCCACACTGGCACACACATGACCAGCAGCTGGATGCAGAGCTAGCAAGATGAGATGAAGTCCTTCTCATGCCTCAGTTTCCTCTGCTCTTCACACAAGGACAAATTCATCACATCTTGTCATCTGTTCTGCTGATGGTTCTACAGGCTAACCCTACTGGCCTGCTCTCAGACCCCAGGGGCTGCAGGAAGCCAACAACACCAAAACGCTGTGGGTTGACAGGGCAATGATGCCAGGAGGGGAATGGGTGATTGGAAGAGGTCTCGCTAAGCTGAGCGGGGACTGTTCTATAAACCTGCTCACTGTGCTCGTCTACTTGCCAATGAACACCCCCTTTCTTGCTTAGGCATGCTCTCTCTACCTATAGTTGTTCACTCCCATGTTCGGGAGTGTTCCCACTCCTGCCTAGGGATGGTCCCTGACTTTTCAGGGAGTACTTCTTTAGCTGCCTGACAGTGTCCCCTGTCAGGCTGTGTTCCCCTATATACCTGTCTGTCCCTCCAAACACCAGAGAGTACTCCCCCACATGCCTGGCCATGCTTCCTCATCTGCTTGTGAGTTCTCCTCACTTAACTTGGAGTGCTCTCTTACCTGCCTGAGAGTGTCCCCTTAGCCATCTGGCAATGTTTCCCGACATGCTTATGTGTGTTCACTCACATGCCTGGCCATGCTCTCTCACTCGCTGAAGGGGTGCTCCTCACCTGTCAAGGTATGCTCAGTGTGCCGGATGCCCTCAACAACCATCCAGGGGTGGTCCTCCTTGAGGCGGGGTGGGCCCTCAAAATTGGTCCTGCGGTACTCCAGCACATAGTGGTCAATTTTGCTGTCCTCATCTGGCATGTGCCACACCAGTGTCACACAGTTGTCTGCCACGAGGGACTCTGCCAGGTCGATGATGGGGGCGCTGGGCACTGCCAAGGTCCAGGGAGAAGGGTCAACGTCTGAGTCCTAGGTACCTCGGTAGAGATCTGTGGGACTGCGGCAGAGGCTGGGACCTCATGTGGGTCCAGGCAGAGCTCTCTCTACACCTTCTTGGATTACTACCATTTGGTACTCTTCCAGATTTCCCTACCAACTAGAGGCGTGGATTTCTTTGGGACTCTTCCCCATAGCAGTCCTCCTGAAAGTGCCAGTTCCCTAGGAGGTGCAGTCCCCTTGGATCCCCAGAACAGGGCTTTCCCAGGTCATCAGAGCCAGGTGGCAATGGCCAAATTGAAGCCCCACCCACGGACATGGTACCTATAGACCCTACCCCAAGCATGGTTGGGCTTGATTAGGATACACTGCCAAGAGAGTCCTGGCCGGTTTGTGAACCTGCATTGATTAGGTCCTACTCAGACAGCAACAAGCCCACCTCTGTGTGGACGAGGCTAGACTAGATCCCACCCATGACACATACAGGCCTAACCTTGTGCAGTTGGGGCTCAGCCTGTGTGTGTGGGCAGAACTTTCTAGCTCCATCCCAGTCTCTTGTATCCCTCCCAAAGTAGTAGGGCCTGAGCCTGGTCCCCATCTCACCAGGTAAGAACTTGAGGGTCTGTAGCATCTGCCTTTCCTGTGCGAAGTCCACTATGAGGTGACTCATATTGTCGCTGACCTTGGCTTTGAGTGACAGTCGGAAGGCGGGGGCCATGGTCACGCTGCAGGGAGGGAGGTAGGAGCAAACCAATGGTGGCTTGGTGGCAGGGTGGTCAGGCTGGGACATCTGGAGCCCTGCCATGTGTTTCTGTACAGTGCACAGGGACCTGGCCTCCCCCAGTGGGTGTCCCACCTTCACACACAGGCAGGACTCTGGAATAGGGACCTGACCTCCACATCTTACCCATCTTTGATTTGCTTGGCGGCCTAGAAAAGGACAGAGCAGAAATCAAAGGTGCATGTCACCCAGATCTGTGCCACTATACAGGCAGGGAGACTGAGGCACAGCAGGTGGTATTTGGAAAAGATCTCTGCCAGAAGGCAGAAGCTGACCTGACCCCTTCCAGGCTGTGTGTCAGAGACAGACTAAGGCAGCCCTACTCCACCCTACCTCCCACTCTGTCCCCAGTGCACACGACAGGCACACTTACTTAGTTTGGTTTGTTTTGTTTCCAGGCAGGATCTCTGTGTAGCCCCAGCTGACCTAGAACTCACTGTGTAGATCAGGCTAGCTTCGAACTCAAGAGCTCTACCTGTCTCTGTCTCCTGGGTGCTGGGACTAAAGGAGTGCACCACCACTGCCTGGCTTTATTTTGTTTTTAGAATTACATTTATTTCTCTATGTGCACATGTTATGGAGGTCAGAGGACAACCTCTGGAAGTCAGTCCTCTCTTTTCAGCACAGCAGATCTGGGGACTGAACCTGGGTCATCAGGCTTGGCTGCAGGCACTTTCATCCTGTGAATTACCTCGCCAACTCCAAGCCACACATTTAACAAACCAAAATATAGATGGCCAAGCTTAATAGAAATGTCAGAAAAAATAACAAATATTTTACAGTAAAAACCCATTCTGAGTGGTGTTGACATGCTCACCACTGGGTGGCATGAAATTATACTAGGAATGAATTAATTGGGCCAACTTGTTTTGCTTTTTCTGACGGGTGTCATGTAGACCAGACTAGCTTGGAACTTACTACGTAGCTGAGGTGGGCTCTGAACTCGAGATCATTCTCCTAATTGCTGGGATGATAGGTGTGCAGCACTGCACCTGTTCTATACAGTGCTGGTGCATGAGTCTGGTGCATGTGGGGCAAGTACTCTGCTGTGCCCCAAGTCCAGCCCTTCACTCAACAGTCTGAGACATACTTACACTTCATGCTGCATGGAGGCACTATCTAAATAAAATGTCTTGGGGGCTAGTGAGAGGGCTCAGAGAGTAAAGATGCTTGCTGCCAAGCTTGATAGATCTGAGTTTGACCCACAGACTCACAAGAAGGCAAGGCAGGATTGCTGTGGACTGCATATATCCCTCCCCCAACACAAATAAATACATGTGATAAAAATGAACAAAACCAAACATGGCATATTTGACCCAGAGACCCTGGGGGGGTCCACTCATTGACACCCACCTGAGGGAAGTCCTCGCTATCTGCAGCCTGCAGGGTTTGGTTGGCTGTTTCCAGGAGTTCCTCAGAGCTCTCTAGGGCCCGTGTGCAGGCAGCTAACTGGTTCTGCGGGCAGCACAACAACAGAGACAAAACCCTCAACCACCACAAACCCAGAGTTCTGCCGCCCCCAGGACCCACAGCCCAATAGGGCTTCAGACCAGAGGAGCTGACTGGAGCCTTGAGCTGTGAGCCTGACTCGTGGCCTGGGTCACATCCAAGTCCCTCAGGCTCTCCTGATTCCACAGATGGGAATGAAGTTTGGGTACAATGTGAGAGACGCCAGCTTGGATTTGGAGAGTCCATGAGAGCCATGGGAGGTGTTTGAGGGGGAGTGTTACCCTGGTTCTGGGGGGACCAATGGGAAGGACTGGGAAACACAGGGAGGTAGTGGTGATGGAGAAGGTGTTTCAGGGAAGGGTTGGGCCCTGTCTGGGAAGGGTCAGGAGGGATCAAAGGCTCTGGAGAAAGGATATGTGTGTATAGTCACACCTGCAGCTCGTAAGTGCGGCTGGCCCTGTCCTGTTTGATCTTCATCAGCATGGATTCCTTCAGCTCCTCCAGAACCGATGTGAGGGACTGGAACTCGGCTTCCAGATCCTCCTGGACTTTGGTTGAGTTTGCCTGCATGGAAAGAGGCCACCATGAGGTTAGTGCAGTAATGCATGTTTTAGCCCCAGCCCTGGGGAGGCAGAGGCAGGGGGATCTCTTTGAGTTCCAAGCCAGCCTGCTCTACAGAGCAAGTCCTAGGCCAGCAAGGGCTGCAACAGAGAAACCCTGTCTCAAAAAAGAAAAGGCAAGGGGTATGTAGACAGGGAAACTGAGGCGTGGAGAGTCTCCAGCAGACAGAGGAGTGCCTCCTGGGCTCTCCCCTGCACCCACATCTGCACATAGGCTCAGAAGGTTCACCTCTACATTCAGCAACATCTGCTTCAGGGAGTAGATGAAGGTCTGCGTCTCCTCGTTCTTCATGGCCAGGGTAGTGATGATTTTTCTTAGTGCCTCCTGAGGGGCAGAAGAAACATGGGTAGCACGTTGCGTGAGCACTGTCTTCCAGGAATATAGGCCTGAGGTGAGGCTGTGGAATTCCCATAGTAGAGAAGGAAACTGGAGCCCACAGAGCCTCTCAGGGACAGACCGTGAGAACTGAGCTTACTTGGTTTTGATTTTGGTGTGTGTGTACCTATGTGTGTGTGCATGTGCATGCATGTGGAGGCCAGCTGTCAATGTTGGGCGTCTTCCTCTCTCATTCACTACCTATTATTTGAGCACAGTTTCTCACTAAGCCTGGTCTAGGCCAGCTGCCATAGAGCCCCAGGGATCCTCCTGTGTCTGTGTCCCTAGGACTAGGGTTACAGTGTATGTAGCTACACTAAACTAACTTCCTACGTGGATGTTGGGGACTTGAACTCAGGTCCTCACACTTGCACAGCAAACACTTTACTTACTGAGACACTGCCCCAGCTCCTTGTTGTTTAGTTTTGGAGACAGAATCTTATTGTGTAGCCCAGGCTAGCCTTGAACCCACATCTACCTCTTGCCTCTACCTCCAGAGGCTAGGACACAAGAGTGCACCACCAGCAACTCAGGCCAGTATGTGCATCTTTAAAGTTGAAGGTGAGCTGTACCGAGAGAGTAGTCTGTGCAAGGCGACTCCCAGAGTCCAACTGAGTATATAGAGAAACAAAGTTCTCCTGGGAGAAGCGTGATAGGCAGGGGTCAGCCTGGGAAGTGGATGGGGCTCACTTGGGCAGCTGGAAGGTCTTTTGTGAAGGGCCGGGCATGGAGAGGAGAATCCTCAGGGCAGGTAGATGGAGGAAGAGGGCACCAGAAGCCGGTTCCCACCCAAGGTAGTGGGGCTGGGCCCTGCGCAGCTAGGGGTGGTGATCTGTGGGGTGAGTTAGGATCCCAGGCTAGGATGCAGATGTGCTGAGTGAGGGAGGGGTGGGGGTGGGGAGAAGTAGGGGTCTGCATGGTAACCAGAGCCGCGGTGTGGGCGGCCCGTGCGGGGGAGGGGCGCTGCGGCATCACCTGGTCCCCTCCCCGTTCCCGTTCCATGCATTTCTCCGGGTCCTACCCTCTGGTCCTCCATAGTTGCAGCCCCCGGTCGCCCTGGCCCGGCCGCGTGTTCCCCTCAGCTGGTTCTCCAAACCCTTAAAGCTCCTTGGACGCAGACAGCAGCCAATTAGTCCTCCTTGCCCTCGCCGCCTCCGCCGCCGCGCCCCCTAGTCAGCGCTCCATCACCACATGTACTACGCATGCGCAAGCGACCGGCGCTGTTTGGGAAATGTAGTTGTCATCCTCCAGAGCCTGGTTATCCACTTGTGATGCTGGGAGAGAAGAGAGCATGCAGGCGGAAGTCAGGATATCTGGTTTTGGCCTCCCGTCCTGTCTTGTGATCTCGGGACTATCCCTTATTCACCTCCAAATTGATCCCAATTGCTAATCAAATTAGCACCTAGGCTGCCCCCTCACTCCCCTGTCCTACCTTAAGAGCTATCTATCCATTGATGGCTCAGATGTTTGCCACTTATTGCTTGTACAACCAACCAGAACTGAGCCATTATGGTCGCACAGTGAGACAGGCTCCTATACATCCCCCAAAGTCCCAGATTATACCTCCCATAGAAATCTTTCTACCAGCCCTTGCTCTTCAGGGCTAGACATATTTATCTACATAGTTTATCTGTTGTCAGCCTGACAAATGCTAAGGCTCAGGCTCTCAATCTGTGCGTCACAACCCCTTTAGAGTTCAATGATCTTTTCACAGGGCTCACCTAAGACCTTTGGAAAACAAAGATATTTATGTTACGATTCATAACAGTAGCACAATTACAGATATGAAGTAACAGTGAGAAAAATTTATGATTGGGGGTCACCACGATAGGAGGAACTATATTAAAGGGTCCCAGCATTAGGAAGGTTGAGGACCACTGGCCTGGGGCTTCATCAACCCCAGGGTCTTTAAACACTGCCTTTATCCAGGACAGCGTGCTCGCTCACTCCATTCAGAACAGGAAGTGCCTCCTGAGAAAGTAGGGCACGGCTGTGGTTGGGTATGAGACAACCCTCTTGGTCAACTATTACTATATTGGCCACTGACCCCTGTGTGGGGCTGAGGCTGGAGGTTGACTGTGAGAACCACTCACCACTCACAGCCCCCGCTTCTGCCTAGACCTTGGGGTGGCTATGAGAACCAGTAAGAAGCAGACTTGGCCTGGACAGGTTAAGACCACTTCATTCACACAGAGAGGTCCTAACCTTCCAGTGGGATTAAAGGTGGCGTAATTGGCTGGGGATGGCTGTATACTCACAGATCACCAGGAGTTACAGCTGTCCTTATGGTTTGACTGAAAAGAGAGTGGCTTGATTTTCCTAAAAGAGCAGGTCTCTCTATATAGCCCAAACTGGCCTGTAACTCACAGAGATTCCCTGCCTCTGCTTCCTAAGTGCTGGAATTAAAGGCATACACACCACACCAGGCACAGTGGTGGTGTTGGTGATTACCAAACTTACGAAAGTTATTACAGAATTCTGCTGACATGGCCTACCCCCATGCCTAGAACTGTAGACTACAACAAGGGAAAGACTTGAAACCCAGGAACTTAGGCAGGGGACTGCTAACATATTTCTCAGGCTGGTCTCATGCTCCATATGTAGCCAAGACTCCCTTTGAAGTTCTTTTTAAATTAGGGTTTTATTTTTTTATGTACATTGATACTTTGCCTACATGTATGTCTGTGTGAAGGCGTCAGATCTCCTAGAACTGGAATTACAGAGAGTTGTGAGTGGCCATGTACTTGCTGAGAGCTGAACCAGGTCCTCTGGAAGAGCAAACAGTACTATTTAGCACTGAGACATATCTCCAGCCCTGCCCTTAAACTCCTGATCCTCCTGCCTCGACTGTGCTGGGATGACAGGTATGCCCCACCATGTCTGTGTTATGAGGTGCTAGGGTTGGAAACCAGGCTGTGTGTGCTCTGGAAGAGTGCTCACCCCCCTGAGCCAGGGTCTCTCATCTCTCTCCATCCCTCTGTCTCACACTCTGTTCTTGCTTTTCCTCTACATCCTTTGTATACTCCTGTAGAATCTTCCAAAGAGGTTTCCATCTCCATGACCCCAGTCTCCTCGCTCACAGGTAAGCACATATTCCCTTTTGGATGTAGAGTACTTGGGGAAACTGAGGCATAGGGTGGAAGGAACTCAAACCCTTTCTCTGCAGGAACACAGGATATCTTTCTCCACCCCCAGTTTCACTTCAACGGTGGTGGGGTGGATACTGTGACAGGAAGAGAATGTGTATGTGGGGTGGCTGGGGTGACATGGGTGCAGCCTGGTGAGCCTAGGGCCTGATGGTTTAGGGATGGGGTCTCCTGGCTGGGTGTTCATCCTGCTACAGCTCTGAGGTGAGTATCTGGGGTCCCCACTTTGTGTATTCCCTCTGATTATCTAGCCCACTTCAGCTGCCTGATTCCCCATTAGAACCACCCTGAACTTCAGTCTCCTCTTCCAGACACTTGGGCCCTCATGGAGGTTGGATGCCCTTATGGAGTCTTCTGAGGAATCCAAACCATGACCTAAACACCAGCCTGCTGGGACCTGGAATTCAGCCTCTCTGGCCCTTACACTTTTTTGTTCCTTTGAGATAGGATATTGCTTTGGGTGGTGGGGGGGTTAGGTTCCCACTCTGTAGCCCAGGCTGGCTTGGAACTCAGAGATCTGCTTGCTTTTGCCACGGAAGAGTTGAAAAGTTGAAATAAATGCATTATCCACCATACTCAGCAGGTATATATATACATAAACACACACATACACACACATCTGGGTTGTTTGTGTGCATGTGAGTGCAGGTACTCCCAGAGGCAATAGGTATGGAGTCTCCTAAAGCCACTATAACCACTGAGCCATCTTTCCAGCCCCCTTCCCTCCCCTTTACTATGTGAGCTGTGCAGGGTGGTCACAGGTTTAACGGCAAGTGGCTTTACCTGCTGGTCCCTTTATTTTTCTCTTTCCTGTGTGTGTGTGTGTGTGTGTGTGTGTGTGTGTGTGTGTGTGGTGTTTGTATGTATGTGCATGCACAAAGGCCCAGCATTTACCTGGGGCATCTTCCTCAAATCCATTTCCACTAATTGTTTGAGATTTAGTCTCTCTCTGGCCTGAGGCTTGCAGATGGGGGCTGCCAGGCAGAAAGCTCATGGATCCTCCTGTCTCTGTGTCCTGGGGTACAAGCTCTGTCCTTGGCATGGGGCTCTCACATAGCTACCAGACTTGGATAGACACTCGTGTCCTCCCTAGGTGCACAAAAAGCTGTGAGCCTGAGCATACATCAGTGGCCCCTGTGGGTGAGGGTGACACAAAGTGACAATGTATCCCCTGTCCTGTGGGGTGACACAGAGGTAGCCCTGGGAGCAGCTGTGTGTGGAGTGGGAACAAGACAACAATGTTTTTTTTGCCACCTACTAATCTCCAATGGCAGCCTCAACTCTGGTGGCTGTGGGTATGGGGGACAGCTGTTCTAGTGGCCACCCTGCGGCTGAACCATGTCAGCCTCGAGGACAGTGGGACCTATGTGTGCCAGGCCACCTTGGAGATCCCCAAGCTGCAGGAGGCCAAGGACAACAGGACAAAAGTCCTGGTAGAGGCAGGTATGACTGGGGATGAAGTGATATGTGGGTTGGGAAGGTTCTAGAATCTTCAGACTCTGACTCTAAGATCCTATCTGAATATCATTGTTCACAACACACTTGTGATTCCAGTGCTTGGGAAGCTGAGGCAAGAGGATGCCAGGCTAATTTGGGCTCTGTAGTGAAAGAGAGAGAGAGAGAGAGAGAGAGAGAGAGAGAGAGAGAGAGAGAGGAAGACAAGAAGAAAAACAAACAAACAAACAAACAAACACAAGTGTTGCTGCTGCACACCTTTAACCTCAGAACTTGGGAGGCACAGGCAGGCATATCTGAGTTCGAGGCCAGCCTGGTCTACAGAGAAAGTTCCAGGATAGCCAGGGCTATACAGAGAAACCCTGTCTCTAGAAACAAAACAAAACAAAACAAAACAAAACAAAACAAAACAAAACAAAACAAAACAAAACATAGGCAGTTGAGGCAGGAGGGTCAGGAATTCAAGGCCAGCTTGGGTTACATGAGATCCAGTCTCAAATAGCTGTGCGAGGGACTGGAGAGCCAGCTCAGTATTTAGAGCATTGGCTGCTCTTGCAGAGGACTGTGGTCCAGTCCCCAGGACCCATAGGGAGGCCCACAATGGGCTTTAACTTCAGCTGCAGGAGACCTGATATCCCCTTCTGGCTAACATTGAAACTACATGTACACATAATTAAACATAAAAATAAAGTCCTTATTTAAAAAAAAAAAAAGTCAAGCCGGGTAGTGGTGGTGCATGCCTTTAATTCCAGCACTTGGGAGGCAGAGGCAGGTGGATTTCTGGGTTTGAGGCCAGCCTGGTCTACAGAGTAAGTTCCAGGACAGCCAGGGCTACACAGAGAAACCCTGTCTCGAAAAAAAAAAAAAAAAAAGGTGGCAGACCTGTCCTGCTGGTACTTGGGTGGCTAGCCTGGGCCACACAGAGAGGTCCTACATCAAAATAAATATATAATGGCAGAGCCAGTTGTGGTGGCACTCTGCTGTCATTCCAGCATTTGAGAGGGTGAGGCAGACAACAAACAAACATCTTCAATGAGATGTGCTGACATTTGCCTTCTAGCTTAGTGCTCAGGAAGCTGAAGCAGGATTGCCAGGAGTTCAACATCAGCCTGGGGTTCACTGTCTCAACTGAAACAAAGCATGTTCAGCTTGGTTGCCCTGGAGCCAGTCTTGTACCCTCCCTTTTTGTGGGGCCCTTCTGGGACCCCAATATCCCTGAGCTAGAACTGACTCAGTGGCTCCTGCCAAGCTCACCTGATCTGTTCTTTGTAGCTGGCAGGGACACGTGACATTATTGCAGGATCTGTGTGGTTCATACCCACTGGACTGAGGGGTGGGTGGCCAATTAACATGCTTTCGAGGGATGAGGTTGAGGGAGCAGCTGCACTCAGCTGGCTTCTCTACTCCCAATAGTCTCCAGGGACCCCTACCCATACCTTGGTGTCTCAACCTGCAAGAGGACGGGTTAGGGATATCTGCATCTTTGACGGCAGCTCTATCAGCCATACAGACCTGGGCTCCAGTCACGCGCGCTCACTGACCTGGTGCTCGTGCTTTCTGCCTGTTCTGTCCCGTACTGCCGTGGGGCTTTCCTATCCAGGCAGGGTGAATACAGAGTGATGGTGTTTACAGGTTTCATACTAAGTTTGGGGTTTGAATGAGAAATAGAGCTTGTCTCCCATAGAATCCCTCAGTGAGGGGCTGGGGGCAGAAGTCATCAAGAAAAATGCGCAGGGGGTGGGGCTGGAGAGATGGCTCAGCGGTTAAGTGCACTGACTGCTCTTCCAAAGGTCCTGAGTTCAATTCCCAGCAACCACTTGGTGGCTCACAACCATCTATAACGGGATCTGATGCCCTCTTCTGGTGTGTCAAGAAAGTGACAGTGTACTCACATACATTAAAAAAAGAAAGAAAGAAAAGGGGAAAAAAGGAGAAAACTGTGAAGAGACTGAAGATAGAATCCCTAGTTGGTAGTTACATCCCACTGAGACAGCTGTGGGTTACTCACACGTTTCCAGAGCGGATACTGAGGACACCTGCCCAAATCACAGAGTCTGAAGAGTTCAGTAACCCGAGGCAGGGAGGAGAGTGGCTGCAGGTGTCGGGCTCCACAGTGATTATCCTCCCGAGACAGGCACCTCTTCCCTGCAAGTAGCCTCCAGCTGAAAGAGGGCTCCCCAACTTGTCCCACCCTGCCGTGCCCCTTCCTAATGCTGTGTCTCTGTCTCCCCACTCAGGGCTCCTGTTGGTGCTTCTGGTGGCTGGGGGTGTGGTGGTGGCCTTGGTAGTGCTGGGTGCTCTGTTGTGGGGTCTCAGCAGGTATCACCGGGTGGACTCAGGTAAGATTACCTGCTCAGGTGAGTTTCCCAGGTAAATGATGCTACCACCCCTGTGCACCCTGCTAAAGGTGCTGGGATGGGGCTGGGATAGGAGGCAGCCTCAGTCATGCCAAGACAGCTCTTGCCACTCTTAACTGGCTGGCGCCTTCTGACTTATGTCACCTGCTCCTAGGAGATTCTTTCTACAGCAATGTCCTCTACTGGCCTACCAGGGAAACTCCACACAGGGCCTGAGGCCTGGCCTAAAAGGAGGGCCTTGGACAAGGCCAGGGACCAGAGAGCCCTGGTCATCTATCCACCTTCCCCCAACCTTCGAGAGGATTCCACTTCTGATTCCCATCTGAAGCCTGTGGTGGAATTGGGGTGCTACCAATAATGAGTTACTTGTGGGTCCCAGGGTCCCTGGAGATGGCCTGTGTTATGCCCAGTTCTCAAGAACCCCAGGAGACCACCAGGGACCATGATGGCAAGGCAAGCACACAAGAGTCCTTTTTATTTGAGTTCAAAACCAGGACACAAGCCTCCTGCTCAGCAGGTTAGGAATGCAATGCTCTGATCTAAGGGCTTATACAGGTGAAAGGTAGAAGCTAGGGCTTTCGAGCTTTGGCATTACATGATTGGGTAAGAAGTAAAAGAATGCTATCCTTCAAACTGATAACGTTTGTTCAGACAGCAAGGAGGGACCATACATCTGGAAAAGGACCTTTTTGACCTGGGAAGAAATGACACATTTCGTTATCAGTGGCCATTGCATTTTTACAAGCTGGCTGCAGCTGTTATGTCTCTTTTTGACTGCTGGGAACACTTCGTGGTCTCTTTCCCATAGCTGAAGGGTGGGGGCCTTATCACTTCAAGGACATTACTTTTCTGCCTCCTTCAAAGACAGGAGACAGCTGTACCAAGGGGAATGCTGGCTGTTTAATTCAGCTGGGGCTAACGTGGAGGCGAGTGCTGGCTGCTTTTTGTCTCTTTACCTGAACATCTCACTTTGGCCAGGAAGTGTCTGCTCCACTTTTGAGTTCTCCTTGTTTGTTTTGAGACAGGTCTCACTATGTAGCCCTGGGTGTCCTGGAACTCACTATGTAGAGCAGGCTGGCCTCAAACTCACAGAGATTTCCTGTGATGTGTTTATAAAAAGATAAAGAAATAAAGAGAGTATGTTCTGTGGGTGTGTGGTGAGGTATGGGGGAAGCGGGCCCAGGCAGAGGCATCCCTTCCCCCTGAGGGGCCAGTCACACGATGGTGTAGCATAGAATAGAGTTTATTCAGGGCTTGGGGAGGGGAGCCCGGAGTGTAGTAGAGGCAGAGAGAGAAAAAGAGAGGAGAGAGAGAGAGTAGAGAAGCAGAGGAGTAGAGGCCGGCCATGAGCACCTGGAGAGACAGGGAAGGGACGAGGGGACAGAAGGATCAAGAGAGCAAGAGAGAGAGGAGGGGCAAGCAGCCCCTTTTATAGTGAGCCAGGACTACCTGGCTATTGCCAGGTAACTGTGGAGAGGAGCATACCTGGCTGTAGCCAGGTAACTGTGGGGGTGGAGTTTAGACAGAATGCTAACAACCTGGCTCGGCCTCCCAAGTGCTGGGGTTAGTCCTGTGTCTTATATTTATATAATAGGGGCTGAAACAATGGCTCAGGGGTTAAGAGTTCACACTGTCCTTCCAGAGGGCCAATTCCCAACAGCCACTTCTAATGGCTCAGAACTGCAGACATCTGCATGTACACACACACGCACACGCACACAAATAACAAAAGTCAAACAATGTTTGTTTATTTATTTAGTTACTCATTTTGTGATTATAATTATACCATTTCCTGCCATCTCTTGCATTTACATATTCAAGGAGCAGGTAGTCCATACCTAGGCCTGGTTGGACCCTTCCTCTGAGAAGGCCAGGCTGACTCCTTGACAGGCTTTAAATTGACAGTTCAGAAGACTAGGCCTAAGAACTGGGCAAGTCCAGGGAAGCCCGGCAAGTCAGTTACTAAAAAAACCCTAGGCTTTAGGCAGCTAGACTGAAGCTGCTCTGCCACCTGGCCTGAAGCAAGGGCAATGGGTCAGCAACAGTTTCCACCCTGCATGCCCCAGTAATGGAATGTCCCTAGAGAAGGAGTAAGATAAAGGTCAATCCCCTAGTGTGCTTTAAATCGGGCCTGTGAGCTCACTTGGATGTCTCTCCATCTTGGAATGGGAGAGCCCCGCATGCTGGACTTCTGCAGAATAAAACACTTTGCATTTACATACTATTGAGTCTGGGGCATCATTCTTCAGTGACTCATGGATCCTTACATACCCTTAGTGGGCCCCAGGATGGCCTCTTCTCATGCAAGGAAAGGAAAGTTGAGGGTCGGAGCTATCAGCATGTACCGTTGTTCTGTGTCTGCACATCACCTTGAAGTGACAAGGGCAGTGGCTGCTTTCTCTTCCTTCCTCTGGATTTCTCAGGTGTAGGGGAGGTGTGTGTGGGGGGCAGGGATGATAGATGTCTACCTAGGAGGCCAAAGGTCCAGCTGCAGACTGAGATGAGGCAGAGCTGTCCCTGACTCTGGGGACATTGAACTTCTAACCCCAGCTGGGTCCCTGTGACAAAGGCTTGGGCCAGCTTTGTCATTCTGTGCTCAGTACCCACAGGCATCTGTGCTGGGCATGGCTTTAGGGATACTCCAGGGTCTGAGTGGTCACCTCTCCTGCTGAATCAGGAGTCTCTCCCCATAGCCCCAAAAGAACATTAGGGAATGACAAGGTTTTAAGATTAACTTTTATTACATTTATTTATTAATTTATGGTATGTGACTTGTTTGTAAATCAGAGGACAACATGTAGCTCCTGGCTGCCACTCTGTGGATTCCTGGGGTTGAACCCAGCAGGCCTGGCAGTAGCGGCTTTCTTCACTGCCAAGCATGCTCACAGGCCCTGATCTGTAGCATCCCACCAGAGGGCATTAAATGTGGCTTGGAGGAAGTCTGTGTGTCACGGGCCCCCCTGTCCCCTCTCTGGCCTAGCAGCCAGTGTGCAGGGTCCTTGAGAGCTCTGGCTGCTGGTGACAGGATAGAGCAGGGCCAGGTGCTCTACACCTTGCACAGGCAGTGGGCGGGCACTGTAATGCAGGACCAGCTCAGGCACGCTGGGGAAGGGCCCACTGTGCTGTCCTAGTACCACCTGGTTCTCCCGGGTCCTCGCGAATTTCAGGTGCATGGAACCCTGGTTGCTTCTGTGGGACAAGGCAGAGCATGGGTCCCCAGACCCACTAACCTCTCCATCTCTCCACAGGTGCCTTCCTATAGGTGCAGGTAGGCACTGGGCCTCCAGGGTCACCTCTGGCAGCCCCACCCAGAACTGACAGTCACAAGTTCTTGACCACTACTGTGTGTCTTTCCCTTTGAAGCTAAGTTCTGGGCCAGTCAGAGGGACCAGAGAGTGAAAGCACTTGCAGCCAGGCTTGATAACTTCAGTCTGATTCCTCAGGACCCACATAGTGGAAGGCAAGAACTGAACCCCAAAAGTCATCTCCTGACTGCCACACCCACATGCACACAAAAATAAAATAAATGTCTCAGCACTTGAAAGGTAAAGGTAGTCAGATTGCTACAAATTCAAGACTCAGGACTATCCTGAACTACATAGTGAGTTCTGGGGCAGCCACAGCTACATGGTAGGGCTTCCTCCTCCTCAAAATAAATAATTTAAATAAATACATTATTTATTTATTTAATGCCAGTACTTGGGAGGCAGAGACAGGCAAACTCTGTGAGTTTGAGGCCAACCTGGTCTACTTAGTGAGTTCCAGGCCAGTCTGGGGTCTGCAGTAAGACTACTTCCCTCAGTGCTCAGCCTGGCCCTGATGGCTCTCAGCTCAATCTGGATGTCACTTCTGTAGAGAATCCTTCCCCTCACAGCCTCTCATCTTCCACAATCCTAGTTAGGAACTCAAGATCTACGCAGGGCCCAGGTTCAACAAGGAGGGGACACTGGAATACAACAAGGAGGGGACACTGGGACAACAGATACTTAATTGATGTTGAGTCAGTGAAGAGACTGCTTCTGCTGCTGTGCCCCCTTTAAAATTTTTTAAAAATTTATGTACATATGTATGTTTGTATTATGTGTATGTATGCATGCATGTATGTGTATGCATATATGTGTGTATGCACATGTATGAATGTATGTGTGTATGTATGCATGTGTATATGTGTGTATATGTATGTGTGTGTATGTATGTGTGTGTTCATGCACGTATCAGGGGTACACATGTGGAGGTCAGAGGATACCTTGTGAACTTGTCGCAGTCTGTTCTCTCCTTTCATCATATCAGTCCTCAGATTGAACTCAAGTTCTTCAGGCTTGGTGGCAAGCACCCTTACCCACTGAGCCATCTTACCAGCCTGGATTTACTTATTTATTATTTTATTTATTTAATTTTTGTTTTGCTTTGTTTTTAGAGACAGCGTTTCTCTGTATAGCCCTGGCTGTCCTGAAACTCACTATGTAGACCAGGCTGGCTTGGAACTCAGAGAGATCCACCTGCCTCTGCCTCCTTAGTGATAGGATTTTTAATGCCACCACTGCTCAGGAAATTTTAGTGTGTGTGTACCTGCAGTACCCATAGTGACCAGAAAAGAAAAAAAAAGGTGTCATATTTCTTAGGGCTGAATTATAGGCAGTTGTGAGCCTCATGATGTAGGGGCTGAACCCAGGTCCTCCTGAAAAACAGCAAGTACCTTGACACTGAGCCTCCTCTCCAGCCCCCTTCTCTGTTTTTTGTTTGTTTGTTTGTTTTAAAGATTTTATTTATTTTATGTGACTATACTGTTGCTGTCTTCAGACACACCAGAAGAGGGCATTGGATTTCATTACATATGGTTCTGAGCCACTGTGTGGTTGCTGGGAATTGAACTCAGGACTTCTGGAAGTGCAGTCAATGCTCCTAACCTCCTAACTACTGAGCCATCTCTCCAGTACCCCCCTTCTCTGCTTTTATTAAGATAGTCTCATGTAGCCCAGAAAATCCTCCTGCCTGCCCCAACCCCGGAGGACGACAGGCCATGTGACCCTGCACTAGACCCACACTTTAGGTTACCCTTTCAGGCATCTTTAGGAACTAGAGCCTCAAACTCAAGTGCTTTTTAGAACATTCTGAGAATCTGTCTTTAAACAGACACTAACAGCACCATTTCAAGTTTTTGACAGGACATTCAAAAGAACTATAAGAACCTTGGGCATTGGTTCCCAGGACAACCAGAGGTTTGGATCTCTTGTTAGGCTTCCAAGCTCATTCCCTGTTGGACCCATTTAGTCACTGGCCCAGAAGCCCCACCCATCTGCCTGGAAAGCCCACCCACTTTCCAAAAGCCCCACCCACTGGCCCAGGATCCACGGCCACTACTGCTGGAGCTCTTCCCACTCTCCCCGAGCTCCACCCACTGGCCTGGGAGCACCAGCCCAGTGTGTCCCTAAGGCTGGGTCTCACCTGAGAGACAGAATGCAGTCCTGAGCTCTGGTCTCGCTGAGCCGCACGAGGTAGCTGCCTTCCTTGCAGAGAGATAGAAGGTTCTCAGCCTCTGCTCGGCTTAGGGGTCCATGAAACCACCTGGGCAGGGTAGAGATAGACACCTCAAGAAGGGCAGCAGACTTCAAGCAGCTGAGGGAAGTGAAGGGACAGGATCCTAGGGCAAAGCGAGACAATTTCCTTGGACATGATTAGTGGGGACCAGCCTGAGCTACATGAGACCTTCACCAAAGAAATGAATAAATGACTGAATGAATAAATGAGGCCCCAGCTCCCCTACAGATCAAAGAGTCCTAGGGGCCACCATTCCTCCAGGGACTGCACTCACGGCTGCTTCTCCAGGGCCAGGGCTGTATCCACGCGCTCTGAAGGCTGTGGTCTCCAGGGCTCCTTGGTGGAGCGTGGAGTCCGTTCCCAGTCAGGACCATCAAATTGCACTGGCAGAGGGTGGAGAGAGGTTAAGTCCCATTTGCTCAAGGGGCAGAGAAAAAGCTCTCCAAAGGGATTTCAGTGATGGGAATATAGTCTAAGACAGGACAGGATTGACAGAGGAGCTGAGATTGGTCTTTGGAAATGAAATGGCAAGGCCACCCAGAAATCAGGCACCATAGTAGGCAGTGTTTTGACTGACAAACCAGAGCACAGGGGGTGTGGCCAACAGGGGTAGGTTATAAGTTTGTAATCAGGGTTCCCTTCAGTGGTAAAGGTGCTTGTGGGGAACCTGGGCAATTGGAGCTTGATCCCCAGGACACACATGGCAGAAGGCAAGATCTGGTTCAAGTCATGATCCCATTTCTTCCCAACCTGGGTTATTTGATATTCTATAGGTTGTTCCTATTATCCCTTTACTTGATTTAGCAAGGAATTGTCTGACCCCAAACCCATCACTGGACAGCTCCTAAAATCCCCACTCTGCCTTTCACTAGCTCCTACAAACCTAGCCTATTCCAGTGCTGAGTCTACAATCACCCTGCTGGGTTGGTCCTATAATGAGCACAGGTTCCCAAGACCTCAGAAAACAAGTGATTCCCTTCTACTCTAGAAGTCTTTTCTGTTCCCCACAGTAGATATTTTCTCTGGGGAAGAACTGGCAGATGTCAGCAGCTCACACATTAGTGAGAGCTGAGGAACTGGAGGGAGGAGCCCTTGGAGGGGCTTGGCCTCAGCATACCTGCGAAAGCTCTGGAGATGTGATCTTTCTTCCATTCCCAAGGTTGGTCATATTCATCTTCTGGCCTCTCATCCTCCAGGGGCCTCCAGCTCTGGCCTGAAGACCCTCCATCTTCTGGTTTTGTATCCTGTTCCTCATATGGAGTATCATAAAGCTGGACAGCTCTGCTTGGCTGTTCTGGGGTGGGATGGAGGACACTGGTCACCTTCCCCTCCCAACAGGACATTCCCACACCCCCAGCCATGATTGCTCACCACTGGAGACGTTCCAGGAATCATAGGGCTCCATGTACCCATTGTTGGGGGCTGGTGGCTGAGGCTGGGCATCAAAAGGGTCTGAGTACTCAGTGTCTGCTTCCAGCTGCTGGGAAAGGCTGGGGCTAGCTCTGGATGACCCTGCTGTGAGATACTGTTCTTCCTTCCTTCCTTCCTTCCTTCTTTCCTTCCTTCCTTCCTTCCTTCCTTCCTTCCTTCCTTCCTTCTTCCCTCCCTCCCTCCCTCTCTTTTCTTTTTTTAAAAAAGATTTATCTAATGTCTATGAGTACACCATTGTTCTCATCAGACACACCAGAAGAGGGCATCAGATCCCATTACAGATGGTTGTGAGCCACCATGTGGTTGCTGGGAATTGAACTCAGAATCTCTGGAAGAGCAGTCAGTGCTCTTAACCACTGAGCCGGCACTGTACTTTCTGACTGCCCTTGCTGAGCCGTTTCACACTTTTCAGAGTTAGGCTGGTCAGGAAGTCTCACATGTATCCTCCTGTCCCTGCCTCACAATGGCTGCTGGGGTTTCAAGAACATGTTGCTACACTCAGCTCTTTAAGCAGGTTCTGGGAATTTGAATCCAGGCTTCTCTCTGATATTGTTCTAATACTAGCCCTTAAGCCCTTAGTAAGGACATAGGCCTATTTTACAGGTGAAGAAACAGAAGCAGAGAAAGGGTTAGTAACCTGGGCAGGGTCACACAGCTGGTTGAGTATGAGGCAGGCTTTGGTCCCAGTCTTATATCTCTGTGTTCCCTCCTCCTCTCATGTCTCCCTCTTCCAGAGATTTGTGGGGCAGGAGGATTACCAAACTCAACCCAACCCAACCCAACCCAACCCAACCCAACCAAACCAACAGAGCAGTGGTTCTGGACCTTCTTATTAACACTGCAACTCCCAACCATATCATTTTGTTGCTTCTTCATAAGTGTAACATTTTTATGAATTATGATGTTTTATTTATTATCTCTGTTTTCTGATGGTCTTAGGTGACCCCTGTGAAAGGGTCATTCCATCTCAAAGAGTTCTCAACCTGCAGTAGAGCAAAGTAAGGCATGCACCAAGTCCAGCTTCCATCATCCACAGCATAAACAGCGACTGTGACACATGCCTGTCATCCTGTAACACACGCTTCGGAAATGGAGGCAGGAGGATCAGGAGTTCAAACTCACTGTAGTTAGTTTGAGGTCAGCCTGGGCTACGTTGGACCAGGTCTCACACAAAACGAAAACACCTACCCTCTGTCTCTCTGAAGGGAGAATGGGCCAAAGGGGACGCTGGCTAGCCCAGAAGGTCTTAGACTCCCCAGGGGGCGGGGGATCAGGTCGGGGGGGGGTGTGTGATAGGGACAGAGCACCTGCCCGTGTCCACCACGCACCTCTTCCGCCGGGCTGTCCAGCAGGGCCTTGGCCCTGGCCATGTCGGCAGCTTCCACCTTGATCAGCCGGTGCCTGGGAGAATTGTACTTGGGGTCGCCGGACCCGGTGATCTCTGGCTCGGGGCGGCCATTGGAATCCTCATAGGGGTCCTCGAAGTCCAGGTTCTTCTGTTCGCGGTAGGCCCGCAGGATGTCACTCTCAGTGTAGTCGGGGGTGGGCGGCTGCGGAGGGGGCCTCCGGCTGCCCAAGTTCAAATAGTCTCGGAGCCACTTGGCCATTGGTGCCCCCAAAATATACTGGTGTCAAACAAGGGCCTCCATGCCGAGCTCTGCAGCTTGTCCTGGAACTGGGGGGAGAATGGATGGAGGGGAAAGAAGAGGAGGGGGAGACAAAAGGGGGAAGAAAAAGGGAGAAGAGAGAAGAAGAAGATGACAGGGAGATTGGAGGTCAGAAGTCCTTGGCTGGGCTCTGAGCAGAGGGGGCAGCAGGTGGCGACCCTGGTACTACAGAACCCTGGGTCTGTGGGAACTGCAAACTTTAGGGTCTGTGTGGCAGGTGTCGTGTCAACAGGGCTGTTCCACATTCCCACTTCAGCTCCACGCATAAAGTTGTCACAGGCTGAGCCACCCCAGAGGATCGTACTCCCTGTGGGGCTGCTGTCAGATCCCGCAGGCCCCACCGGTCCGAATTCCAGAAGTCCCCGAATCTCTTGACCTCTGATACTTCACCCCCCACCCCCCATTAGTTTTCCCTATCCTTTAATCTCTGAACCTCCGGATCCTTTAACTCCCCCTCCGGTATCCCTTAACTCCTGTCCCACACCACCCCCTGAATCTCTTAACCTCCCCATCCCTTAACTGTCTGCAACCCGCCACCGCACAACAAAAGGGACTTAAGCCACTGGGTCCAGGCCTGGGTTCTCAGGGCCACCGGAGAGGCGAGAACACCCGCGTTCCATCGGGCCCCGCCCCCGCCCCGCAGACAGACCTGCAGACCTCACACTTTCTGTGGCTCCGGGGTGGAGGAAGCAAGACCTGGACCCTGGAGGGTCCCCGAGGACGAGGCCACCGGTACGGGGACCGAGTCACCCTTGGGACCAGGGCCGGGCAGGGATTGGGCGAGAGGCCTGAGCATCGCGCAGGGTCGCGGCAGGAGGTGGCGCAGGGTGGGAGGCGTCGTCCGCGCTGCGTCCGTCGCTTTGTGCCGGGCGAGGGGGAGGGGCAGGAGGCTTCCGCAGCTGCGGGTCCACGAGTAGAGGGAGGGAGGTGGGCTCAGACCTCAAGGGCTGGAGATAGAGCTGAGAGGTCGAACCCCAAGGAAAGGGCGGGGAGTACTCAGCCAGAGTGACCCAAAAGCCATGGCCAACGAGCTGTATGCCTTAGTCTCCCCAACTGGTAAGCACTGACATTAGAGAGTTACTGCTCAGGGTATGTAGCCCAGGCTGGCCTCCACCTCAGTTGCAGCAAAGGATGATCCCAAACTCCTGATCCTCTTGCCTCAGCCTCCCAGTATTTAGGGATGACACTCCAGGCTTCGTGCATGATAGCCCTACCGACTGAGATGTTGAGGTTGGGGAAACTGAGGCATAGAAAGGCTGTGTGTGGAGCGATACTCAAGCCACTCACCTGTCCATCTGTGCCTGGACAGCTCGAGGATGGCACTGGTAGCTCACAGAGTGAGCACTCATCCTCTTGCCCACTATGAGCTCTGCTTTTCAGGCGGGGAAACTGAGGCCTAGAGCCAGCACGGTATCTGGAGTAGGCTGAGTCCCCCTGACCACACACTCCTATCTCTGTCAGGCAGAGTCCCCAGGGGCCACCAGATCCCGTGTGTGTGGGTGTAGTTAGCAGCTGGTCAAGAGGCTCCTTGCACGGAGCCTGACAACTGTACTCGTGGCAGGAATAGCATCAGGGGCCCCGAGGCAGAATAAAACAGGCACTTGACTTTCACCTCAGAGCCTCCTTTGGGGAGCAGGAGGGTGTGTGCGTGTGTGTGCGTGTGTGTGGGTGCATGCGTGTGCGTGTGCGCGCGCGTGTGTATGCATGAATATAAGAACAGAAGAAGCCAGAACTGTAAACTCTTCTTTCTGATGGGGGAAGGAGGATAATGGCAACTACCCTGGGCATCCCTTGAGGATGACTTGGAAGATAGGATAAGGGCAGCCTGTATCACACTGATTCCGGATTGTAGTTCACATGCTCTACCACTGCCCCTTTTAGAAGTACAACCCAAGAGCTGGGGGCAGCTGAGAGGGTAGTGTTGGCCCCCAGCACCTTAAACCCAAACAAAACCCCAGGGGAAAACATGGCATGAATGGATTCTACAGCGTATCACAAAGGCCATGTAACCTGCTGCACTGTAGTTCCAGAACACCTCACTTCCCTGTGCCTCTGCCAGCACTCATCAGTCAGTCCTGTCTCTGCCTTGGCTGTTCTGAATATCCCACCATGGAATCTCACACAGATTGTACCCTGTTGGTGGTATGGGATGGAACCCTGTTCTTGTTCAGAGCTGTGAGACTGTTCCATACCAAGGCATATATCAGCATTCAGAGTATACACTGGGCAACTGGGGCCTCAGGAAACAGCAGGATAAGACTCCCCACCCCTCAAATCTGGAAAGGGGAAGTATGCTAAAGCATGGGGGACATAAGGGGAGGCACTCTGGTCCATAGCAGGACTTTAAGGTCATGCTACATAGTGAGACCCACTCAAAACCCAAAAACCCAGGCATGTATGTGTAGGACCAAAACACTCTAGCTGACAGGCAGATGGGTCTTGCCCAACTGTGGTGTGGTGGCAGATGCAAGGCTTGCTCTCAGAAGCTTCCAGTCTGGAGGGTCCCAGCTTGAGGGAGGCTTCAGGATCCTGCCTTTACTGGTTACTAGAGTGATGGAAGTACACACTTGCTTCCTTGAGTTCACAGTCTGAATGAAGAGGCAAGTCACTGACTTTCAAGGTCTCCAGGCTGATGGAGGAAGCACAGCCTGACTGCAGGGCCCCAGTCTGGGGGTGCCGTCCAGCTGCTTCAATTTGGAGGGACAGTCGCATCTGGGACAAAAAAGACCTCTCAGATGCAACTGCAGAATGCCATCCCACCCCTTGCTATGCAGCTTTGTTACCCTGCAGGGACCAGACTTGTAACCAGCAGGCAGAGGGCTGGGGGTGGGTGGGGGTGGGGGGAGGCTGGTATAGCCAGTATCTGAATGCCCAGGGCAGGAGGTGGTTCCCTTTGCCAGGGGGCCCCAGGGAGCTGATGGAGGTGACAGATTAGACCTGACAACTGAAAATATGACAGCTACAGAGCTGGGGGAGTGGAGGTCAGCAGGACAGAGCTCCAGCCAGACCCCAGGATATCCCAGATCTTGGTTTGGGAAGCCCCATCCCCAATTCGGTGTGTGTGTGAGAGAGAGAAGGAAGAATCCCCATGGGAAAAGCAGACTCCAACACGAAGATTTCACATTTAAGATCAGGTTAGTGGTTTGGTCTTTGATCCCAGCACTGGTGAGGTAGAGAGCATGGCTAAGTAAGTCAGCTTCTCCACAGCCACACTCTGCCTGGATCACTTTGTTCTACATAACAGATTCAGCCTCAATATTATTTTCTTATCATCGTATCAGAACAGACTGATCTAATCCCAAATTCTGAATGAAGGACATATGCTGAGGGGCCTGGCCCAGGGCGTGTGGCAGAAACCCTAGGTATTAAGCTCTGGGTAGTGCCCTGCAGCAGGCAGGTTCTCTCCACATGCTCTGTTTTTCAGTTGGTTTTCCATTCTTTCTTCTTGCTTTTCACAGTACTTCTGTGTTGCACCTTGTGTATGCTTGGGAGCTGGCACCCAGGGCCCCTGGTCCCTGTCCCATGTCAGACAGTGTTCAGATCTGTGGCCAGAAGGGATCGGCCGACAGGCCCCACATAACTCAAGGACTGAAGGAGTGGAGCGGGCTGTGGGTGGTGGGTGCTGGGTGCTGGGTGCCTGGGGACATGGCTTCTCCACGCCCTGCCGGACCCACGGCAGAAGTGGTCCTGAGGCCTTGGCTGAAGGTGTTTGCTTGATCCCATCACATTTCTTGGGTCTGTGGTGCCACGGTGGGCACCACTGATGCTTAGCTGTCACTGTCCTCGCTGTCCCCATATGCACCCAGCTGGCTCAGGGAGGAGGTGCCAGATGTCTGGGGTGTACGGTTGGCCGCCTTCCTGCTCTCAGGGGCACCTGTGGGGAGAACAAGTCAGTCCAGGGAAGTGTGTCTAGCTTAGAGGGCCCTGTGATCGGTCACCCCAATCCTAAACTGGGCCAGAGAGATCCTGCCCAAGGCAGTTGAATGTCCACAGGACACTGGAAGACTGTCAAGGGTCAAGTGCTGCCAAGGGCCTCCATGACTAAGAGGGTGCACAGGGGAGGCTCCAATACTGGGCTTGCTGTGTGGCTTTCAGCAGTGGATAACCTTCTCTGTGCATTACAATCCGCCTTTGACAAATGTTAATAGCGGCAGTGACAACTATGTCAAATGTCTCTACATTTGGTGGAATTATTCAAACGCCATTAAAGGACACTAAAGCTGCAGGCCATATGAGCAGCACACTAGCTACACTATCTGGAGTCCCTTGATACTGTGAGACCTGTCACAGGGCACATTTAGCTATGATGTGACTTCAATTCCAAGCCTTTGCTCCCTTTTTCTTTTTTTCCTGTTTTTTTGTTTGTTTGCTTGTTTTTCAAGACAGGGTTTCTCTGTGTAGCCCTGGTTGTCTTGGCACTCACTCTGTATATCAAGTTGGTGTTGAACTCAGAAATCCTCCTGCCTCCTAAGTGCTGAGAATAAAGGTGTGCGCCACCACCACCCAGCTCCATTTTGGTTTTTGAGACAGTCTCATGTAGCCCAGGCTGGCCTTAAATCCCTATGTAGCTGAGGCTGATCCTAAACCCCGATCCGTTTACCTCCATCTGGTGCTGTGTGACAGGCTGCTGGGTAAGCCTCTGCCCACAGAGCTGCAGCCTCACTCTGGCCTCAGGCCTAAGAGTCAAGCCTCACCCTGCCCACCTCATGAACCCTTTCGACAGTACCAGATGCACTGTTGCCACCCATGGCTGCTGAGGGGGACTCACCAGTGGTGGTGGGCACCAGGACCTGCTCCGAGCACCCATTGGCTTCCGTCTTTACCTTCTTTGGTACAACTAAGCCTGCCAACTGTGCTTTGCTGCACAGGGCCTCTGCCCTCCTCTTGGTCTTTGGTACCTGTAGGGACCATGCACAGCTGTTGTCCTTCTGGCCTCCCTGACCTGGCTCTGTGGAACCAGTTTGTCTATCAAGTCTGCCCTAGCTCTAAATTCCTACCTGAGTCCCCATGGCCTGTCCTTCACCTCACACTTTGCACTTGATTTCTCATCTGCTACCCATTTTCATCCTGTGAACTCCTAGCCACCCCTCAATCCCTATCTCAAGCATCTGCTGTATGCGTGGTCTTAAGGAGTGTGTCTATCCAGTGTCTTGACCTCTCTTGATCAGTGTCTCCCTAGTGCTGGGCTAGGACCTTCCTTAGCCCAAGCCAGCATTAGCTCCCGGCACACAGCAGATGCCTCCCTAAATGCTGATGTGATAGACACACGCATGCTGCTGCTTAGGGCTCTGGGGTGTGAAGTACTGAGGTGTAATGTGCAGCCCTGTCACCCCAGCCCATGGGAGGCTCAGGCAGGACTGTGGATTCAAGGTTAGCCTGGGCTGTGCAGTGTGACCTTGTTTCAAAGAAAAATAAAGCAACTAGAACCAGAGCAAGTCTGGACTCCACATGGAAAGTTGGATGTGCCTGAGTAGAGGGTCCAGTGGGTCCTGCCTGGAGCACAGGGTGCAGCTTGAGTCTTCAGCACCCACAGAAGAGCTAGGCACAGCAGCATGAAGCTGTAGGTCCAGCAGGAGAGTCCTGGGAGTCAATGGGCCTGGCACACACAGCTGCCACAAGAGGAAACTCTTTCTCCTAGGGTGGAGAGGTGGTGAGGCTATCTGTTGACCTCCAAAGCCTGGAGTAATGTGCACTGGGACTCACAGCTAGATGCTATCTGCAGAGACTAATGCTCTGGAAGGCAGAAGAAGCTAGAACCTTCAAAAGCTGAGGCCAGGGCAGCTGGAGAGATGGCTCAGAGGTTAAGAGCATTGGCTGCTCTTCCAGAGGTCAATTTCCAGCAACCACATGGTGGCTCAGAACCATCTGTAACGGGATCTAATACCCTCTTCTGGTGTGTCTGAAGACAGCTACAGGGTACTCATGTACATAAAATAAATAAATCTTTGAAAAAAACAAAACAAAACAAAAAAAACAAAAGCTGGGGCCAGAGCTGCTGCAAAGTTCTGGATGCACCCAGGACTGTGATGAGACTTAGGGAGAGCCCTTTATCCTTCACAGCCTGTGTGCCAGCTTCTGGTTCTGTGGGCCTTTGTGCTGTGTACTATGCATCCATGTGGAGAAGCCAGAGGCTAACACAGCTGTCTCCATCAGCTGCTGTTCACCATGGTTTTGAGGCAGGATTTGTGATTTGTGTATTCCATCTAACAGCCCAGAACCCTTCTATCTTCTCTTTCCCAGCGCAGGATCCCAGGTCTGCTGGGCTTCATCTGGCTTTGGTTTTTGAAGCATGATGAGGCTGGCCTTACCCATGAGAGCCTCCCCCCCCCCCTGCTGTCCCTGCTCCCAGGTGCTGGGATTTAGGATGCATGTCAGCAGCATACTCAGCTTTGTACATGGCATTGGGCCAAGCCCCAGTCTTGCTTGTGGGGCAGGCGCTTGACTGAGGACCCTCGTTCTCGATGTTTCACTGGCTAGTCCCTCCCTCAGGTTCAGAAGCATGAAGCAGAGCAGAACAGCCATGCTGTGGGCTGTCTGTCCTGTTATGAACAATAGACCCACTGCCCATGATTTCTGTGGCCATTCAGCCTGGGTATGCACACCCTACACCCTGGCCTGGCTTACCTCATTGAGGATGGCTGTGCAGTTGGGTCTTGTAGCTGCCTGTGGTCGGGAAGGTGGAGCCTCATCCTCTGAGTCGGAGTCCTCCAGAAGCCTTCGATGGCGAGCCTCCTCCAGCAAGGCCCTATGGGATGGATATAGTGAGGATGTACTGCAAGGGGCAGTCTCCAGGGCTGCTGCCTCTTCCTGCTCTCCTGATGTTGGGGACAGGGGCTCCACGTTAACAATTTTGAGGGCAGTGGCTGAGTGGCTGAAGATGGCTGGCACATGGGAAGCCCTGGGTTCATACCCAGCACCACAAAAATAAGCAAACATATAGATGGGTGTGGAAGCACATGGCTACTTCCCCAGTACTGGGGGGTGGATGCAGGATGATCAGGAGTTCAAGGCCATCCTTGGCTACTTAATGATTCTGAGCCCAGAATGGGCTACATGACACCCTGTCTCACACAACAAACCCACAGCCATGGGACAGAAACAAAGAGCCAGAGTGATGGCTATGGGACAGTGGGTCTCAGGGGTCCCAGCAGCTGTGCTTCAGTAGAGTCTGAGGGGACAGGAAGAGGGGAAGGGCAGCTGTGGAGACATCCAGAAGGGCCTGGCCTGGCTCACGCGGTCTCACGCTCATCCTCTTCCTCCTGATGCCGTTGCCACTGCTCTTGAGACAGGCGGTGCTGCAGCAGCATGGCCTCGAAGTCCACATGCGCCTGCCGCTGGTTCAGGTCTTTTAGCTCTTGCAGGTTTTCCAGCACTTCCATCTCCAGCTTAGAGTCCTTTGTACGGTTCTCTAGGACCTGGGGACACAAGAGCTGGTGAGAGGGTGCAGGGGTGGGAGAGGGGAGTGCAAGGGATGGGGTGTAGGGACAGGTGACAAGTGCAGATGGAGAAAGGGGACATGATGGACAGGGGTGGCAGGTAAGGGGGCACCTGGGAGGGGTGCAGGGTGCAGGAGGAGTGCAGGGGCAAGGTGCTGTGGCCTAGGGCTCACCTTCATGGGGTTGTTCAGTTCCTCATCCTCTCGTTCCTTCTGCACACGCTTCTCTTCCTCCTCTAGAAGTTTCTCGGCCTGGAAGTTGCGTGTGGCTCCATGCTCCATGGTGTAGTCTGTGTTCTCTGGGTCTGTCTGTTAGGGCAAGGGCAGAAAGGGGAGGGGAGAAAATGGCTCCCGGGTGGTAGCCTGGGCCCCTTGTGTACATTTCTCTATTCCTTCTGCCAGTATCTGTGCTTACTCCTTTGGTGACTTTGGGCCTTTCCTCCCAATGCCCACATCCTCTGGAACATTCTGTAGCCATAACAAAACACCTGACTCTCTCATGGACTCCTATCCCCTTATGTACACTCTTGCACCTCCCTCCATCTTTGCCCACTCTGGACCTGTAGCCTTATGCCTCTGGGCTGTGGGGCAGTAGACAGTGCCACCAGACAGAAGAACTGGTAAGGTTGTACCAAGTTCAGAACCCCAATAAATCTTATAATTGAGAACAGCAGGAGTTCCAACTAGCTCCTGACCAAGTTCCTGCCATGGAGCATGTGACCATGACACCCCACTAAGAAGACCATGACAACAGGTCACATGAAAACCTAGAGTTATTCATGTTAATGATGTTATCTAGATAGGCCTGGAGTGTTTAGCCAATGAATTTCCCTTCCTGGGCATCTCTTTCTGCAAAAGGTTATTTAATCTCTGGCTCACCCTGAGTAAGATGTATGCATCCTCAGCTGGCATGAATAAAACAGTTTGGACAAGCCCTTGATCAAGGACTGCCACGGGGGTGGGGGTGGGGATGGGAGGAAGAGACCTTTATCATACAGAGCCGTGCCTAAATCTCTTGAAGAGTGCCCCTCTGTACATTTGGCACTTGGAGCCAAGTGGTATCCCCCAATCTGGAGCTCACTGCAGACTTGTAGACTCCATCTTGGACTCCATTTCACTTTCCCTGAGCAGTGTGTTGGCAGCCCCGTACTCCAGCAGCAAGAAGAACCGCAGCCTAACACCACTGGTTTCACACACCTCCCCCCCACCCCCAGCGAGCAGCTGCACACCCCAGCACTGAGGCAGAGACACAGAGTGACCATGCGCTGTGTGCTCATCCAGCTTTACCTTCTTGCTTACAAACTACAGATGACCCATGTGCTGTGCGCCTGTCTGGGCGGTGGAAGCAGGGGGCTATAAAGTGAATGAGGCTAGCCTGGGCTACAGAAGACTTTACTCAAAAATAAGGGGATGAGGGGCTAGATCCCTGGCTGCCACTGCAGAGGACCTGGGTTCAGTTCCCAATACTGACACGGTGGCTCAAAAACTCTGTTAAGTCCAGCTGCTGGGGACCCAACCCCATCCCTTGTGGTCTTCTTGGGCACCAGATACCCAAATGTTCAGACAGATACACATGTAAAATAAAATGTAACTTCTCAAGCTTATGTTTTGTGCACTTTAATCAAATCCTGTTTTTTTAAGCTTAAAAAAAAAAGCTTACAGGGGTTGGGGATTTAGCTCAGTGGTAGAGCGCTTGCCTAGCAAGCGCAAGGCCCTGGATTCGGTCCTCCTCAGCTCTGAAAAAAAAAAAAAAAAAAAAAAGGCTTACAGTGAAAAAACAAAAACCAACCAAAAAAACCAAAAAAACCCACAGCCTCTAGTGGTGCAGACTGGGAAGAGCACTCTTTCCCTTCTCCCATCTTTCCCTGAGTACTCAGGCCTTTGTGCCTGGGCAGTGGTTCAGGTAGAACCTAGTGTATGTGAAGCCCTGACCTCCATCCCAAAAAACACCAAGGAACAGAAGAAAATCATGAGTTTTACCCAAATGTGGTGGCATATGCCTGCCAGTCTAGCATTCTAGAGGTGGAGGCAGGAGGATTAGGATTATGGTCACCCCTGACTACATAGGAATTTGAGTTCAGCCTGTGCTACAGGAGACTGTCTCAATAAAGCAACAAGGCCCAGAACAGCGTGACTTTTCCTGATCCCACAACACATCCCACACCTTGCATACATGCAGGTGGGCAGGTTATTCTGTGTGGGTTCTGCTACAAGCACCTCCCCAACACTCGGTCCTTTTGTGGGGTGTCCACAGAGGGAAAGGTAATGAATGAAGCCCCTACCTTGAAAGTGATCTCCGCCAAGCAGCGAGTGCACTTGATGTAGAATCGGAAGATTGGCAGGCCCAAGTATGCCTCATTCTGGACTGTTTCCTTTCGTGCATTGAACTTCTTCCCCTTGTAGATGTATTCTCCACATGTCTTACATCTGCAGCCAGGGCAGGCACGTGAGTGTCTCTGCCCTCTGCTCCAGCACCCAATGGCAGCATACGTACCTTAACAGGTAGGAGGGTCTGCCCTGCCTGGGTGTACAGAGCTTCTGAGACCTGCCCAGGGAACAGCAGCATCCTGATGCTGGCTGCTCCTCCCTTCCTGCCCTGGCTTACTGCTGTTCCTACAAACACCTTTGGCTTCATCCTACCTCAGGGCCTTTGTTCTGCAGTCCTCACAGCCTAGATTCTAACACTTCCCTGACTGCCAACTGGCAGACTGCCGGCCCTGCCTGCGTCCTTGTGTTACTAGAGGATGGGTATGATCCCACCCCTCACTAGCGTGTGGGGGTCAGCAGGCTCCCGTCGACCCCAGCAATGACAGGTGCCTGACGACTGCCTGCTAGAGTGCGGTGGTGTGATGAGAATGATCCCTAAAGAGTCATATATTTGAATGCTTAGTTACCAGGGAGTAGCACTACTGGTAAAAAAAGGATTAGAATGCCAGCCTTTAATCCTAACACATCTCTGAGTTCCAGGACAGCTATGGCTAAACAGAGAAATCCTGTCTTGAAGAACCAAAAAAAGGGGTGGGGGGAGGAAGAGGAAGTTGACTAGGAGGTGTGGCCTTGCTGGAGGAAGTGTGTCACTGGGGGTAAGCTATGAGGTTTCAAAAGCCCAATGGCACATCCAGTGTTTCTCTTTCTACAACTAGTTCTCTAGCACCATGTCTGCCATGCTCCCCACAGTGACGATAATGGATTAGCCCTCTGAAACTGTAAGCAAACTCCAATTAAATGCTTTCTCTTCTAAGAGTTCCCATGTTCACAGTGACTAAAACAGGAGCAAACAAAGACATGAAAGACAAGATATAATCAACTAGTCACACAGACAGCTTCTCCATTCTCAGTCACTGACTGATTAGGACTCTCACACTAAGTCAAGTGTGCATAACTGTTTGATTCAAAGCTGGCTGAACCCAGGAAAGTGGGGGATGAGGTCCAAGGGAAGGCTGGCAGCCTGTCTGGGATGAGATAGGAGCCAGGCTCCGTCAGTAGAGAACCTAGTGACAGATCTCAGGCAGAGCCATAGGTGGTGCCAAGGCCCTAGGCAGGAGGAGGACTGCCACTAGAGGGTCCAAAATTCTGCAGGGCCAAGTGTCATTCTGACTGCCCACTGAGACCGTGTTATAGGGCTGGGGACTCTGTGAGGTTGGGACTCTCGTCCTTGTTCACTGTTTCTCCAGAGACTCAGCCTCTAGCCTCATGTCCCCAGGGATTCACCTCATATTGAATGGGGCCATCAGCCGCACCACATACTGCCGGTCCTTGGGGAGCTTGAGTTTCGGGATCTTCGATGGGTCAAAGTCAGGTGGATAGTATTTCTGTGGAGAGGAGAGTGTTGCTGTTTTCGGTGCTCAGATCCCATATGGGTAGAAGTGGGGTCTGGGAGCCATGTCAGCAGACACAGGATGCCCTGGTTTTAGGGATCTGCTCAGGATTCAGCTTGCTGGAGCCTTTCCAGACATGAGCTGTTTGAAGCACAGCCATGAGGAGAAGTTGGGACAGGGAGGAGGAGTGCACAAGTTTCCAAGACAGGTCTCAGTGTGGTGGGTCACTTTCTTGAGCTGTGACATGTCTTCCAGGGAAGGTTCTAGAGGCCCAGGGTTTGCAGTGGAGGTGGGCCCCTGCTGCCTAGCACATGGTAAGACTCTAGACACTCATAAGGAAATGGAGGCCGGACATAAATCAGACCTTGTCAATGGTGGTCTAGCTTACACTAGGGTACCACACAGGCTCCCAAACACCATCCCAGGGCAAAATCTGGCCAGCAAATCTCCTTAGGGAGAATAGGCTCTGGCCTCTTTGTGTGCTTGGGAGGGTGGGGTGAGGCACACAGGGACAACCACCCTGGGTTACAGGCATGTCAATGTCCAAACCTATCACCCAGCACCTGGGAATCTGAGACAGGGGTGCTGAAGAGAGACAACTCCTCTTCCCTTCAAAAAAGTAAAAAAAAAAAAAAGAAAGAAAAAAAGAAAAAAAGAAAAAAAAGAAAACTATGTGGATCACCAACAAGGAGGCATTCTGCTTTTAACACCTACTAGCAACCAGGCCCACGGGAGAGGAAGCTGTCTCCCTGTTTGAAGAAAGCTTTGCTAATTTAGGAGGTCGATAGGAATGATGGTGTACAGCTGTCATACTAGCACTTAGAAGGCTGATGCAGAATTGTGAGTTTATAGTTAGCCTGGGCAGTGCACACAAATGTGGTGCACAGACAGACACGAAGAAAAAACAAAATGAAAATAAACAAATCCTTTAAAAAGTGAATACAGCCCAGCGCAGGTGTACAGGCCTTTAACCCCAGAAACTGGGGAGTCTCAGGAAGGTGAGTCTCTGAGTTTGAGGCCATTCTGGGCTACACAGTGAAACCCTAACTCAAAACAAACATTTAAAAAACAGATCCAGGAGCCGGGCGGTGGTGGCGCACGCCTTTAATCCCAGCACTTGGGAGACAGAGGCAGGCGGATTTCTGAGTTCGAGGCCAGCCTGGTCTACAGAGTGAGTTCCAGGACAGCCAGAACTACACAGAGAAACCCTGTCTTGAAAAACCAAAAACCAACCAACCAAACAAAAAACCCCTCAGATCCAGGAAATGGTGAGCAAAATTTTTCAAGAGAGGAGTTTGAGTCACCCCAGAAGCCCCAACATGGTGTAGAAAACGTTGCAAAAGGTTTCGGATATTCATTCAACAAAAGCTGGGACAAACTGAGGCTACCAACAACATTCCCTGACCTGGGGGCAGCCCACAAGAAGCAGTCCCGCCCCTAGAAAAGCGAACCCATAGTTCCCTTTGAAAAACCCAATCGGACGAAGTGACGTAAGCGCCGCTTCCCTGGTGTTGATTGGAAGGAAAAAAAAAAGCTAACGAAGGAAATGGCCGGAAGGAAGCACGCCTCTCCCAGAGCCCTCGCACATTACACGCTCTGTAGAAACATCTAGACTCTGAGCACTTACGTTTAAAACTTTCCGTTCCGACATCTTCGCTTCCTGTTCAACGAACAAGCGAAGAAGCTATTCTCTTAGTCCTCCTGGAGTTTCTCCGATCAGGCGCCGCCGTGTCGCCACTTCCTCAGCCGTCTTACTGGGTGCTGCTTACCCGCTTTACCGTTCTCATTGGCTGCAGTCTTTGTCGATCCAAGCCGTGAGTGCGATTTCGTTCCCTTCCGAGTGCCGGTAGGTGAAGCACTGTATAAAGGTTCCGGGACTTGTGGATCCCGTGCGTACACGTCTGTTGCACTGGAAGGATGGAGAAAACTCCCTGGGATAATAACATTTTCTCTCGCACCATTGCTCTATTGATGCTGTTTGTTTTTGACCCAGGGTCTCACTGTATGTCCCCTGGTTGTCCTGTAACTCACCATGTAGCCCAGGGTGGTCACAAACTAACGGAGATTCTCCTGCTTCTGAGTTCTGGGATTAAATAATTAGAGGCCACCATGTCCCGTTCTGGTGTTCATTCCGTCATTTCGGGTCCTGGGGATGGAACCTATGGTCTTTGCATATGCCAGGCAGGCACTCTACCACAGAATACCACCTCTCACTAAGATGCCCAGGCTGGCCTGGGACTGACTCTGCAGCCCAGCTTGGCCTTAAATTTGAATCAGTCATACTGCAAGCCTCTTGGAGTAGCTGGAATCAGTGACTTGCTTGGTTTTCATTGTGTTATGTTGTGGTTGGTGTGTGTGTGTGTTTCTTCTTTTATGAGAGGAACTCACCACGTAATCCAGGCTGGCTTTGAAAACTCAGTAATCCTCCTGCCTCTGCCTCCCAAGTGCTCGGTTTATAAATAAGAGATACTATGACCAACTCTTTTTACTTTTTCTTTAAAAAATAGTTTCTTTGCAGTTGTTTTGTTTTTTTGAGACAGGGTTTCTCTGTGTAGTGCTGGCTGTCCTGGAACTCAGTCTGTAGACCAGGCTGGCCTCTAACTCACAAAGATGCGCCTGTGGCTGCCATGAGTGTTAGGGATTAAAGACATGCACCATCACTGGCAGGTTTAGTATCGTTTTTACATTTGTTTATTTATTATTCGTGCATACAAAATATGACAAACCCCAGTATTGAGCCCAGCCTGTGACCTGGGTATCCTAGGCAGGGGCTCCACCCCTGAGCCCCACCCCCATCGCTCCTCCTCCTCCTCCTCCTCCTCCTCCTCCTCCTCCTCCTCCTCCTCCTCCTCCTCCTCCTTTTGGTGTTTTTGAAACAGGATCTCTAGCCTGGGCTTTAGCTTGCCACCATTCCTCGATATCCTCATTTCAACAAGGCTGTACTTCGTCCTGTTTGGCTCTTAGCTGGGAAAACAGGCACTAGATATGTGTCCCCAACATTCTCCTTCAGGTAGCTCCTGCCCCATTTCCTTTTGCAGGGCCTTGCACCTTGCTCTACCCTCTCTCTTTCTCCCACTTACATGCTCCCTAACCCTCCCCCCTTATGCACTGTACCATGTGGTGTTCCTTCTGGAAGCTAGCACCATTCTGTGTCCTCCCAGGCTCCTGACCCTTGAGCCACACTAACTTCTTTTTGTCATGAAGGCCTTGTTTGGGTGCCTGTGGAGATGACTCAGTTGGTGAAGCCTTGGAGATATGAGGTGCTGAGGTGTGCTGTGTTCACACAAACACAGACAAGTCCCAACGTCACTCACTCCATGGATACGATGGAGAAACAGGGTTAAGAGGAAGGGGCTCTTGTGCTGGAGCATAGGCTGTTGAAGCTGAAGACCCAGCAGCCACACTTTGTACCTGTTACTCCTGCTTCAGGGGCTCTGGCGCCCTCTTCTGACCTCAGTGGGGACTGCACATACCACCAGACATTTGAAAATAAAATTAAAATATTTAAAATTTAAAAATGGACAAAGAGGAATCTTACTTTTTGGTTTTTTTTTTCAAGACAGGGTTTCTCTGTATAGCCCTGGCTGTCCTGGTACTCACTCTGTACACCAGGCTGGCCTCGAACTCAGAAATCTGCCTGCCTCTGCCTCCCAAGTGCACCACCACTGCCCGGCTATGAATCTTACTTTTAATAGTACTTCTTATTGGGTGGTTGTGCATGTCCTTAATCCTAGCACTTAGGAGGCAGAGGCAGGCTATCTCTGTGAGTTCAAGGATACACTGGTCTACAGAGCCAGTTCTAGGACAGCCAGGGTTACACAAGAAACCCTGTCTTAAAAAAAAGAAAAAGATGATGATTCTTATTTAATTGGTTTTTCTAATTAAATTCCATTTAAAGCTCACAAAGCCCCGCACTGATGACACGAGAAAGACCACCCCACAGGTTTGGAAACTGAGGTCTGGAGAGGTCAGGTGGGTTACTCAATGCTTCGGAGCAGCCGGCTTCATGCAAAGTCAGGATTGGAACTCAGGACAGGCCACTCAACCACCTCAAGTAGACGACATCAGACTCTGATTTCAAGGATCCAGTCCCTCTTCAGAGCTTCTGGGGCGCCTTCTCTACTTGCCCAGGGAGGCTCCAGTCACTTGGTTTCCCATAATCTGTGAGGTCCTGGGCTGACACCTGGATACAGTACTTGGCATGGGGTTTCGCGTTCCTGAGGGTGAAAGTCGTGGCTTCAATGGGTCCCACCTGTGGGGAGAATGAGTGTCAGGCCACTGCAAGGAGGAGGTTGGAAGGACCACAATGCATTGAGGAACTGGGGAGCTGGCTTGGTGGGTAAAGGGCTTGCAATGAGTTCGAATTCCCAGCAAGCAGGTAAAGCCTACTGGTGAATCCCACCTGTATCCTCTGTGCTCCCACAGAAAGGCGATAAGCGGAGACAGGAGATTACCCAGTGGGACCCAGTCTCAACCAGCATCCACCCCTGTGCTCCGCGTAACTCCTCCTTCTTCCAGACCACGCCCCCTCCCGCGCACTTCACCTGGCGGAAGTGAGAGGCTCCTTGGCGCCGGTAGCGGAGTCGGTACTTGAGAGAGAAGATGTCCGGGAAGGGCCAGGAAGCAGGGGGATGCCAGAGCACCTGCAGGCGCTGCCCCGCTGTGCGCAGGCGCACACCTTCCGGCGGGTCGGGCTTGACTGGTGGGAGCAGGACCTGGGTCAGGGTCGGCTTTACTGGTTCATCCGTCACACACTAATTCCTTCATTTGTGACCTGCTTTCACCCTCAGACAGCTAGTCACGTATTTCTCCGTCCTTCCATTCATTCATACTCACACCTCATTCTTTCACTCATTCGCTAAATTCTTCACTAATTCATTCCTTTACTCACCATCTCACTCACACATTTATTTATTGTTTGATTCAAGTGCAGATTTGTGCCTGGATTCATTAACTCATTCATTTACACTTATCATTTATACACTCACTCATTCAGGGATTTATTTCCACAGTCATTAGGTCATTCACTCATTCACTCATTCGTGAATTCATTCATTCACTCCCTAATTGAGTCATTCATTTGTTCATGCACTCAATCATGTCATTCATTCATTTACTCATGTCCTTCATGTATTCATTATGCCTTATGTCAGTTATGCCATTCACTCATTCACTAAGTCATTCATGCATTCATTCATTCACTAAGTTGCCTGTGTTCACTTATGTCATTTATGCATTCAATATGTCAGTTAGGCATTCATTCTCTCACTATGCATTCATTATGTCAGTTATGCATTCACTTATTCATTATTAAATCATTCACTCATTCACTCTATTAGTCATGCATGCATTCATTTATTCCTTCATTCATCTATCTGCTCAAGGAAAAGCATTTGCTGAATCACTCTCATCACTGCTGATGGAAGTCACAACAGGCACACAGGCAAAGACATGTTCAGAGTGCAAGTCTCCAGTGGGCTGAAGGGCTTTTCTGAGATACAATTCTGATAGCATAAGTCTGTGCTAGCAGACATCCAGTGCATCCGCACAGAGCATTTCCATCACTCCACCTGCTTCTAGAACATGACAACACATGCCATCTTCCTGTCCCTGTCTGGTACTCTGCACTCACAGATCTCCTGTCTCTAGATTCCTCTGCACTGCAGCCCACTCTGGGCTGCTCACTGAGTGGGGTGTCCTCAAGGTCTCACCACAGGGGTTGGTGCCAGAGCCTCATTCTTCTTTAGGGCTGAGTAATTTTCCTCCATGTAGATGAACATCGTGTGTCCATCTATCCATGGGAATACACGGGGCACTGGTCTTCTGGATGCTGTGAATAATGTTGCCAAGGATTTGTAGGTATGAACATTTTTGTTTCTGTTGAGCAGATACTTAGGTGTGGAGTTCTGAGATTGTGTGGAGACTTCATGTTTAAACCCTTGAGGGCTGTGTAGCCTTTCACGGACCTGTATCAGCTTTGTTCTTGGCTTTCTTCTCTGAGACAGGTGCTCAGGAGTGACCCTGACATGCCCTGTACGTGATCTGTAGACCAGGCTGGCCTTGAATTCTCAGAGATCTGCCTACCTCTGGGATTAAAGACCTGTACACCACCCCTGCCTTTCATCCTCTCTTAACTGTGACTATTGCTTATGTTTAGTGATATACTTTTGGGGAGGCCTCACTGAGGAGTGTTTAATGATATACTTTTGGGAGGTCTCACTGAGGAGCCGACACTGGCGTAGAGACCTAAGAAGGCCAAGGAAGGAAGCATTGCAAAGACCCTGGGGGAGGATGGAGCCTGAGGTGTTGGGGCAGCAACAGGAGACCTGTGAGACTAATAGAGCCAAAGAATGGAGGCTGCAGGGACCAAGCAAGGGGGAGGGGGGGAAGGGAGGGAGGAGCCATGGGATGGAGAAGGAGGAGAGGGGCAGGGAGGACAGACACTTACTGATTTGTTCAGCCACAAAGGCTAGGAGGCTGCTGCTGACACCACCAGGGTGCACTGCAGTGACATTTAGCATGTAGGGCACTGTGGAGAACAGGTGCACGTGGGGGATGGTGCATTGGGAGGCCTGGGGTGTCCGTTGTAGGCAGGGCTGGCTCTGCTGTTGGGTGGCCACACCGAGACTGCATGGGAAGTACCATGGAGAGTCATGAAAAGAACCTGGGTGCTGGTAGGGCCCCAGGTCACCCACAGCTGACCTTGGGTCACACTCAGGGGGTGACATGCTCTGGGGGACATAGGGGCTGTGGATTCTGAAGAACTCCCTAGAATACCCATCCCCCCACACTTATTCTGCTGTTTAAGAAGCAGGCTCCCATGGGGCCTAGGCTGCCTCCTACCCTGAGTGGATCAGGACATCAGAGTCTCTGGGGTCTCAGCCTCATCCTAAACCCTCTCATTCTCTGACCTGTAAGTGGCAATGAAGGACATGGCTCTGGTGGAGTTGGGAGCCTGGAGCAGTGTCCAGGAGCAGTCCACGGCCACGGGGTACCGAGAAGCATGGCATCGCACTCTGGGCTGGCTCAGAGCCACTAGAGCTGGAGGAGACAAAGGAACGTGAGCTTCTGTATGCCTTGTAGGACTCCTCCGTTAGGCACAGAAGCATGAGCTCCTGTACCTACTACAAAACCCAAAGTTCTCAGCTCAATTTCTAGATGAGAAAACTGAGTTTTTTTTCTAATTCCCCTTCTCTCTTTTCTCCTTCTTCTTTCTCCTCCTGGAGGGTCTCACATAGCCCAGGCTGGCCTTGACCTCACTATGTAACTGTGGATAACCCTGAACTCCCGAGCTTCCTGCCTTAGCCCCTGAGTGTTTCCTGGCAGGTGTGCCCCACTATACCTAGTATCTTCTACCATTTCTGTTCTACAGCTGTTGAGTCACAACGGTGAGGCTTCGGGTTTCTGAGAGGCCTGGATAAATGGGGTTTTGCTTCTTCATGCCTCAGTTTTCCCATCCTTATAGTAGAATGAGAACAGGTCTAATTGGTATAGTTCCCACCCTATTGCAGATATGACCTCAAACTGAATGTGAAGGGCTAGTTCCCTCCGCCCAGGAGCCCCAGTCCCCGCTGTGTTCACCTACCTGTCCCAGTGTTACCAGGGGAGCAGCTGGCCCAGAGGGCAAGTGACAGAAGGAGCAGCTTGGACATGCTCTGTGGCACTGTTCTTTTGATCCAAGTTAGTGACCCATCAGAGAAGGGCTGGAAGCCTGGGGACCTGCACAGGGAACCTGGCCCCAAGTAAGGACCTGCCCAGTGTGGCTCAGTCGCCCAGTGTATAGGGCAGAAGATGGTGATGGTAACGGGAACCCCGACTCTGTCACCAGCTGCTGTGTGTGTGTGTGTGTGTGTGTGTGTGTGTAAAGGCCTTGAGGTAGGGGGAGGGCCCCAAAAGGGAGAAGTCACTGAGTGGCTTCCCTTCCGGCTGATGGCCAATGGGGAAGCCCCAGGAAGGGGTATGAAGCAACTGAGAAAACAGAGACAGAATCAGGGAGGGAGAGAGGGGGGCAGGGGGGAGGGGGGCACAGAAAGACAGGGGGCGCTGTTCTAGAAACTGGGTGGTGTCCCTCTCACACAATCTCTCCAAAACTGTGTGAGGCTCCAGACAACAAGGAGCAGCTACTACCTCCAGATAGTCCCCAACTCCAGGGCCACTCTGAACTGTGCAAGACACCTGTGCAGAATACCCAAGGAAACCCCCATGGAGAGGCTGGAGTCTCTGGGAACTCCAGGTCACATGTGTCCCTTCAGCATCAACAGAGCTCAGAACCACCTCTCACCCCCGGGGGATTTGGGGGATTTGCCCAGAAATGGGAAGAGGCAGAAGTAGGGACCCTGCCGGGAAGGTGACAAAGAAAACTGGAAAGTCAGGCATAACAACAGCCTTTGTCACCCCAGCTGGATGTGGGGGCTGAGACAGGAGGATGTCTGTGAACTTAACTCCAGCCAGACACACAGGGAGACTGCCATCTCAAAATAAAAAAAAAAGAAAAGAATAGTAGATGTACAGGGCTTTGAGTTCAACTTACACACACACGAACACTACCACCAAAAGAAAAAAAAACAAACCCCGAAAACCCCCAGGTGAACCAAAGTATTGAAATGAAGAAGAATGAGAGAATCATCTGTAATTATGTATTCACTCTTTAGCACTGATAGGAAGAGAGCCCAAGGCCTCAAATAAACCATAGCAGCCTCAGCCCGTTCCTGGGGTACTGAAGAAACAGTACTCACCCCCGAGCCGTAGCTCCACTCCCTGGGTTCTTTAAGCACCGTGCTGCACTTGTGTTTATCACGACACCTACGTTTTGGGCCCAGAAGCTCACACTCTGTTCTTAGCGTCCTTGCTCATCCTTGCTCTGACTCAGTGCTCCAGACTGGTTACATTTTTCTTGTCGATGAGTTGATGCTCTTGGAGGGATGGTTGAGATGTAGGCGACATGGGCAGAGAATTGCAACATCCCAGGGGTAGAGTGACGGCACTCAGAGAGTCAGAGTGTAGGTGGCCATGGTGTGATAGAGTCAGCTGGGCACCGTTAGTTAGACCCTAGGCTGGCCTCCCAGTGCACGAGTACTGTTCACGACAGAGCAGGGTGGGAAGGTGGTTCCAGAGGCTTCACCTCATAGAAGTGAAGGATGGAGACTGAACATCTGAACTGAGTCTTCAGCAGTTCTGGGACTGCAGCTGTAGGATCTGACTGAGCACACACTGCATGTCCTTCTCCATCTGTCTGTGCACTGAGAAGGGAGGCGATGGAGGTAGAGACACACTGTCTCTACCTGACACTGTCATCTGCTGACTGATTCTCTGTCACCTGCAAGTCACTCTACTTAAAATCAAGGGAGTCAATGGTCCATGAAGTAGATGAATGCACAAGGATGCTCCCAAAAGCCACAGGCTGGCCCAGAACAAAAGGAAACCCTGAGGTACAGTGGTGGGCAGGTGGCAGAGGGGTGATGAAGCTTGACGGACACCCTGAAGTTGAGGCAAGAGTTAGGGGCTCACCTGAATGGCACACAGGAGACGGTTGTGGTACAGTGCGATGCTCCCGGGCATCTTCCTGTGGGCATAGTAAATGGAGAGGAATAAGCAGAGGGATCTGGGGTTCAAGATCATCATTGGCTACATAGTGAATTTTAGGTCAGCCTGGGCTACGTGAAACCCTGCCTCAAAAGGAATGTGGGGAGATAAGACAGGAGGAAGAAAAGGAGAAGGCAGGGTAGAGGGGGAAAGGGAACAGGAAGAGAGACTCACAGTGAGATATACCGTCTGTACCTGAGTAATGGCTAAGTCAGGGATGTTTGCCTGAGGTGCCCTGAGCAGCCTGGATCCTGTTTGTACTGTCACTGGTCTGTTCCAGGCTCCCATCACTTGTCCTCTGCTTCACAAAGGCAGCACCTCTATTCCCTGCTGCAAGGCTGTGATCTGGCCACACAGGTCATCCTCTTCTTCAGATCTGGCTTTGGCAGGGTGGTCTGCTGCACTTTCAGAGCCTCCTTCTTTGGACCAATCTGTGATCTGGTAAGGGGAGGGGCTCCATGAGCAGTCATGATAAAACAAGCAGGGATCAGTGACTTTTGCACCTGTACTGGACAGCTTGTTAAGGGATCATGGACTCAGGCTTGGAGCCAAGCTGACTCAGCTTAGCACAGCCCACAGCTGAAAATGTTGAGCAACCCACTCACTGCACTCTCAAAGACAGCAAGAGTCACTCTAGAAGTTTTGGTTGTGGTCATCATGGCTATCTTAATGTTCACATTAGGTCATAGTAGGGAGACACATGACTCCAGCAGGTTAGATTTTTCAAAACATACTTAAATAAGGGTTCTTCAATGCTTTTACCTCCCTTCTAGTCCACCACCCACCAGAGGTAGTGGAAAGGAAATATTAATAGGGCAAAAGGGGGATGTAGATGTGTTTAGAAATAGTTCTTTTGGGCTATTCCAATTTTTGTTGTCAGGACATCAGCAGTTGAGTTCACAGGAATCAGCAGTGGCAGCTCCATCCACCTGCAAACACCATTCATGAATCAGCAATGGCAGTTCAATTCAGAATAAACTGCAAGGCTCTGCCAATTGGCCCAAGTCTGCAGAAGTGGCAAGAAGCCACCAGAATATCATGAGAAGTTCTTTGGTGTGTTTTTCTATACAAAGTCACAACAAAAGATGACCAGCAAAGAAGGCAAGGCGAACCAATGCCACATCGTTGTACATTGTCTGTTGGGTTATACTTATACTTATACCTTTGCCAAACATCATATGTCTTCTCAAGTGTCCACTCTAGTAAAATATCACATGCCCCTTTTCCAGGCATCTTTCAGAAAAACACCGTGTGTCTGCCTCAGCAAAACATACTCTCATAAAGTTTCCAGAAGAACATCACATTACACAACTGAGTCTTTAAAGAAACCAGAAATTTCCACTTCATGGAAGGGAAAGCCATTAGTCAATTGTTTACAAGTTGTAATGAGAGTTCCACTGGTACCTCGGGGTTTTTTAACAACTGACCAGGCATTCTATAATCACCATTAGAATGTAACTCTGTTTGCCATTTTCCAAGGTCAGGCAGAGTAGCCCTGGGAATCTAGATTACCTGGGCTAGAAGTAATACAGTATGAAAAATGAACGTGGCAATCAATCATTAGTGTGGGTTTCAAGCAACCTCAGTAGAAGGCAAGCAGAACACAGGATAACATTCCTTCACATATACAGTGGAGTATAGCAGGAAAGGAGCTGGACCAGGATGCTTCATGCCATTATCTCTACTGCTGTCTGCTGCTTCAGCACAACCATCGATGTCAAAAAAGTGGAATGTTGATTCAATGGTACAGCCAAGATGCCATATTCCTTTGGCGACTCCAGGACAAATACTGACACTTCGGACCAAAGAGCCGGGGTGGAAGAGACTGCACACACTTTGCTATTTACTGTCTGACTAAACTTCACAGTGGATCCCAACATAAAAGAGACACCTGGCCGGGTGGTGGTGGCGCACGCCTTGATCCCAGCACTTGGGAGGCAGAGGCAGGCGGATTTCTGAGTTCGAGGCCAGCCTGGTCTATAAAGTGAGTTCCAGGACACCAGGACTATACAGAGAAAAACCCTGTCTCAAAAAAAAAAAAAAAAAAACCATCATAGCAGATTTTGCATAGCTGCCCTGAGGCATGACTAACCCAGAAACTGGCAAATTTCTTCTGTGCTTTCTCAGTTTCACAGCAAAACCACACCAATGGTCCAGAAAATCGGGCCTCAGTCTCCAAGAAGCTGGTCCGAGTGGAGATCTGGCTCAGTAGATGGATCGTGCCAGCAAAGGTTCACGTCACCATACTTTGCTTTCTGGCCCGGATGACGGGAGCTACTCACCTCATGTACTCATGTACTCATGTACGGTGCTACAAAAGTTTTGGGGTCAGGACTGGCCTTGCCAGAGCATACATTTCCTCTGGACCTACTAAGTAACCCCTGAGTTCAGGTACATTCTAAGAGTGCAGGTTTTTGGGATGGGGATTCACCATCACTGAATCATTTCCAACTTCCTGTAGTCAGTACTTCAGGTGCTGGGAACACAGGCCTAGGAGTGTGGGAAATGATTAGCTCTCGTGTGGGCACTCAGGCATGGGTTCTTGAATCTTGTTGGGCAGTTGTGATTCCCACGGCTCCAAAGAGACTGGAGCGAGGGAATTTCGACTGAGTTCAGTCCATGAGAGGCACCGGGCAGGCGCTGCGTGGAGAGTTCTCACTCAGTCTGAAGTTTCGAGGGGGCGCAGGGCTCTTTAAGTGGACCTGGAGGAGGCCAGTGGCCTCAATTCTAGGGCTCCTGGGAGGCTGCAGCAGAATGGAGATGCGACGACGAGAGGGGTGGGGGAGGGAGAGTGCTGGCAGTGCCCTGTGGGAGAGATTCAGTTACTGTACTCGGTTAGCAGACTTGGCCGCCTGGCTAGCTTGCTTGAATCGGCTGTCCCGTGGCTGGAACGCAGAGAGGTCCTCCGGGAAGCCCAGTGGCTGTGGCAGCTCACTAAAGGCCTTCTCTCTCCATGGTTCCAAACGGCTTTGTTTTCATAGTGGTTGGTAGTTGAATCTGGAAGCAACCCCACTTAGGTCAGGGAGGATCTGACTTAAATAGGGAGGGAGGATGGAGGAGGGTCTGGGAAAGGACTATATAATCGGCTATGTCCTTTGGCCTTTAGGTAACTCATTAATAGGGAAATCTCTTGAGCCTGAGGCCTGTAGTCACACCCTCTACCTTTGCTAGGTGATACAAACCTCTTTGGGAGGGGCTGCATTGCCTTGCATGACTGAAAAGCGTGGGCCAATGGAGATCTTAAGACTGTGTGTCAGAACTCTGGCTTCTGGGAGTGCAGCGAAATATATGCTGTCCCTCACAGGCATGGACACCTGTTGGGTCTCTGGGCTATTTCCAGCCAGTGCTTCTACCAAAACCCAAGCCATCCTTTCACTGCCCCACATAGGAGCACAACATCAGGGCAGGAAAGGAGTGAGGTAACACTTTTCCTTCCAGGCAAGAAGGTTCCTTGTAATGCTGGCAGGAAGGAATGCCCTGTCCTTAGGTTTAAACATCCAGGATATGGAGGCTGTTGAGTGGGTCTGTCAGATGGAAGGCATGCAGCCAAGCTCTCCGACAGCTGTAGCACACACATCTAGACAACACCTCAGCAGGAGGTTGGCCATGGGTAGATGTCATCTACCCAGACCTGTGTGGAGATCCCAGGACATCAGTGAGGATGACTCAGACATGATATCCAGCATCTTAGCCCCTGTGGGAGTCACTGCCTAGATGTGTGGTTAGCAGCCCTCTCCTGAGGTCCCAGATCCTCAGGATGCCCACAGGGGAGCTCAGTAAAGAGCTGACGGCCATAGAGTAGATCCAGTCTTCAGTCTGGATGCTGTCTGAGCAGGCCAAAGGTAAACCACACTGCAGAGAGAGACCTTGGTGCATCCCTATAAGGGAGTGATTGGACAGATCCTGTATTCATAGTTATTACTCATTTTAGTATAAATTTCTTTGCTTTTTGTCTTTCTTTAATTTTTTTTTATTTGTCAACTCAGAATAGCAGTAGTTGTTTAATCCAATAGAAACTGCCTAGGAGATAGGAGTTTCCATCAAATAATCTTCAGTTGTAAGAATTTGTAGGAAGTTAACTGTGAATGCTTTGCTTCCTATTGTGACACTGCCATTGTGGTAAAGTTCTATTTTGGTCAGTGGTTGTACTAACACATAGCTAGCTGTTTGCTGGGTTTTCTCTTTTCTGGTGCTTTAAAAATTTTTTGTTTGTATTGATTTAAAAATTTTGAATTTGTGCCATTATGAACAAACATACTATAGCACATATGTAAAGGTCAGAGGACAAGTTGGAGGAGTGGCTTCTCTCCTGTGTATTGACATTGACCTCAGGATATCACACTTGATTGCAAGTGTCCTTACTCACTGAACAAACTAGCTGGTTCCTCTCACAGTACTCCCTTCTGACCCACTTATTTCAGTATATTGGTGATAGTAGTTCTATTTTAATTTTGGGGTAGAAAATACCGGGCACCCTTTCTAGAGCCTCTCCCATGCTTGGCCAGCATCCACTGAGCATTATAGAAAAGTTATTTTGAGGAAGGCTCTTGTTAAGTTAACCAAGTATTTTGTAAACAAAGCCTGTAATCATATCAGGCCTTAAACCTACGATGCTTTTGACTCATTCATTCAGTGTAGTGGGATTCCAAGAACAGACCACCACTCTTACCTCTAAAATTCATGTGGGAAATTACCAATTTGTGTCTGTCATTTTTCAAAAAGTAGTTTAGCTAAATGTGTTTCAATTATGGTTTTTAAAACCAACTTTTGGTGTCATTAATACTTTGCTATTCCCCATTATGTGGATTTCATCTCCAACCTACTAGTCCTTCTTTCTCAGCCCTATCTTCCCATGCACTGATTCCGTCCTATTCTCATGTGTTTTTGTTTAGGCGGGAGGTGAACCTTTGGGGAGCTAGGCCTATCCAAGGCTTTCTCAGATGCCCTAGTGAAAGCACCAAAGGACATTACTTTTGTGACCTCTCCAAGGGCAGACTTGGGAAGGTCTGGTCTGGTGCTTGAGCGAGCATCTTGAAGGAGTCAAGGGAATCATCGTCTTCAGTTGTCAGTCTCATGGCCAGTGTGTGCTCACTCTGAGGTATCCTGTGTCCTTGTAGCCAACGTTGCTAAATTATCTTTCTGCTGATTGTCTCATTCTCTACCTATAGTGTATCAGAGCTGTTTATCATCTTAATAAACTTGCTTAACATGATCCAACACGCTATGCAAGACATACTGATGCCAAACTTTCTATTTTTGTCTTCTCATCCCAGGTTCTCACTCTGGTCACCTCTCCTTTGGGACCAGAATAGTTGGTGTTTGGGTTCATAGACCAAACCTGTTTAAACTTTGTTTTTTGAGACAGGGTGATTTCTTTGTGTATCCCTGACTGTTCCCGATCTCACTCTTTATGCCAGGCTTAAACTGTTGATGCCCTGACTCCACCTCCCAAGTGCTGGCATGATGAGCCAGTGCGACACTAAAGGCTGGGAATGGGTTAGTGTTTTGGCTACCAATGTTTACCTCAGAGAAGTGTGAGCAATGCCGAGGAGTCTCTTTAAAATGGATGATGCCTGGTGAATATCAACCAGGTGGTTTAAATTTGACCTGGACAGTCTGGGCGCCCTGTCAGCTGTGAGGCAGGTGGATCATTCCACTTCAGGTTGTCTACTGATCTGCGTATGCTAGAGACCTTGTGCCTAGATTAAGCAGCAGTGCCTACTGAGGGCAGTAGAGCAGGGACGACTTTGCAGTCTGGCTGTTAGGAAACACAATGTACTGAGGGGAAGTAGCTTTGGCAGACCGAACCGAAGTGTGTCCTGAGAAATTACGCCATGCATCTGGTGTAAAAAAGCATTATGGGAGCAGGGAGGGGAGGAGTGAGGTCCTGGGAAAGGGAATAGAGGCAGACAAGTGGACATGCAGACAGGCAGACAGACGTGGAGCAGAGCACTGAAGGTAGACAGAGAAAGGGAGCGCACATTGGGAACAGAGAGAAGGCCCGCTGAGTAGGGAGAGCTCGGGAGGCTGGCTGGTGGATACATTCATCCTCCAAACAGGCCAGGCGCACCTGGTGGCGTCAGCAGGGGGATGGCAGCCGATGATGACACAAGCCTCTGCTAGATCCCTGAGAGTAGGCTTGTGGAACCGCCTGTAGGCTAACAGGCGCAAGTTCTACGTCAACTCCAGTCTCTACAGGTCCGGGACACTTTTGTGCCTGAGCGAAGCCCAGGGCTGGGAACTACTGTGGTGTGACCCTTCTTTAGGGAGCTGTCACTCAGGCCTCACTAGCCAATCACAGCCTCCACACAGACTCGCCAGTCAGAGGGGGAGAGCACTTCCGTTCCTTAATACTAAAGGTTCGGGCTCGTGCCTGAGGGAGGCTCTTGTGGTTCCGTGTCCAGGTCTGTAACCTGCTGCTTGTAGCTGAGGAGATCGGGGCGAGCTTGGGATCCACGCCATGGTGAGCGGGGCTGCCGTCCCCACGCGGGGAGGAGCCGCGGGAGACTGTGTGGGGTTCGTCCCGGGGTGCGGGAACCGGGGGTCAGACCCGCGGCTTGACGTGATTCTGTTTGTTCTTCTGAGGTCACTGCACCTCCCAAGCGGAAGCAAGACGACTGACTGACTTAGATCCCCCGGCTGCGCCTGCGCAGAGTATGGGGCGCGGGCCCTTGAGTGAAAACAACGTTGTTGCTGACGTCACCATGCAGCGAGCGCCTCAGCTGCTTTTACTGTCACCAGGGAAGGCAGATGTGCTGACTCGCAGAACCCTAGTTTCTCTAGAGTCTTCTAGACGTTCTGCACGTGGCACCTGACGTTCAGGTGTAGGATCCGTCTGCAGTTAATTCTGTGCAGGTGCAAAGTCTGTGTTATTAACACACTGGCATGTAGATTCCTTGGTGGTCCAGTCACGTGTGTTAGGCCAGACTCACTGGGTTTCCTGGCCTCATTCATCACTATTTACTCCATTTTAATTCTTATTTTTTCTAAGTTTGCTCTCAGGTTCTGTTGATCTGTATTCTTCCCCAGAAAGTACTATGCAGTCCTGTTTTTCTGGTTCACTGAGAGAACTGGATGGGGAGGGAAACATACATACTTAAACCTGAGTTTGGAGGCCTCCAGTTGTTTAATCTCTTTTTTTGACAGTGTAGGGAAGGTTATATTAAGTAAGCCTGTATCCCAGCCAGAGGAATTGTCTACTCCCTATTTGGAAGAATTTTTTTTCTATCTCTTGTCTATTTTTTTTCTCGCTGTTTATATTTTCTCTTTTTGTTGCAGCTATTTTTGATGTGTTTTGTTTTGTTTTTCGAGGCAAGGTTTCTCTGTGTAGTTCTGGCTGTCCTGGAACTCACTCTGTAGACCAGGCTGGCCTCGAACTCAGAAATCCGCCTGCCTCTGCCTCCCAAGTGCTGGGATCAAAGACGTGTGCCACCACCGCCTGGCCGTTTTTGATGTTTTGAAGTTAGAAGTTGTAACTGTGTTCAGTATTTATCCGGTTTCGTGTGCTGATTATTTTTTTTTTCATTCATGGTTACTTATTCTCATCAGTTTCCTTGGGCATCAAAAGGGTGACACTTTTTATTGGGCAGTTGTTGAATTTGTAGCTCAAATTCTGCATTGTAATATAATATTAACATATTAACATACTAGCCAAGATGGCAGCATACTACACAGATGCCTTCTACTCAAGGTTAGCTCATTTCCTGCTAAGTGAGGCTATCCCCCATCAGGCACAGGTCCCTGATGGATGTACAGTTCTCAGAGGTTAAATATTCAGTGAATTTATAAGATGTCAAAGTTAAGAGATTGCCTTGAGTGTTCAAAGAAACTTTGGATGTTTCAACAGTGTTGGGATTGTGACATACTATGGAGGTGTTTGGTGTCAGGGTAAATGCTGTTGTTATGTATGTGTGTAATGTCCTATGCGAAAATGTGGTGGGTTGAATGAAACATGTTCCAGGTATGATGATGTATTTAAGCATTTGTCTCTGTTCTGTGGTCTTCACTGGGGTACTTACAGTTCCTTCCTAAAGGAAGGTAGTCCCTGGAATCGGGCTTTGAGTGTTAATACCGTCATCACACTTGTGTATTCTGTCTGGTGGAAACTGAGTAGCCCCCTTTCATATAGTGACACCATCACCACTTTTACAGACGCTATTCCTGTATAATGTTCAGTAAAATAGAAGCATTTTTTGGCAAGTCATTTTTCTAGCCTGATAGATTTATCTTCATATTTTTGTCTTGTTGAATTGTGTATTTCTATGTGTCTAATATTTGTTATTGTGCTGAGCTTCACTCAAATCTTAACTCATAACTTTGGCAGAGGGTATAATTTTTTTTACACCAGGATGGCATTCATACATGACATTAATACTGATCTCCAGAATTAGATTTATAGCATTCTCTCTGTATGTTTTTGTTGAGGTCTGGGATTAGCCACATACTGACCACTCAGACACCAGTCTCAGATATAATGAAAATGTATTGAACACTTACGATGGATCAGGACCACAAAAAGTACTTGGGAGCCTAGATGTGGTACTGTCTGTTCTCAGGGCAGGCGTTTTATAGGAAAAACCATGATCAAAAGTTTATAAGGTAGGCACAGAAGTGGTACAACATTTTTGGCTAGCTAGACAAAATATTATCAGCTAAACTTTAAGCTGATTGGTCCTAGGTGAAGTAAGAGAGGTGATGGATAGGTAGTGCACGGGGGAATTTCAGAACACTGAGATAACAGTTCGGTGGTTTGTATATGCTCAGCTCAGGGAGTGGCACAATTAGAAGGTATGGCCCTGTTGATGTAGGTGTGTCACTATGGGTGTGAGCTGTAAGAGATCCTCATCCTAGCTGCCAAAAGCCAGGATTCTAGAAGCCTTCAGATGAAGATGTGGAACTCTCAGCTCCCCCTGCACCCTGCCTGCTTGCATGCTCCTATGTTCCCACCTTGATGATAATGGACTAAACCTCTGAATCTATAAGCCAGCCCCAATTAAATGTTGTCCAATTAAATGTCCCAATTAAGAGTTGCCTTGGTCATGGTGTCTACTGACAGTAGTAAAACCCCAAGACACAGAGCATAAGTAATTCAACCATAACTTTTTGGTTTGTTAGTAACATGTTTCTGTGTCAGTTAAAGTAATAACTCCTAAAAAGGATGAACTTATTTTCACCTTATGTGCAACACAGAGGCTACATACAAAATGGCTACAATTATGTCAGGCCACTTCAGTTTTTTTTTTTTTAACTTTTAAAATATGTGCTTGAGTCTTTTGCCTATATTTATAGATGCGAACCATGTGAAACTCTGGTGTTCACTGAAGTCAGAAGAGAGCATTGGATTCTCCTGGCCAGGAATGATTGGGAGCCTCAAATTGAGGCCTGGGTTTAATCCAGGTTCTTTGCAAAAATAAGTGATCTTCATTGTAAAGTCATCTTTTCATAGCTTATTATATTTTTGTTGGTGTTGTTAATGTTTTATTTTCTTAGGATCATTATTGTATTAGTCTTTTTGAGAACCCTTTGACTGTCAGTCAGTAACTTATTAAAATTGCACTTTTTATAGGAACACTATAGTAGCATTATAGTCTATACAAGGTCCCTCCAGTTTCTGACAGACAAGTACGTTTCTGGAGTGAGTGTTTAACTCTTTGGAGGAATGTTGTGAGTCCCTGTGTGCTTTCTGTCTATTTTTTGTATTTTTCTTTGGGACAGGGTCTCCTTATGTCCCTTTGTCTTGAGGATCACTACATAGAACAGGTTGGCCCCAAAATTAGAGATTCACTTGCCTTTGCCTCCTGAGGTCTGAGATTAAAGGTGAGTGCCACCACACTCATCTTTTTCCTCCATTTTTGAGGTTAGTAATTTTGCTCAATTATGCCCCTCTGTTTGTCTGTCTTTGAATATGTTAGTAGGCATTTCTCCTGCAAAGTCCTCCTTATTCAGTGTGAATAGAAATGAGAGGCATTATTCTCCTTTACTGTTTCTTTCCAAAATGAGTTGGTGATTGCATTTGAAACCTCTGACTTGGAATTAATATGTTAGGCACACAGAATTATGTAAATATATTTTCAATGAAGTGCATTTATAATGCAGTCAGTCTCATTATTTCTATTACATATATATGTATTCTTTATATATTTAAATATATATACCATATATATAATATATGATGTATATATATATATCATATACACACACACACATACACACACACACACACATACATACATACATGGTATACTTTAGGATGCAGTGACCTATGACGATGTGCATGTGAACTTCTCCCGAGAAGAGTGGGCTTTGCTGGATCCTTCTCAGAAGAGTCTCTACAAAGATGTGATGCTGGAAACCTACTGGAACCTTACTTATATAGGTAATAATGTGAATTTTTCTTCACCTTTTAACTTAGGGGACAAGCCTTTGTTAGAGTTGGGTGCTCTTCTGTGATTTTGATTGTGAAAGAGGAAAAATGTGAATAAATTGGGCATTATAAGGGTCACAGAATATAATAATTTATATTTTGCGTAATTTCCAGTAATATACATTTTGGTACTGTGTTTTAGGCTACATATGGGAAGACCACAATATTGAAGATAATTGTCAAAGTTCTGGAAGACATGGAAGGTAATTTTCATGTCATGTGCAAGCAGATACATATGTGCTTCTAAAGAAATTTTAATGTACCTTGAATTTTATTTATTTATTTATTTATTTATTTATTTATTTTTAGGTTTTTCAAGAAAGGGTTTCTCTGTGTAGCCCTGGCTGTCCTGGGACTCACTCTGTAGACCAGGCTGGCCTCGAACTCAGAAATCTGCCTGCCTCTGCCTTCCAAGTGCTGGGATTAAAGACATGCACCACCACTGTCTGGCTAAAGAGACATAATGTTTTTTTAAATATTTATTTTATGTATATGAGTACACTGTAGCTGTCTTCAGACACACCAGTAGAGGTCATCAGATTCCATTACAGATGATTGTGAGCCATCATGTGGTTGTTGGGAATTGAACTCAGGACCTCTGGAAGAGCAGTCAGTGCTCTTAACCACTGAGCCATCTCTCCAGCACCATACCCTGAAATTTTAATGAAAAAAAAAACAAAAAACAAAAAACGTTTAACAAAGCATAGCTTTGTAAGGCTTATTAAATTCTCACAACACCATATTTCTCAATGTCAGGTATTTGATAAGTGTTTAAAAATTATTCCTTTAAGAAACAGGAAAGGGCACAAGGCCTTAACAGATGTCACAGTTTCAATCAAAGGCACTTGAGAACCCTGTTGTAGTACTGTCCTTTGTTGTGGGACATTTGGTCACATTCTGAACCCAAGATTGTGAACTGGAAAAACCTGTTTGTTGTTGTGGTATGGCTCAGGTCTGGCACACACCTTTAACCCAAGAGCTTTCTGTAAACAAGTGTTTAGTAAAGTGAATGAGGTAGAGCTATTGACCAGTTGACAGGGAGAAAACCCAGGAAAGGAAAAGGAGGATCTTTGAGTTCAAGGGTATTTAAGATAGCATGGAGCAGAAGAAGGAGCTTTTGCTTCTGTGACATTGGTGGAGTAGGAAGGTCAGCTGGGTGTTTTCTCTGCCTCCCTTGAGCTAGCAGGCTTTCACCACAGCTTCTGGCTCCCGAGTCTTCATTTGGTAAATTTAATGTTTGGGATTTTGTTTTAAAAACTACAGTCCATCCATTTAGTTTTACACTCTTCAAATATCAGAAAATGTAAGCATATTGGTTAGGGGATTAATGTATGTCCAAGACCTGTTTTAAGCAAATCCTCCTCAGTAAAGCTAGTGTTACTCATATACTTGTAGGGTGTATCATAGTATAGTGCGAGAGGTCGTTTATGAGAGTCAAGAAGGTGCAGTAGTAGAGATCCTTGAATCCCTAAACCACATGTGTCTGAGGAACAAAAGGTTAAAGTGTATGAATATAAACATCTTTTACTTTTTATTCTTCCTTTAATAGGTATATCAACTGTCCCTCTGGATATGGAAAGAAGCAGTGTACCTCTGATCTCTTTCCTGGAACAATTAGAAGATATGTAGTCATTCCCTTTGTGAGAAGAGGAGGTGAATGGGATACAAGTTTACAAGTACTTGGCTTTCCAGCTTCAGTGGGAATACATCAAAATACTGACATTGGAGAAAAGCCCTATGAGTACAAGAAAGGTGGAAAGTCTTCTGTCTGTCCTGGTTCACTTTGCACATGTAGTGTGACTCACACTATAGGAAAATGTTATGAATGCAATCAGTGTGGTAAATCTCTGAGTTCTTCCAGTCCTCTTCAGAGACGTAAGCAAACTCATATGGGAAAAGGAAGTGATCAATGTGAGCCAAGTAGTCAAAGCTTAACTCATCACAGGTGTCTTCAAATACAGAAGACAACCTACAGTGAAGAGGACCTCTGTGAGTGGAATCAATGTGGTAAATCCTCTTTACAGTTACACCGAAGAACTCATTTGGAAATGAAATGCTGTGAATATAATCACGAAGACAAACTCATTACACACCAGAATAGTAATCAAGTAGGTAGAACTAATACTAGAGACACAAAGCATGACTACCATCAATGGGGTAAAACCTTTGCATGTTCCAGTTATCTTCAAATACATGAAATAATTCATCCTGGAGAGAAACCCTTTGAATGTAGTCAGTGTGGTAGAACCTTTACAGGTCACAGTACTCTTCAAATGCACGAAAGAATTCATACTGGAGAGAAACCCTATAAATGTAGTCAATGTGGTAAAACCTTTGCATGTAAGAGGTATCTTCAAATACATGAAAGAATTCATACTGGAGAGAAACCCTATAAATGTAATCAGTGTGGTAAGGCCTTTGCATGTAATAGTTATCTTCAAATGCATGAAAGAATTCATACTGGAGAGAAACCCTATAAATGTAATCAATGTGGTAAAGCCTTTGCATGTAACAGTAATCTTCAAAAGCATGAAAGAACACACACTGGAGAGAAACCCTATAAATGTAATCAATGTGGTAAAGCCTTTACATGTCACAGTACTCTTCAAATCCATGAAAGAACACACACTGGAGAGAAACCCTATAATTGTACTCAATGTGGTAAAGCCTTTGCACGGAAAAGGTATCTTCAAATCCATGAAAGAATTCATACTGGAGAGAAACCCTATGAATGTAATCAATGTGGTAAAACCTTTGCATATAGCAGTAGTCTTAACAAGCATGAAAGAACTCATACTGGAGAGAAACCCTTTGAATGTAATCACTGTGGTATAGCCTTTGCATGTCTTAGTACTTTTCAAAAGCATGAAGGAATTCACACTGAAAAAATCCCCCAGCAATCTAAGAAATGAGGTGTAGCCTTGCATACTACATTCATTTTCCCATCTCAATTTCTCAGTGGTGTTTGATTAAGATTAGTAGAACCATTTCTTCATTAAAATATTGTTTCATTTTCAAATTTTAGATATATTGTCACTCCAAAATATAAGAATACCAGACAATTTGAATAATAAAATCTATTTGTGAATCAAAATATTTATATTGTCATTGATTATATTTTGGATTATTTTAGTTTATTCTATGGCCTAAAATTTGTTCTTAACACTTTCTCAGAAACACAAGTAAATGATACACCTCTGCAATGGTGTGCATGTGCCTATTACAGGACAAGTTGGAAGTGTGTGCTTTTTGTAGTCTATGTGAGTACTAGATATCAAACACAGCTAGTTAAGTTTGGCAACAAAAACCCTAAACTGAAGAGTGAACTCACTGGCCCTTATTTAAGTTTCAACAATATTTGTATTATGTACTGCTGTGTGGGTATGCATACAAACCAAGTGTAGTATTCAGAGAAAAATTGAATGAGTAACGTGGATGTCCAAAAGAATGAACTCGGGTCTTCAGCCTTAAAAGAAACAATGTTTACTCCCTCAGACAGTTCTCTATCATTTACTTGTGTTTCTGAGAAAGTGTTAAGAACAAATTTTAGGCCCCTTTACATGGTGGCTCTGCTTTTCTGTCCTGTACACTCCTCTGGCATGGTGTTTCCCTTTTTCTCCTCCTTTCAGTCCCTAGCTGATCAATCTTACATCCCACTTCTGTCTCTACTCCCCAGTTATTGGCTGCTGGCCCTTTATTTACCAATCAGAATTAATTGGAGACAGGTTCCCAGAAGCTACATGCAGACCCTCTCATGCAAACTGTTTTTGGGACCCAATTAGCATTAGAATACAAGCAGCTACATTTCCCTTTTTGTACAATTAAAAAGGCTCTTTTCTCTCAGATATACATAGAACACAATTATCCTAACTTAAAAGAGTTCACAATTCTGTACCTCAGTCATGTTTAATTTCAACTTGTATTAACATCTGAAAACCATCATTTCAAATCTTGAACATCTTCCTTAATGTTAAACAACTTAAGTTCAATCATGAAACAATAATTAGTCTTCAATCCTGTCAGTGATCTGAGAAGGAATTAATATTACCTGAAATGTAGGAAGCACAAAGACATATTTCCAAAACTTATACAATTTGTAGAGCTATCTGAATGTCTGGACAGTCGCCAATATTATAATGTTGGAGCATCTGTCTTCAGCCTTTTGGCACAGAACCATCTGACAGGCCTTAAGCAAAGCAGGAATTATGAAGTACTAGTTTACTGTGACTTGGCAGAGGATGGCAGTCGACTATCCTGCATTCATTTGTCTTTTCTGGACAATATTCTGTCTGCAGATGAAATCAGGCATTTCTTGTTCAGTGGCTATCTTTCTACACTTGGAACAACTACACCTGTGTGTAATGGTACTCACTATCTCCTTTGAAGTGGGATGAGGGTACTGTGAGGAGTAGGCATGTCTCCTAGTCAAAAGATCTGTTAATGAAATTATTTTAAATGCCACATTCTGTGGATCTGTGATGCTTTTGAAGACCGTCTGTCTATATATAGTATAACTTAATTTTTAAACTTTGATTACTCTTAGCTATTTACTATTTGGGTTGTCTTGAAAACACTTTATTGTTATTAAATTAAAATTTAATACTACCATGAATTGACTATCTGACCATTAACTTGCATTACTTAATCATAGTCAGTTTGTAATAGCAGCAATTAAAAGGACTGGGTCAAAGCCTTGTATTCTTTTTTTTTTTTAAAGATTTATTTGTGTGTGTACATATATATATATATATATATATATATATATATATATATATATAT
>NW_021604564.1:87382-110426 GCF_004785775.1 Grammomys surdaster | reverse complement strand
CCCACCCACCCGAAACCCCATCCAACCCCCACCCCCTGCTTCAATGAGGGTGTTCCTCCACCCACCCAGTCAGTTCCACCTCCCCCTCACCAGAATTCCCCTACACTGGGGCATCAAGCCTTCACAGGACCAAGGTCCTCTGCTCCCACTGATGCCCGACAAGGCCATCCTTTGTTACATATGTGGCTAGGGCCATAGGTCCCTCCATGTGTACTCTTTGGTTGGTGGTTTAATCCCTGGGAGCTGGGGGGGGCAGTGTCTGGTTGGTTGATATTGTTGTTCTTCCTTTGGGGTTACAAACCCCTTCAGTTCCTTTAGTCCTTTCTCTAACTCCTCCATTGGGGACCCCTTGCTCAGTCCAGTGATTGGCTGTGAGCATTTACTTCTGTATTTGTCAGGCTCTGGCAGAGCCTCTCAGGAGACAGCTATGTCAGCCTCCTGTCAGCATACACTTCTTGGCATCCACAACAGTGTCTGGGTTTGGTGTCTGTATATGGGATGGATCCCCAGGTGGGGCAGTCTCTGGATGGCCTTTCCTTCAGTCTCTGCTCTGTGGAGAGCTTTTGGGGCTGCTTGGCAGGAATCCAACATTGGCCAAGGACAAGGAAATGGGCTTTAGGCAGGAATCTGACATTGGGCCATGACAAGGAAGTAAGTTCAGGTAGGAATCTAATTTTAGGCTAAAACAGAGAAGTAAGTTCAATCAGGAATCCAAGTCTTAGGCTAGAACAAAGAAGTAGGCCTCAGGCATGAGTATGACTGTGGGCTAGGACAGGGAAGTGGGCTGAGATATTTTTGTCATCCCAATGAGCCCTTAGAAACAGCAAGAGTGATCATGGGGTAATCACGGGTCTCTGTATATTGCCTTGTTTGTTCTTTAACTGTATCTATTGTATTGTTGGTTCCTCAACCTAGAACTGACCTAAATTCTTGCATGTAATTAAAAGGGTTTAAAAGAAAAGTGGGAATAAACAAACCTGCACTAAGCCTCAGAACTGGCTGGGGTCATGCTGCAATTTTGTCTAATCATCTCTTTTAATCCTCACTCCTGCACTGGAGAACCTGTTGACTGATTGAGCGGGCTTGGTCAGATGGTGCCTCAATGTTGGAGCTCCAGAAAGCGGGATACAGTGAAGGACACCTCGGGAATTGGAAGTGATACAAAGGAAAGTAAAGAAGATTTGGGCCAGTGGTAAGTAATGGTAAGTGATGGTAAGATGTGTCTTGTGTATGTGTTTAGAGTTATGCTAAAATCTAGAGAAGCAAAGGTAATTTGCTTCTCATCTCATAGATGCTTTTAGTCTTTGGACCCTGACTAGAGACAGTTTACACCCTAGACATGGGTTGGAGAAAAACAGTCCTCCCCAACAATCTGGAGATACTTTGGAGAAAGAGAAGGAAAATGAACTTAAGCTGTCTCAGAGCTCTCCTAGGAACAGGCAGAGGTCAGGAGACATCCTGCCTCCTGTCTGCCTCCAACTGGAGAAATGCTTGGTTCTGGGTCCCTTAGGTAGGATATCTGAGTCCCTTTTGTGGAACATCTAGTCCTCTTCCCTCTCTGTCTATTGTCTGTCCTTGGTGCACCAATCTGCCCATGTCTGTCAGTTTATGTCTGTTTTTGTTTTGTTGCTTGAATGTTCCATGTTTCATGTTCAAAAGAAAAAAATGGTCAAAACTTTATCTGCTGGTTGTTCAGCCCTTGATTCAGTTTTTAACTAGTTTCAAAAAAAAAAAAAGTAAAAATAAAAAGCAGTTTTAATTGGCCTTTGGAGACCTACACCTGTAGTTAGGAGTCTAGCACAAGGCCTTCCTTCCATGGTCTCATTGTCTGTAAAAGCCACTCTTAAAGGAACCAGCAGTTTTTTTTGGCTTCTATGGCAAGGAGCTGATGGTTGTTTCTCCAAGAAAAATCTGTGACTATGATTATTGGGTTCAGCAGGTGACAAGGTGCTTCTCTTGAAATTACAGCTAGAAAAAGTATGAATTTTGTCCGGTTTAAATAAGTAAATGTGTGCAGCCACTTCATTTTTGTTTCTGACTGGTTTTAAAAGTATAAATATGTTCTGGATGTCTTGCTTATAGATTATTGGCTTATAAGTTATTGGGTACAATTAAAATTTTTTAACATTGGTAACAGAAAGTTGGTTTAAAACTGGTAACTCAGGGTTGGAGTCATTCTAAGCAGCAACACGTGGCATGATCCACCAGGGAAACAGGTTTCTAAAGATATGTCTAAATTAAGTGATATTTTATGTATTATAAAGACTTATAAAAGATTTAGGGCAGTGTCTCTTTGCAGTATTGGAGGATGTACTGTCTTGTGTTTGTGTGCAGGAATTGACAGTCAAACTTTGTAGCATTGGTGTTTTTAGAGACTGGATTGTTTCTTGGAGGTTGAGTTTTGCTTTCCAAAGTTATGATTGTGCTCTGGTGTTACAAGGGAAACTCGAAGATTATAGTTAAACTGTCGTCATTGTTCCATTGGTTGCAAATTGCAGTTAGATCACAGGTTCGGGATTTTAACTCACACATATTTATAATTAAGAAAAAATTTGACAGGTGGAGATTGTTGCATGGTTTGCTTCAAAGGGTTGATGAGGCTATGGAACTTGTGGAGGCATTGCAGGATGGCTTGCCTACTCTAACTGCCATTATAAGAAATGCATGTAGAATTATTATAGATTTGGAGGATTGTTTTATACTATTCCTTTACATTCTGGTGACTGTGGGAGGTTTGCATTTAGTGAGTTTGCTTGTAATTTTGGAGAATCCATGAAGTCATATCACTGGAAAGTTTTGCCTCAAGAACTGGCTATTAGCCTTACATTATGTAAGAAATTTTGTTGCTGCTTCGGTACAAGAAGTTAGGAGTTTGAATCTTTCAGTGTATATTATTCATTATATGGATATTTTGCTAGCTGATCCCTTTGAAGGAATTTTATACTACAAGCCTTTGCTCTCATACAACGAGCTTTAAAATCTTGGAGTGCTTGTTGCTCTAGAAGATTCAAAGGCAATATCTTTTTCAATATTTGGGACCTCAGTTATATCTTAAGCAGATTGTGGCACAGAAAATTCCAATAAGAAAAGATAGTTAGGGCTGGAGAGATGGCTCGGCAGTTAAAAGCACTGACTGCTGTTTTGGAGGTCCCGAGTTCAATTCCCAGCAACCGCATGGTAGCTCACAATCATCTGTAATGGGATCTAGTGCCCTCTTCTGGCTTGCAGTTTGTACATGCAAAAAAAAAAAAGAGTTTGCTTTTAATGATTTTCAAAAGTTGTTAGGAAATATTAATTGGCTAAGACCTCATCTTAAGCTTACCATAGGAGAACTTAAACCTCTGTTTGATATTCTTAAGGGGGATGCTAATCCTAATTCCTCTCAACAGTTAACTGATGAGGGATGGATAGCTTTGCAGAAGGTGGAGGAATTATTAGTCAACAGCAGATACATTACACAGACTAGTCGATTGTTGGCTGTTTGCATTATTGCCACTCAAGTGCCCATAGAAGTTCTTTGGTGAAAGGAGCCATTAATGTGGATTCATCTTACTTCATCTCCAAGTAAAGTTTTAATACCCTATTATGAAGCCGTAGCTTTGTTAATGCAGAATTGTAGAATAGAATCAAGAAAATATTTTGGGAAAGAACCTGATGAAATATTTACTCCTTATTCCAAACAGCAATTAAATTGGTTATTGCAGACTACTGATATTTGGCCTATTGCATGTGCAAACTTTTCAAGCAAAATTGATAATCATTATCCAAAAGACAAGTTGTTACAATTTTTTTCTATGCATGCTTTTGTATTTCCTATAAATTTACGCATGCAGCCCATAGAAAATGCACTTACTGTATTTACAGATGGATCATCTAATGGGAAGGCAGCATCTAATGGGAAGGCAGCATATGTGATTGGATCACATGTTCATTCTCTTGAGTTTCCCCCTGCTTCAGCACAAATAATTGAACTATGTGCTGTAGCTGCTGTTTTTGAAATGCTGAAAAACCAAGCTTTTAATTTGTATACTGATAGTCAATATATAGCTCATGGTTTACAATTACCTGAAACTGTTCCTTTTTAAGAACTGCTAATTCTCAAATTTTGCAATTACTTATGCAAATACAACTCAATTTAAGAGACCTTACAGTTCCTTATTTTGTAGGACATTTAAGAGCTCATACTGTACTGCCCAGACCCCTTAATGAGGGCAGTGCCACAGCAGATTTGTATACCAGGAAGGTTATAATCCTTACACAGGAACAGCTAATAGCCAGTTCTTGAGGCAAAACTTTCCAGTGATATGACTTCATGGGTTCTCCAAAATTACAAGCAAACTCACTAAATGCAAACCTCCCATAGCTTGAGACAACAATTTAGTATTTCTAGAGAATGTGTACGTCAAATTGTAAAAGACTTGTCCTGAATGTCCTCAATTTCTTCCTGTACCACATAATGGTGTCAATCCTTGAGGATTTATACCTAATCAATTGTGGCAAATGGATGTTATTCATATTTCTGACTTTGGAAAATTAAAATATGTACATGTGACTATTGACACCTTTTCAGGCTTTGTAGTTTCAACTGCTTTAACAGGAGAAGCAACTAAAAAATGTAATTAGTCATTGCTGACATTGTTTTTCTATGCTGGCTGTTCCAAATTAGATTAAACAAATAATGGAACTGGCTATTACAGTCAAGAATTTGTGATGTTTTGTCAACAATTTAATATTACCCATATTACTGGGATTCCTTTTAATCAAGGACAAGGTATTAAGAAGCAGGTATTGTGGAATTTTAAAACAATATCTTCATAAAATAAAAAAGGGGGAATTATATCTCCATACACCACTAATTTATTTAAATCATTCTTTTATTTTAAAATTGTAAAATTTGGATGCCAAGGAACTGAGTGTCTATGGCATCCTACAACTAGGCATACTTATGCCTAGGTGAGATGAAAGGATCCACTTACAGGCATATGCCATGATCCAGATTAGGTATTTAATATGGGGAAGAGGGAATGTTTGTGTTTCTTCCACAGGATGCTGCAGGATCATGGTGGTGAGACATGCTGATGCTGGGACCAAGAATGATGCTGACCTGTGTGCTTGCTGAGTGCCTTGACAATGGTGACTGGGAAGATGTATTGTATTGGACATATGTTCCTGACCCACCTTTGCTTGCCTATATCCCAAATTGGACAAGCTGCTGTCCTTCAAGCTTTTAGAGCTTGTGGGACAGAGAATCAAAAAGAGAGGTTATAATGACTCTTCTACTTCCTTTAATGTGACCAGTTATTCTGACTCATTCATGGACTGGTCTAGAAATCAATCTACATTTTCAGAGACATATATGGAAGTTAGCTGCAGTTCTCTAAGATGTTAGCAAGAGATAAAGTTGGGACAGGGTCTGTATTTCAAACAAGTGTTAATGTATGTGTTAAGGCTCTTTTAATTGTCATGTTAAAATTACTTTTGTTTCTTCTACAGTATTCAATGTAAGTTGTGTTGATTGTACACTTTCTAATTGTGTTAGTGTATTGAAATCTGGCATGTCTGTTATGGTGGTCTATCAACTAGCTTTTGTTTTATTGCCTGTGAGTATTACAGAACCTTGGTATTCTGAAAAAAGCTTACAAGTACTGGAAGAAGTGAGTCAGGCTTTAAGCAGAAGCAAGAGGATAGTGGGCTTAATTATTGGTATAGCAGCTTTGATTGCATTAATATCTAGTACCACTGCTTCCGCAATTGCTTTGACACAAGAAGTTAAGGCAGCTAGGTTTGTTAATCATCTAGCAAAAAAAAAAAGTTACTAATATTCTGAGTATTCAAGAGGATTTAGATAGATGTTTGGAACAACGAATTGATGTTCTTTATGGTACTATTCAAATTACTGGAGAGGAAGTTCAGGGTTTTAATGCAAGGAGCCATCTCAAGTGCCATGCCAAATACCAATGAATTTGTGTTATTTCTAAAATTTACAATGACAGCCACTATAATTGGGAAAAGGTTCAGAGACACTTGCAGGGTATTTGGCATAATTCTAACACCTCTTTGGATATTTTAGTTTTGAACACTGATATTATGAATTTAAAGAATGCTGCGCCACTGAGCTTTGATCCAGCAGATACTGCTGATAAAATCATTCATGGCCTGATGTCAGTATTTCCATCTTTGTCAAGATTCAAGAATGGCATATATAGCTTGATCATGCTAGCCCTTTTTGTCCTGGGAATACTTTTTTTCCTGTTTGGCATGTTAAAGCTTGTCTTTAACAGCATCAACATGTTGGCAACCAAAGTACATGGCTTGACTAAAAATGGACCCCCAAATTTAACAGACTGGCAAGCCAATGACAGGCAACCTTCTGCAGCGCCTTACCAACTTAAGACAGAAGTGCATTGCTTTTGATAATGCATATTCAATGATGGGTAAGGGGCGTGTTCTTGTCCAAATGACCTAAGACAGGCTCATTCTTGTTAAATAAAATAAAGGGGGGAAATGTGGAGAGCTTTTGGGGCTGCTTGGCAGGAATCCAACATTGGCCAAGGATAAGGAAATGGGCTTTAGCCAGGAATCTGACATTGGGCCATGACAGGGAAGTAAGTTCAGGCAGGAATCTAATTTTAGGCTAAAACAGTGAAGTAAGTTCAGGCAGGAATCTACTTTTAGGCTAAAACAGAGAAGTAAGTTCAGTTAGGAATCCAAGTCTTAGGCTAGAACAAAGAAGTAGGCCTCAGGCATGAGTATGACTGTGGGCTAGGACAGGGAAGTGGGCTGAGATATTTTTGTCATCCTGATGAGCCCTTAGAAACAGCAAGAGTGGCCCCAGGACAGCCAGGACTACACAGAGAAACCCTGTCTCGAAAAACCAAACCAAAAAAAAAAAAAAAAAAGAAACAGCAAGAGTGATCATGGGATGATCACAGGACTCTGTATATTGCCTTGTTTGTTCCTTGACTGTATCTATTGTATTGTTGGTTCCTCAACCTAGAACTGACCTAAATACTTGCATGTAACTAAAAGGGTTTAAAAGAAAAGTGGGGATAAACAAACTTCCTTTCAGCCTCTGAACTGGATGGAGTCATGCTGCAATTTTGTCTAATTGTCTCTTTTCTTTTAATCCTCACTCCTGTGCTGGAGAACCTATTGACTGACTGAGAGAGCTTGGTCACTGCTCCACACTTTGTCTCCTTATTTCCTCCTGTGAGTACTTTGTTCCCCCTTCTAAGAAGGACCAAAGCATCCACACTTTGGTCTTCCTTCTTTTTGAGCTTCATGTTGTCTGTGAATTGTATCTTGAGTATTCCGAGCTTTGGGGCTAATATCCACTTATCAGTGAGTGCATACCACGTGTGTTCTTTTGTAATTGGGTTACCTCACTCAAGATGATATTTTCTAGTTCATACATTTGTCAAAGAGTTGCATGAAGTCATTGTTTTTAATAGCCCAGTAGTACTCCATTGCGTAAATGAACCACATTTTCTGTATCCATTCTCCTGTTGAAGGACATCTGGGTTCTTTTCAGCTTCTGGCTATTATAAATAAGGCTGCTACGAACATCGTGGAGCATGTGTCCTTGTTATATATTGGAACATCTTTTGGGCTTATGCCCAGGAGTGATATAACTGGATCCTCAGGTGATACTGTATCCAATTTTCTGAGGAACCACCAGACTGCTTTCCATAGTGGTTGTACCAGCTTGCAATCCCACAAACAATGGAGGAGTGTTCCTCTTTCTCCACATCCTCACCAGCATCTGCTGTCACCCAAGTTTTTGATCCTAGCCATTCTGACTTGTGTGAGGTGGAATCTCAGGGTTGTTTTGATTTGCATTTCCCTGATGACTAAGGATGTTGAACGCTTCTTTAGGTGCTTCTTGGCAATTCGAGTTTCCTCGGTTGAGAATTCTTTGTTTAGCTCTGTACCACATTTTAAAATCAGGTTATTTGATTATCTAGAGTTTAATTTCTTCAGTTCTTTGTATACCTTGGATATTAGCCCTCTATCAGATGTAGGATTGGTAAAGATCTTTTCCCAGTCTGTTGGCTGCCGCTTTGTCCTACTAACAGTGTCCTTTGCGTTACAGAAGCTTTGCAATTTTATGAGGTCACATTTGTTAATTCTTGATCTTAGAGCATAAGCTATTGGTGTTCTGTTCAGAAACTTTTCCCCTGTGCCCATGTGTTCGAGGCTTTTTCCCATTTTCACTTCTATTAGTTTCAGTGTATCTGGTTTTATGTGGAGGTCCTTTATTTACTTAGACTTAAGCTTTGTACATGGAAATAAGAATGGATCAATTTTCATTCTTCTACATGCTGACTGCCAGTTGAACCAGCACCATTAGTTGAAAATGCTGTCTTTTTTCCACTGGACAGTTTTATCTCCTTTGTCAAAGATCAAGTGACCGTAGGTATGGGAGTTCATTTCTGGGTCTTCAATTCTATTCCATTGATCTACCTGCCTGTCTCTGTACCAAGACCATGTAGTTTTTTTCATTATCACAATTGGTCTGTAGTACAGCTTGAGGTCAGGGATAGTGATTCCTGCAGAAGTTATTTTATTGTTGAGAATAGTTTTCGCTATCCTGGGTTTTTTGTTATTCCAAATGAATTTGAGAATTGCTCTTTCTAACTCTATGAAGAGTTGAGTTGGAGTTTTGATGGGGATTGTGTTGAATCTGTAAATTGCTTTTGTTAAGATGGCCATTTTTCCTCTATTAATCCTGCTAATCCATGAGCATGGGAGATCTTCCATCTTCTGAGATCTTTTTCAATTTCTTTCTTCAGGGACTTGAAGTTCTTGTTATACAGATTTTTCACTTGCTTGGCTCGAGTCATACCAAGGTATTTTATATTATTTGTGACTATTGTAAAGGGTGTTGTTTCCTGAATTTCTTTCTCAGCCTGTTTATCCTTTGAGTAGAGGATTGCAACTGATTTGTTTGAGTTAATTTTATATCCAGCCACTTTGCTGAAGTTGTTTTTTAGGTTTAGGAGTTCTCTGGTGGAAGTTTTGGGGTCAATTAAGTATACTGTCATATCATCTGCAAATAGTGATATTTTGACTTCTTCCTTTCCAATTTTTATCTCTTTGACCTCCTTTTGTTGTCTAATTGTTCTGGCTAGGACTTCAAGTATTATATTGAATAGGTAGGGAGAGAGTGGGCAGCCTTGTCTAGTCCCTGATTTTAGTGGGATTGCTTCAAGTTTCTCTTCACTTAGTTTGATGTTGGCTACTGGTTTGCTGTATATTGCTTTTACTGTGTTTAGGTATGGGCCTTGAATTCCTGATATTTCCAAGACTTTAACAGAAAGGGATGTTCAATTTTGTCAGATGTTTTCTCAGCATCTAGTGAGATGATCATGTGGTTTTTTTCTTTAGGTTTGTTTATATAGTGGATTACATTGATAGATTTCCATATATTGAACCATCCCTGCATTCCTGGGATAAAGCCTACTTGATCATGATGGATGACTGTTTTGGTGTTTTCTTGGATTCGGCTTGGGAGACTTTTATTGAGTATTTTTGCATGGATATTTATAAGGGAAATTGGTCTGAAGTTCTCTTTCTTTGTTGGGTCTTTGTGTGGTTTAGGTGTATGTGTAATTGTGGCTTCATAGAAGGAATTGGGTAGTGTTCCTTCTGTTTCTATTTTGTGGAATAGTTTGAAGAGTATTGTTATTAGGTCTTCTTTGAAGGTCTGATAGAGTTCTGCACTAAACCCCTCTGGTACTGGTTTTTTTTCGGTTGGGAGATTCTTAACGACTGATTCTATTTCTTTAGGGGTTATGGGACTGTTTAGATGGTTTATCTGATCCTGATTTAACTTTGGTACTTGGTATCTGTCTAGAAAATTGTTCATTTCATCCAGATTTTCCATTTTTGTTGAGTATAGGCTTTTGTAGTAGGATCTGATTATTTTTGGAATTTCCTCAGTTTCGTTTTGTCTCCCTTTTTATTTCTGATTTTGTTAATTTGGATACTGTCTCTGTGCCCTCTGTTTAGTCTGGCTAAGGGTTTATCTATCTTGTTAATTTTCTCAAAGAACCAGCTCCTGATTCTTTGTTGATTCTTTGTATACTTCTCTTTGTTTTTACTTGGTTGATTTCAGCCCTGAGTTTGATTATTTCCTGTCATCACTCTGCTTGGCTAAGAAACTAATTCTCCTCACCTCCTGATCTTTTTAAAATACATTTTTAAAATTTACTTATATATATTTTAAATCCAGCCATTGCTCCTCCTCTTGTTCCCCTCACCCACAGTTTCCCATCCTATTCCTCCTCCCACTTGTCTCCGAGAGGGTGCTCCCCTATCACCTAAGGGCTCCTCGTTCCCTGAGGCCTCAAATAACTCTAGGATTAGGCGCATCTTCTCCCACTGAGGCCAGTCCAGGCAGTCCTCTGCTGTATATGTGCTGGGGGCCTGGGACCAGCCCATGTATGCTTCCCAGTTGGTTGTTCAGTTTCTGGGAGCTCCCTGGGGTCTAGGTTAGTTGAAACTAACTCCCTACGCTGATCTCCCTATGGGGACGCCCTCCTCTTTATCCATCCTTCCCCTAATTCAACCACAGAGGTCCCTGACTTTAGTCTAATGGTTAGGTGTAAGTATCTGTGTCTGTCTAAGTCAGCTGCTGGTAGGGCCTCTCAGAGGACAGCCATGCTAGACTCCTGTCTGTAAGCACATTGTAGCATCAGTAATAGTGTCAGGCTTTGGTGCCCTCCATTCCCATGAGATGGATCTCAAGTTGGGCCAGTCACTGGACTGCCTTTCCTTCAGTCTTGTCTCAATTTTTGTCCCTGAAGGTCCTTTAGACAGGAACAATTCTGGGTCAGAAACTTTGACTGTGGATTGGTAATCCCATTCCCCCACTTGAGGCCCTGTCTATCTACTACTGGAGGTAGACTCTTCAAGTTCTTTTTCTCCACTCTTAGGCATTTTGTCTATGGTCACCCTCATTGAGCCTTGAGACTTTCTCACCTCCCAGGAATGTGGTACTTTATAGAGGGTCCTCCCACCTGCCACTCCCCGAGGCTGCATATTTTTTTTTTCATTTGGCTGGTTCCCTGGGCTTCTCTCCTGTCCCTCCCCAAATTCCTGATCCTGTTCACCTTTCTCCTCTTCCCTCTCCCACCCATGTCCCTCTCTCCCTCTGCTGCTCATGATTACTTTCTTCCCCCCTTCTTAGTGGGATTGAAGCATTCTCACTTTGGCCTTTCTGCTTGTCAAACTTCTTGCAGTCTATGGGCTGTATCCTAGGTGTTCTGTACTTTTTGGCTAAAATCTACTTATTAGTGAGTACATACCATGCATATGCTTTTGGGTCGGATTACCTCACTTAGGATGATGTTTTCTAGTTCCATCCATTTGCCTGCAAAATTCATGATGTCCTTGTTCTTAATAGCTGAATAGTATTCCATTCCATTGTGTAAATGAACAAATCTGTATCCATTTTTTAGATGAGAGACATCTGGGTTCTTTCCAGCTTCTGGCTATTATAAATAAGGCTGCTATGAACATAGTGGAGCAGGTGTCCTTGTGTATGGTGGAACATCTTTTGGGTATATGCCCAAGAGTGGTATAGCTGGGTCTTCCAATTTTCTGAGGAACCTCCAGATTGATTTCCAGAGTGGTTGCATCAGTTTGCAGTTCCACCAACAATGGAGGAGTATTCCTCTGTTTCCACATCCTCACCAGCATGTGCTGTCACTTGAGTTTTTGATCTTAGCCATTCTGATAGGTATGAGGTGGAACATCAGGGTTGTTTTGATTTGTATTTCCCTGATCACTAGGGACATTTAACATTTCTTTAAGTGCTCCTTGGCTATTCAAGATTTTTCTGTTGTGAAATCTCTGTTTTGCTCTGTACCCTATTTTAAAATTGGGTTATTTGGTTTTTTGGAAGTTAACTTCTTGAGTTCTTTATATATTTTGGATATTAGCCCTTTATCAAATGTGGGGTTAGTGAAAATGTTTTTCCCAATTGGTAAGCTGCCGACTTGTCCTAGTGACTATGTCCTTTGCCTTACAGAAGTTTTTAAGTTTCATGAGGTCCAATTTATCAATTGTTTTTCTTAGAGCCACTGGAGTTCCATTCAGGAAATCCCTCCCCCTACCCCATGCCAATGAGTTTGAGGCGCTTTCTTATTTTCTCTTCTATTCAATTCAGTGTATCTGGTTTTATGTTGAGGTCCTTGATCCACTTAGAGTTGAGCTTTATGTAAAGTGATTGATATGGATCTATTTTCATTTTTCTACATACAGTCTGCCAGTTAGACCAGTACCATTTATTGAAGATGCTTTCTTTTGTCCATTGTATGTTTTTGGCTGCTTTGTCAAAGATCAAGTGTCCATAAGTGTGTGGGTTTATTTCTGGGTCCTGAATTCTATTCCAGTGATCAACCTGTCTGTCTCTGTACCAATACCATGCAATTTTTAAAAAAATCACTATTGCTTTGTACTATAGGTTGAGGTCAGGGATGGTGATTCCCCTAGAATTTCATTGTTGAGAATGGTTTTGGCTATCCTGTTTTTTTTTCCATATGAAATTGAGAATTCTCTTTTCATGTCTGTGATGAATTGTGTTGAAATTTTAATGGGGATTGTCTTTTTTTGGGGGGGGTATTGTCTTCAATCTGTAGATAGCTTTTGGTGTGATGGCCATTTTCACTATGTTAATCCTACCAATCCATGAACATGGGAGATCTTTCTATCTTCTGAGGTCTTCTTCAGTTTCTTCAGAGACTTGAAGTTCTTGTCATATAGATCTTTCACTTGTTTGATTAGAGTTTCACCAAGATATTTTATATTATTTGTGACTGTTGTGAAGGAAGTCATTTCCCTAATTTCTTTCTCAGCCTGTTTATCATTTGTATAAAGGAAGGCTACTGATTTGAGTTAATTTTATTCTGCCACTTTGCTGAAGTTGTTTATCAGCTGAAGAAGTTCTCTGGTAGAATTTTTAATCATATCATCTGCAAATAGTGATACCTCGACTTCTTTTCCAATTTGTATCACCTTGATCTCCTTTTGTTGTTTTATTGTTCTAGCTAGAACTTTGAGTACTCTATTGAATAGATATGAAGAGAGTGGGCAGCCTTGTCTTTCCCCTGATTTTAGTGGGATTGCTTCAAGCATCTCTCTATTTAATTTAACATTTGCTGTTGATTTGCTGTTTATTGCTTTTTTAGTGTTTAGGTATGGGAATTCCTGATCTGTCTAATACTTTTAACATGAAAGGGTACTGTATTTAGTCAAATGCTTTTTTTGAGTATCTAATGAGAAGATCATGTGGTTTTTTTCTCCCCTTTGAGTTTGTTTATATAGTGGATTACATTGATGGATTTCCGTATATTAAACTATCCCTGCATCCCTTGGGTGAAGTCAACTTGATCATGGTGAATGATGGTTTTCATGTTTTCTTGGATTGGTTTAGGAGAATTTTATATTGAATATTTTTTGCATCAATATTCATAAGCAAAATTTGTTTCAAGTTCTCTTTCTTTATTAGGTCTTTGTGTGGTTTAGGTATCAGAGTAACTGTGGCTACATAGGATGAATATTGTTCTCTTTGTTTCTAATTGGTTGATTTCAGCCCTAAGTTTGACTATTTCCTGCCATTTCCTGCCCTCTACTCCTCCTCTTGGGTGTGTTTACTTCTGTTTGTTCTAGTGCTTTCAGGCGTGCTGTTAACTTGCTAGTGTAGGATCTCTCCAATTTCTTTCTTTTTTTTTTTTTGTTTTTTTGTTTTGTTTTTTTGAGACAGGATTTCTCTGTGTAGCCCTGGCTGTCCTGGAACTCACTCCATAGACCAGGCTGGCCTCGAATTCAGAAATCCATCTGCCTCTGCCTCCCAAGTGCTGGGATTAAAGGTGTGTGCCACCACAGCCCGGCTCCAATTTCTTAATGAAGGTACTTAGTGCTATGAATTTTCCTCTTAGTACTGCTTTAATTGTGTCCCATAAGTTTTGGCATGATATGTCTTCATTTTCATTGAATTCTACAAAGTCTTTAATTTCTTTCTTTATTTCTTCCCTGACTAAGTTATCATTGAGTAGAGAGTTGTCCTGTTTCCATGGATATGTGGGCTTTCTGTTGTTTTTGTTGTTATTGAAGACCAGCCTTCAGGCTATGGTGATCTGATAGGATGCATGGGATTATTTCAATCTTCTTGTATCTGTTGAGGCTTGTTTTGTAACCAACTCTATGGTCAATTTTGGAGACAGTACCATGAGATCCTGAGACGACGGTATATTCTTTTGTTTTAGGGTGAAATGTTCTGTAGATATCTGTTAATTCCATTTGGTTTATCACCTCTATTAGTTTCACTGTGTCTCTGTTTATTGTCTGTTTTAATGACCTGTCCTTTGGTGAGAGTAGGATTTTGAAGTCTCCCACTATTATTGTGTGAGGTTCAATGTGTATTTTAAGCTTTAGTAAAATTTCTTTTATAAATGTGGGTGCCCTTGCATTTGGGTAATAGATATTCACAATTGAGACTTCATCTTAGTCAATGTTTCCTTTGATAAGTATGAAGTGTCCTTTCCAGTCTTTTTTGATAACTTTTTGTTATCTATTTTATTGGATATTAGGATGGCAACTCCTGCTTGTTTCTTGGCACCATTTACTTGGAAGACTTTTTTCCAGCCTTTTACTGAGTTAGTGTCTGTCTTTGTCATTGAGGTGTATTTCTTGTATGCAGCAAAATGCTGGATTCTGCTTGTGTATCCCATCTGCTAGTTTATGCCTTTTTATTGGGGAATTGAATCTGTTGATGTTGAGAGATATTCAAGACAGATGATTGTTAGTTCCTCTTATGTTTATTGTTGGAGGTGGTATTATGTATGAGTGATTCTTTCCTTTTGGGTTTCTTGTGACATGATTAATCTCTTTTTTCTTGGGTGTAGATATCCTGGGTGTGTTGGGGTTTTCCTTCTAGAATCCTCTATAGGGATGGATTGTTTGATAGATATTGTTTAAATTTGGTTTTGTCATGGAATATTTTGGTTTCTCCATGGGAGTTTTGCTGGGTATAGTAGCCTGGGCTGGCATTTGTGTTTTATTAGGGTCTGCATGACCTCTGTCCAGGCTCTTCTGGCCTTTAGTGTCTCAGTTGAGAGAAGTCTGGTGTAATTCTCATAGGTCTACCTTTCCTTTGTATGTTACTTGGCCTTTTCCCCTTTTGGCTTTTAATATTCTTCCTTTGTTCTGTGTATTTAACGTTTTGATTATTGTGTGATGAGAGGATTTTGTTTTCTGATCCAATCTATTTGGTTCCAATCTATAGGCTTCTGGTACATGTATGACCATTTCTTTCTTTAGGTTGGGGAAGTTTTCTTCTATGATTTTGTTGAAGGTACTTTTGGGTCCTTTGAGCTGGAAATCTTCACTCCTCTCTATTTCTATTATTCTTAGGTTTGGTATTTTGACAGTGTACTGGATTTCCTGGATGTTTTAGGTAGTAGTTTTTTATGTTTTGAATTCTTTGACAGTTTTGTGAATATATTGACAAAATATACAATTGAGATTCTTTTTTTAAAGATTTGTTTATTTATTTAATGTATGTGAGTACACCATAGCTGTCTTCAGACACACTAGAAGAGGGCATCTGATTCCATCACAGATGGTTGTGAGCTACCATGCTGGGAATTTAACTCAGGATCTCTGGAAGAGCAGACAGTGCTCTTAACCACTGAGCCATCTCTTCAGCCCCAATTGAGATTCTTTTATCTCTTGTATTCTGTTGGTGATGCTTATATCTGTAATTCCAGACCTCTTTCCTAGGTTTTCCATTTCATGGGTAGCCTCTTTTTGTGTTTTCTTTATTGTTTCTACTTCCACTTTTAGGTCTTGGACCGCTTTGTTCTATTACGTCACCTGTTTGATTTTGCTTTCCTGTATTTCTTTCAGTGAGTTATTTATATCCTCCTTAAAGGACTCTATTATCTTCATGAGATAGGATTTTAGATCAGCTTCTGGATTTTCAGGTGTGTTGATATATCTAGGACTTGCTGTTGTGGGAGAACTGGGTTCTGATTATTTCAAAGTATATTGGCTTCTGTTGCTTATGGTCTTGTGATTGCCTCTCGACATCTGGTTATCTCTGGTTTTAGCTTGTCTGGGTGTCTCTGTCTGGATCCTGCCTCCTGTGTCCCAGGTTGTTGCAGGTCTCCTGGGAGGCCTTGTGGCCCTTGATGTAGCAGATCTCATGTGAGCCCTTCAGACTGTGGGGTCTTCAGCTGGGCAGACAAACTGCTGATCTGTTGTCCTGTGTGCAGTAGATCTCCTGGGGGGCCTTCAGACTGTGGGGTCTTCAGAGGGGCAGTCAAGCTGTTGCCCTGTGTGATGGTTTGTATGTGCTTGGCCCAGGAAGTGGCAGGATTAGAAGGTGTGGCCCTCTTAGAGTGGGTGTATTCAGAGACTAGTATTCTGGTAGCAGCCTTTAGATGAAGATGTAGAACTCTCAGCTTCTCCTGCACCATGCCTGCCTGGATGCCACTGTGTTTCCACCTTGATAATGATAGACTGAACCTGTAAGCCAGCTCCAATTAAATGTTGTCTTGTAAGAGTTGCCTTGGGGGGGCTGGAGAGATGGCTCAACGGTTAAGAGCACTGGCTGCTCTTCCAAAGGTCATGAGTTTAATTCCCAGCAATCACATGGTGACTCATAACCATCTGTAATTGAATCTGATGCCCTCTTCTGGTGTTTCAAGGACAGTGTGCTTATGTATGACCAGGCCAGCTTAGTCAGTCAACAGGTTCTCCAGGGAAGGAATGAGGATTAAAAAGAAAAAAGACAATTAGACAACATTGTAGCCTGACCCCAGCCAGTTCTGAGGCTGAGGTGGGTTTATTTTTTCCCAATCTGCTTTTATACCATTTTAATTACATGCAAGTAATAAGGTCAGTTCTAGGTTTAGGAACAAGCAATACAATAGACACAAATTATCAAGGAACAAGCAAGATGATAAACAAAGTCCTGTGATCATTCCTGTGATCACTGTTTCTAAGGATTTATCAGGATGACCAAAATATCTGAACCTACTTCCCTGTCCTAGCCCAAAGTCATTTTCATGCCTGAAGGCTACTCCTTTGTTCTAGCCTAAGATTTAGATGCCTGCATGAAATTACTTCCCAATTATAGCCCAATGTCAGATTCCTTCCTGAAGTCTGTTTCCTTGGCCATGGCCAATGTCAGATTCTTTCCAAGTAGCCCCTAAAACTCTCCACATATATATGATAAATAAATCTAAAAAAAAAAAGAGTTGCCTTGGTCATGGTGTCTGTTTACAGCAATAAAACACTAAGACACCCTGCATGTAGCTGTTCTCCTGGGAGGCCTTCTGACTGTGTGGCCTTCAGAGGAGCAGACAAGCTGGTGATCTGCCCTGGCAGCAAGCTCAGGCCAGAAGGCTCCAATTAATTTTTAAAGTGAGTTTTTGCTTGACATTAAGCACCATCTGTAGTAATATATTTTTAAATAAATCCCCGTGTGTGGTTACTATCCACCTCAATGGTTTATGTTCCTGAATGAAAGACACACACGTGGGTTGAACAGGTGGCTCAGTGGTTAAGAGAACTGACTGCTCCGAGTTTAACTCTCAGAAACCATATGGTGGCTCACAACTGAAGGGGTTAGCTCAGGAACTTTGGAAAGGTCATGGGACACTTGCCTCTTTGGAAGGGAGAGGCTAATAAACATTCCTCAGATCATGGGGTGGGGGAACAACCTGCAGGAGGGGACACATTTCACAGGACAGACTGTTGTCCACAGACAAGGGAAGTCCTTGCTACCTCATTCTCTAAAGACTAATCAGTTTAAAAAGTCACTCTGTTCTGCCAGTCACATTGTGCCTAGTGGCTGTTGCTCTATTCTACCCCTGAAAACTGTATAAAAACTGGCCAAATGGGCTGCCTGGGGTTGCCACCTCTCTTTTGGCTGCAGGATGACCCCAACAAGTCAGGACAATAAATTCCTCTTGTTTTTGGATCAATCTCTGGCTTAGTTGTTCAGTTGTTCACTCAGGGGGTCCCTGGTAAGCTAAGGCTCATCAGAGTCTTACACAACCATATGTAATGGGATCCTTCTTCTGGTGTGACTGAAGAGAGTGACTGTATCACATACAGAAAATAAATAAGTAAATCTTTTTTTTTTTTTAAAGATTTATTTATTTATTTTATTTATGAGTACACTGTAGCTGTCTTCAGACACACCAGAAGAGGGCATCCAATCTCATTACGGATGGTTGTGAGCCACCATGTGGTTGCTGGGATTTGAACTCAGGACCTCTGGAAGAGCAGTCAGTGCTCTTAACCGCCGAGCCATCTCTCCAGCCCCAGTAAATCTTTTTTAAAAGAGAAACACACACACAGCCATTATATTTTAATATGCCTTAAGCAGCACAATAGCTGAGCAACTGCCTAAACTTCATGCTGTTAGAACCTACCTCCCACTGATAATTCCAAGGTACTACTTTCTGTGTTCCATGTTGGCTGCTCTTGATCCAGTTAAACAGCCCTCTGGACCTCATTTTCTTGGCTTCTTTACATGGTGGCTCTGTTTCTATGTCCTGCATACCCCGCCCCCCAGCATGGTGTGTCCCTTCTTCTCCTCCTCAGGTCCCCAGCCTGTGAATTCTAAATCCCACTTTTGTTTCTCCTCCCCAGTTACTGGCTGTTGGCACCTTTATTAACCAATCAGAATTAACTGGGGACAGGTTTCCAAAAGCTTTATGAAGACCCTCTCATATAAACTCTTTTGGGGGATCTAATAAGCATTAGAATACAAGCAGCTACATCAGCCTTTTCAGAACTTAAAGCAGTTGTTTACTGAAACCTTGAGTATGTGTCGGTGGTATGGCATGTATACTGTTGTTTTCCAAATTCTGCAAAATGAAAAACATCCATCTGCCAGATGTCATTTCTTTTGGTATCCCTAGGGTTACTACTTGTCGGGAGCCGCCCTGCTTATACACTAAAGGCCTAAAATCAGCCATAGGCCTAAAATCAGCAATAGGCCTGACATACAGGCCTGCTCGCACTAAGTGCAAGCACTTAGTCTCTGTGGAAAAACACTGAAACAGATAGCTGGGAGTTATTGTAAACAGACAGCGTTGGTGGAAGGCTGCCAGGCCTAGTCATAAGGCCTTGCAGATGGATAACCTTGGTGGATACTACCAACTTAGATAAAGACAAGTGAATCATAGGCGGAGTCATAGTGGTCTGTCTCCTGAACCTTCGCCCAGCTGACACTCTGTTCTGGAAGATAACCGTACTCCCCCTGAACACCTATGCTCCTACGTCATCCCCTTTTCCACATCCTGCCTTTTTGTGTATATAACCTGTGTGTGCAAAAGTAAAATTATGATCTGATCAGATTATAGACAGGTCGTGACTTCCTTGTGTCTATGCCTGCTCCCCCCGCTCTCTTTCAGGTGACCTCCCTGGACCCCTGTTTAATGTCCTGCTGGTCAGGACAACTACTAGCATGCAACAGAGTTTGGTTGTATTGAGAACATGTAGGACATTTTAAAAATTATTTCTTTGGCTTGTTGTCAAATGATGGAATTTTTTTCTTTAAATCTTTCCTGTTAATATAATGTCTTCATGAAAATTTGAGGGTTCTAAAACATTTCCTATTAGTAATTGATCAACTTCTTCATTACATTGAGGTAATGGACCTGAAAAACCTTTATGAGACTGAATATGAGTAATATAAAATGGATAATTTTGACTTCTAATGGCTTATTGCAATTGTATAAATAACAAAGTTAATTCTGAATTATCAGATACAAATTCAGCAGTCTCTATATGCAAGACAACTCTTTCTACATATAAAGAATCAGTAATTATGTTAATAGATTTAAAGTAATCTAATAATACCATAAGGATTATGACTTTTGAACTGAGGTATATGGACTTTGATCACCTTGCTTATTTTGTCTGACTTATAATCTACCATCCCCCTCTAGTTTGCATCAGTATAAAATTTTGGTGCCTCTGGAATTGGTGTTCTCTTTACTATATGTGGAGGAATCTAATTAGTTCTTTTTATACACTGTATACATTTGCTATTCAGATATTTGTAATTAATTTCACCGAAGTATTTACTACAAATTCTTTGCCAACCTTCACTAATTACCCATAATGACATAATCTCATTATTTGTAAGAGGTACTACAATTTCGGCTGGATCTGTTCCTGACAGTTGATGTAGTCTTATTCTGCTTTTTATAATTAATTCAGAAATTTTTCCTTTTATGTCTTCAACTTTTTATTGTGTTTATGAGCTAAGGAAATCCATTCCATAATACTATCTCCCCTGTGCATAATGAGCCCAGTAGGAGAAATGACCTAGAGGTAAAATGACCAGAATACAATCAAGGTTAGGATCAATTCAATCCACATATGCCTCTTGTAGTCTTTGTTCTATAAGAGTTAACTCTTTTTCTGCTTCAGCTGTTAGATACCTTGGACTGTTTAAAATATATTTTCTTTGCAATGTATGAAACAAATTATTTAACTCATGTGTACTTAATCCAATTGTAGATCAGTTAATATCTCCCATTTAGTTTTGAAAATAATTAAGAGTTTTCAATTTGTCTCTATGGATCTGTACCTTTTGTGGTCAAATATTTTTGTAGATTGATTTTATAGCCCAAATAACTAAGTGAATCTCCTCTTTGTATTTTTTTTTTCTGGAGAAATCTGTAACCCCCAACATGCCTTTGTGACACCTTAAACATGTTCTTTAAAACATCTCTGTCAGAATCAGCTAACAGAATGTCATCCATATAATGATAAATGATTGAGGGAATTGCTTACATATTATTTCTAATGGTTTTTGTGGAAAATACTGTTATAAAGTTGGACTTTATGTAAAAGGGGTATCTCTGGTCAAGTCCAAAGCTGCACTTCCTTGTATTAGGAAGTAGAAGCAGAGTTACCTATTATGTCATGTTGGGTACCACTTGTAGACTTAAGATATTTCAAAATGTACTTTAATAAGTGTTCTTGAATGTTTCAAATTCCCTTATAGCCTACAGACCAACAGCAGGGAGAAAGATGGTTAATAGTACAAGGTGGGATATGATGGTTTGTATATGCTTTGTCCAGGAAGTGGAACTGTTGGAAGATGTGGCCTTGTTGGAGTAGGTGTGGCCTTGGGAGTGTGGGCTTTAGCACTCTTGTCCTAGCTGTCTGGTAGCAAGTATTCTGCAAGCAGCCTTCAGATGAAGACATAGAACTCTCAGCTCCTGCCTGCACTATTCCTGCCTGGATGCTGCCATGTTCCCACCTTGATGATAATGGAATGACCCTCTGAACCTGTAAGCCAGCCCCAATTATATGTTGTCCTTATAGGAGTTGCCTTGGTCATGGTGTCTGTTCACAGCAGTAAAACCCTAAGACAGGTGATATGAACCTGTTTAGAAGTAGTTCTTTGGTGTGATTCCAATCTTTTCTTTTTTCTTTTTTTCCCCCCAGGATATCAGCATTCCAATCAAAAACATCAAACACCAATCAGTAGTGGTCCAATCAGCAAATACCAAACACAAATCAGTAGCAGGTGTTCAATCCAGAAGGAATCATGAGGCTCCATCATATTGGCATGAATCTGAAGAAGAAGCAAAAAGCAAACAGAATACCATACATATTTTGGCATGATTCTCTCTATGAAGACACAGCAAGCAATGATATGAGAAGACCAGAAAAGCATTGCAAGGCATACCAATGCAAAAATGTTGTTAGCGAAGACCAGTGATGCATTATAAGGTGAACAAATGCAAGATTTTCATTCACTGTTGGGTTCTACTTATACTCTTTCTAAACATCACATGCCCTATCAAGTGTCTGCCTCAGCAAAACATCCTCTCACAAGACAGCTTCCAGAAAAATATCACATGACACAACTGAGTCTCCAAAGAAATCGGAGATTTCCACTTCAGGTAAACCCCTGAAGTTAGGGACATCCTTCTAAGATTGCAGGTCCTGTGAGGTGAGGGATGGTCCATCAGTGAGTCATTCCCAACTTCCTTTAGTCAGTACTTCAGGTGCTGGGAATACAGGCCTAGCAGCACAACATAAAGGCAGGAAAGGAGTGATGTGTCACTTTATCTGCCAGCCAAGGAGATCACTTGCATGGATTGGAGGAAAAAGTGGCCTGCTCTGGCATTTAGAAGTCTGGGCTATGGAGACTGTAAGACAGTGCAACATGAAGATGATTCTTGGTGGTGAATATTGCTGTCAGGAACAGCCTTGCTTATACAGTGAAGGCCTAAAATCACCAATAGGCCTGAGTCAGTTATACATGCCTGCTAACACAAAGTCTTGGTCTCTGTGGAAAAACATTGACCCTAGAACAGATAGCTATAGATCTTGAAAACAGGCAGCATTGGTGGGAAACTACCAGTCTGGGTAGTCATAGACCTTGGATAGCCTTGGTGGAAAGTACCAGCTTAGATAAGAACAGATGAATCATAGACAGAATCATAAGTGACCTGTTCCCTGCTTCTTCACCCAGCCAACACTCTGTTCTGGAAGATATCTGTACTTCCCCTGAGAATACCTTGCTCGATCTTCACATGCTCTTCACATACACTGTGCTCAATCTTCACATGCTCTTCACATGCTCTCTGCTTGATCTTCACATGCTCTTCACCCGCTCTCCAGTCAATCTTCACATGCTTTTCACATGCTTTCTGCTCGTTATTCACTCGCTCTTCGAATGCTCTCCCCTCTATCTTGACATGCTCTCCACTAGATCTTCACATGCTCTTACATGTTCCCTGCTCGATCTTCACACGCTCCTCACATGCTCTCTGATCTTCAAATGATCTTTACATGCTCTTCAATCGATCTTCAAGTGCTCTTCATGTGCTTTTGCTTGATTGTCACATGCTTTTCATATGCTCTCCCCTCGATCTTCACATGCTCTCTGCTCGATCTTCACACATTCTTCAAATGCTCTTCGCTCGATCTTCATATGGTCTCCACTCATCTTCACATGCTCTTCACATGCTCTCCGCTCGATCTTCACATGCTC
>NW_021604564.1:51440-87372 GCF_004785775.1 Grammomys surdaster | reverse complement strand
CTCCGCTCGATCTTCACATGCTCTTCACATGCTCTCCGCTCGATCTTTAAATGCTCTTTACATGCCCTTTGCTCAATCTTCAAACGCTCTTCACATGCTTCTGCTTGATCTTCACATGCCTTTCACATGCTCTCTCCTCGATCTTAACACGCTTTTCACATGCTCTCTGTTCAATCTTCACATTGTCTCTTCTCGATTTTCACATGCTCTTCACATGCTATTCGCTCGATCTTCATATTATATTAAAATTCCAGTACTTAGAAGCTGTAGAGGCAGGAGTTCAGGGTCAGCCTGGGCTAAATGAGTCTCAGCCTTGGGGGCAGGGGTGCTTGAAAAATATTATCATCTGGTATAGGTTCATTTTCTCTAAGCCATGCAGTGTTAACAACTGTTACCTATAACATATAATTTATGCTGTATTAAATATTAATAAGTAACCTAGAATGATTAGAGTATATGAGAGCTTGATTGTGGGGTCTACAAGCATGATGCCATTTTATATAAGAGATTTCTTTTCAGAATTTCTATTTTTATTATTCAACTATTTTATATTTTAGTTTTTTAAATAAGAAAATGCTAAGAAAATTATAATCACATGTCATGGTATTAAAATCATAATTCCAGATTTCTTTACACAGAAGATGGAATGGTCCAGCAGCTATGTCCACTGTCACAGACATTAATTCCATTCAATTGATATGGCACATCCTGCAAAATTAACTAGTCTCGCACACACACACACACACACACACAAACACACACAAACACACACAAACATGTGTCTAATACAGTAAAAATGTACACACAATAAAGGTAATTTACAGTTACAAACAAGGAATGTCATTTATCTTGGCTGTGTTTCAGAAATATAGGTTCAACAGCCTTATTAGTCAAGGCACAAAAGAATGAGTAAGCACAATTGTCTCTAGAAGTAGGCAAAGTATGGACAATCACTGATGAGGTATGCATGCATGCAACGTATTCAAAATTGCTCAGTCTTGCTCTGAAAATTGATCTGAGTTTAAGGAAATTCTGTGACTTCCCCTATTTTCCACTTCTGGATTACTTCCACAATCTTTACATTAAATTGGCAAGGATATCCTAAAGCAATCACTATTTGGGTAAATGAAACAAAATACTTGACTATTCCAAAGTGACAAATGACTGTCCTGAAAAGGACATCCTCCCCACTCTACACCACAAGGCTATATTCCTCACTGTCCACCACAGAGACATTCTCCCCACAGTTCACAACAGAGATGTATTCCTTACTCTCAAAAACAGGCACAAACTCTACACTGTCAAAAACAGGGACATACTCCTCACTGTCCACCACAGGGATATTCTCCTCACTGTCCACCACAGATATTTGCTCCTCATTGTCCAAAACAGGGACATCTTCCCCACTGTCCACCACAGGGACATTATCCACACTCTCCGAAACAGGGACATGCTCCTGACTGTATACCACAGGGACATCATCCCCACTGTCCACCACAGGGATGTCCTGTCCACTGTCCACTACAGGGAGATTCTCGCCACAGTCCACCTGAGTGATGTCCTTCCCACTGTGTACCACAGGGACATTGTTCCTACTGTCCAACACAGGGATGTTCTCCCCTCTGTCCACAAAAGGGACATCCTCCCTACAGTCCAAAACAGAAACAACCTCTAATTGCCCAAAACAAGTACATCCTCCCCACTCTCTACCACAAGTACATCCTACCCACTGTCCACCACAGTGATATCCTTCCGACTGTCTAGCATAGGGACATCCTCCCCACAGTCCACCATCAGGATATCATCCCCATTTCCACTACACGGACATTCTCCCCACAGTCAAACCCAGCTATGTCCTTCCCACTATCTACCAAAGGGACATTCTCCCTACTGTCCACCACAGGTAAATCCTCCTCACTGCCCACCGCAGGGACATCCTTTCCATTGTCCACCACATTGACATTCTCCTCACTGTCCATCTCAGCGATGTCCTTCCCACTGTCTACCAGAGGGACATTCTCCCCACTGTCCACCACAGAGATGTTCTCCTCACTGTCCACCACAGGGATGTCCTTTCCACTGTCCACCAAAGGGACATCCTCCCCACTGTCCACCACAGGGACATCCTCCTCACTGTCCACTACAGGGATCTCATCCACACTGTCCACCACAGGGATGTCCTTCCCACTGTCCATGACAAAGATATCCTCCCCACTGTCCACCACAGAGACATCCTCCTGAGCATCCACCACAGAGAAAGCCTCCACGCTGTCCACCACAGGGACATCCACCTCACTCTCCACCACTTGGACATCCTCCTCACTGTCCACCATAGGGGCATCTTCCCCACATTCCACCAAAGGAACATCCTCTCCTCTGTCCTCCACACGGATGTGCTCCTCCCTGTCCACCTCACAGATATCCTCTCAAAGTCCACAACAGGGACATCCTCCCTTCTGTCCACCACAGTGACATCCTCCACACTGTCCAGAACAAGGACATTCTCCTCACTGTCTACCTCAGAGACATTCTCTCCACTCTCCACCAAAGGGATGTGCTCCTCATTGCCCAAAACAATGACATCCTCCCCACAGTCCACCACAGGGACATCCTCCCCACTTTCTACCACAGGGGAGTCCTCCTCAATATCTATCACAGGGATGGCCACCCCAGTTTATACAACAGGGACATTCTCCCCAATGCTGTCCAGAGTCAAATCGCCTCTTTGTCCACCAGAGGGACATCATCCCACTCTCAACCACAGTGACATCCTCTCCACTGTCCACCACAGGGATATGTTCCTCACTGTCCAAAAGAGGTACATCCTCTCCACTGTCCACCACTGTCACATGCTCCCCACTGTACACCACTAGGACATCCTCCCCACTATCTACCACAGGGATGTCCCCCCCTCAGTTTCTACCACAGGGATATTTTACCCAATGTCCATCACAGGGAAAACTCCCCACTGTCCAAAGGGACATCCTCCTCTCTGTCCACCACAGGGACATCCTCCCCAATGTCCAGCTCAGGGATGTGCTCCTCACTGCCCAAAACAAGAACATCCTCCCCACTGTCCTTCTGAGGGACATACACCCCTCTGTCCACCAAAGGGACATCCTCCTCACTGTCCTCCACAGGGACATCCTCCCCACAGTCCACAACATGGACATCCTCACCATTCTCCACCACAGTGACATCCTCCCCACTCTCCACCACAGGGACTTCTTTCCCACAGTCCACCAAAGGAACATAATCCCCACTTTATACCACAGGGACAACACCCCATGGTCCTTAACAGGCACATCCTACCCACTGTCCATCTCAGAGACATCCTCCCCACAGTCCACCCCAGGGATGTCCTCCACACTGTCAACCAAAGGGATGTGCTCCTCACAGTCCAAAACAGGGACACTGTCCACCACCGTGATATCCTCTTCATTGAACAACACAGGGTCATCCTCCCTACTTCCCACTGCAGGGGTGTGCTCTCCACTGTTCTCCACAGTGTTGTGCTCCCCACTGTTCTCCACAGGGAAAGCCTTTCCTATGTTCACCACAGGGACATCCTCCTCACTGTTTACCAGAGGAATGTCCTTACCACTGTCCACCACATTGGTGTGCTCCTCACTGTCCAAAACAGAGACATCCTCCCCAGTATTCACCACAAGGACATCCTCCTCATTGTCCACCACAGGTACATTCATCCCACTGTTCATCAAAGGCACATTTCCCCACTTTCCACTAGAGGGACATCCTCCCCACTGTCCACCAAAGGAACATCATCCCCACTGTCCATCAGAGTGACATCCTCCCCACTGTCCACCAAAGGGACATTCTCCCAACTGTCCACCATCATCCCCACTGTCCATCACAAGAACATCCTGCTCACTGGCCACCACAGGGAAATCCTCCCCCCTGTACACCACAGAGATGTGCCCCTAACTTTCTAAAATAGGGACATTCTCCTCACTGGCCAACACAGGCATCCCCCCATTGTCCACGAAAGGTACATTCCCCCACAGTCCACCACTGGGACACCTTTCCCTCTGGCCAAAACAGGGACACACTCCCTACTGTCCACCACAAACACATCATCTTACTGTTCACCACAGGGACATCGTCCCCAGAGTCCACCACAGGGACATCCTTCAACTGTATACCACAGTGACCTCCTCACCATTGTCCATCACAGGGAAATCCTCCCCTCTTTCCACAACAGGGACATCCTCCTCACTGTGCACCAGAGGGATAGTGTCTTCACTGTCCACTACAGGGACATCCTCCTCACAGTCACCTCAGAGACATCCTCCATACTGTCCACCACAGGTTCGACCTCCACACTGTCCATCACAGGGACATTTTCCCCACTGTCTACCACAGAGATGTGTACCTCACTGCCCCAAACATGGACATTTTCCCCACTGTCCAACACAGGGACATCCTCATCACTGTCCACCTCAGGGACATTCTCCACACTCTACACCACAGGGATGTGCTCTTCACTGACCAAAACAATGACATCCTCCCCACTGTCCACCACAGGGACTTCCTCCTCACTATCTATCACAGGGATGTCCCCCCCCAGATTATACAACAGGGACATTCTCCCCAATGCTGTCCACAGACAAAACTCCTCTCTTTCCACCAGAGGGACAACATCCCACAGTCAACCACAGGGACATCCTCCCCACTGTTCACCAAAGAGATGTGATCCTCACTGTGCAAAACAGGGACATCTTCCCCACTCTCCAACTCAGGGACATTCTCATGACTATCCAACAGAGGGACATCCTCCCCACTCTCCACCACAGGGATGTGCCCCTAACTGCCCAAAACAATGATATCCTCCTCACTGTCCAAAAGAGATACATCCTCTCCAATGTCCACCACTGTCACATGCTACCCATTGTCCACCAGTAGGACATCCTCCCCACTATCTACCACAGGGATGTCAACTCCCCCCCACCCCCGGTTTCTACCACAGGGACATTTTACCCAATGTCCACCACAGGTAAAACTCTTCTCTGTCCACCAGAGGGGCATCTGCCCACTGTCAACCTTAGGGACATACTCCCCACTGTTCACCAAAGGGGCATCCTCTTCTCTGTCCACCTCAGGGTCATCCTTTTGACTGTGGAGCTCAAGGATGTGCTCCTCACTTCCCAAAACAAGGACATCCTCCCCACCCTCCACCTGAGGGACATTCACCCCTCTCTCCACCAAAGGGACATCGTCCTAACGGTCCTCCACAGGAACATCCTCTTTAGTATCCACCACAGGGACATCCTCCTCACCTTCCTCGACAGTGACATCCTCCCCACTGTCCACCACAGGGACAACCTCCTCACTGTCCACCACAGTGCTATCCTCCCCATTGTCCACCACAGGGACATCCTCCCCTTTGTCAACCAGAGTGACATCCACCTCATTGTCCACCATATGGATAGCTCCCCACAGTCCACCACAGGGACAGCTCCCCATGGTCCATAACAGAGATGTGCTCCTCACTCTCCACAACAGGGACACCCTCCACACTCTCAACAAAGAGGACATCCTCCTTATTGTCCACCACAGGGACATCCCCCCCCCCACACTGTTCACCACAGAGATGTGCTCCTCACTGTCCAAAACAGGAACTTCCTCCCCACTGTCCAACACAAGGACATTCTTCCCACTCTCCACAACAGGGATGTGGTCCTCACTGCCAAAAACAATGACATCCTCCCCACTGTCCACCACAGGGACATCCTCTTCACTGTTTACCACAGGGACATGCTCACCACTATCCACCACAGTGATACGCTCCTCACTGTCCAAAACAGGTTCATTCTTTCCATTGTCCACCACTGTCCCATGTTCCCCACTGTACACCACTAGGACATCCTTCCCACTATCTACCACAGGGATGTCCCTCTACCCCCAGTTTCTACCACAGGGACATTTTACCCAATGTACACCACAGGGAAAACTCCTCTCTGTCCACCAGAGGGACATCCTCCCCACTGTCCACCACAGGGACATCCTCCACACTGTCATGACAGGGACATCCACCTCACTGTTTACCACAGGGACATCCTGACCACTGTCTGAAAACAAGGATATGCTCCTCATCGTCCAAAACAGGGACACCCATCCCACTGTCTACCCCTGTCACATGCTCCCCACTGTACACCACTAGGATATCCTCCCCAGTTTCTACCACAGGGATATTTTACCAAATGTCCACCACAGGGAAAACTCCTTTCTGTGAACAAGAGGGAAATCCTCCCACAGTCAACCATGGGGACATCCTCCCCATTGTCCACCTGAGGGACATTCACCCTCTGTCCACAAAAGGGACACCTCCCCACTGTCCACCACAGGGACATACTTCTGACTGTCCAGCACAGGGACATCCTCCTCACTGTTTTCCAGTGGGAGGTCATCACCATTGTCCACCACATTAATGTGCTTCTCACTGTCCAAAACAGGGAAATCCTCCCTATTGTCCACCCCAGGGACATCCTCCCCACTGTCCAACACTGGGACATGCTCCCCAATGTCCACCACAGGGATATCCTCCTCAATGTCCACCACAGAGATGTGATCATAACTTTCTAAAACAGGGACATCCTCCCCACTGTCCAACACAGGCACTTCCTCCTTACTGTCCACCACAGGGACATCCTCCCACTGTCCACTAAAGATATATCCTCCCCACTGTCCACCAGAGGGACATTCACCACTCTGTTCACCAAAGTGACATCCTCCTCACTGTCCTCCACAGGGACAACCTCCTTAGTATGCACTACAGGGACAAACTCCAAACTGTCCACCACAGGAACATCCTCCCCACTGTCCACCACAAAAACATACTTGCCACTGTCCACCAAAGTACTATCCTCCCCACTGTACACCCCAGGTACATCCTTTCCATTGTCCACCACAAGGATATCCTCTACACTATCAACAAGAGGGACATCCTCCACACTGTCCACCACAGGGACGTTCTCCAAACTGTAAACCTCAAGGACACATTCCTCACTGTCCATGACATAGACATCCTCCTCATAGCACACCACAGAGATATGCTCCTCACTGTCCAAAAAAGGGAATCCTACCTACTGTTTAACACAGGGACATCATCCTTACTTTCCACTACAGGGACATCGTCCCTAATGTCCACCACAGGGATGTGCTTCTCACTGTCCAAAACTGGGACATACTCCCCACCGTGGACGACAGGGACATCCTCCACACTCTACACCACAGGGAAACCCTCCTCACTGTCCACCTCAGTGATGTCCTACCCACTGTCTACCACAGTGACATTCTCCTAACTGTCCACCAGAGGGATGTCCTCCCCACTGTCCACCAAAGGAATATGCTTCTCATAATCCAAAACAAGGACATCCTCCCCACTCTCTACCACAGGGACATTCCCCCCCTTTATCCACCACAAAGATATCCTCCCCACTGTCCACCACAGGGACATCCTATTCACTGTTTACCAGAGGGACGTCCTCACCAATGTCCATCACACTGATGTGCTCCTGACTGTCCAAAACTGGGACATCCTCCCGACTGTCTACCACAGGGATATCTTCCCCACTGTCCAACATTGGGACATGCTCTTCACTGTCCACCACAGGGACATCCTACCCACAGTATACCACAGGGATTTCTCTGCCACTGTCTACAACAGATACTCCCCACCCTCACTGTCCAGCACAGGGACATCTTTCTCACTGACCCCCACAGGGACATACTCCCCTCTGTCCACCACAGGGAAAACTCTTCGCTGTTCACCACATGGACATCCTCCCCAGTATCACCCATAGGGACATCCGCCCAACTGTCCACCAAAGGGACATTTCTGCACTATCCGCCAGAGGGACATCCTCCCCACTGACCACCAAAGGGACGTCCTCCCCACTGTCCAACACAGGGACATCCTCCCCAATGTTCACTACAGGGACATCCTCCCCACAGTCCACAACAGAGATGTGCTCCTCACTCTCGAAAACAGGGGCATCCTCCGCACTGTTCACCACAGGGACATCATCCACACTGTCTACTACTAGGACATGGTCCTTACTGTCCACCACAGGGATGTGCTACCCACTGTCTACCACAGTGTTGTGCTCCACAATGTCCACCACAGAAAATCCTCCCCGCTGTCCACTACCGGGATATCCTCCTCACTGTCCACCAAAGGGACAGTCTCACATCTGTCCACAACATGGACATCCTTTTACTGTCCACCTCAGGGACATCATCCCAACAGTCTACCAAAGGGACATCCTCCCCACTCTCCCCACAGGGACATCCTCAACATTGTCCAACACAGTGACATCCACCCCACTGTCCACCACAGGTACATCCTCTCCACTGTCCACAACAGGGATATGCTCCTCATTGTCCAAAACAAGGACAGCCTCCCCACTATCCCCCACAGTGTTATCCTCCTCTCTGTCCACAACAGGGACATCCTCCTTACTGTCCACCAGAGATATGTGCTCCTCACTGTCCAAAACAGGGACATCTTCCCCACTGTCCAACACAGGGACATCCTCATCACTGTCCACCACGGGGACATCCTCCCCAAACTCCACCACTGGGACATTCTCCCCACTGTCCACATCAGGGACATCCTTCTCACTGTTGACCACAGGGACATCCTCCCCACTGTCTACCACAGGGATATGCTTCTCACTGTCCAAAACAGGGACCTCCTCCCCACTCTCCACCACAGGGACATCCTAGCCACTGTCCACCACCAGGACATGGTCCCCACTGTCCACCACAGGGATGTGCTCCCTACTGTCTACCACAGTGTTGTGCTCCCCACTGTCCACCACAGGAAAATCCTCCCCACTGTCCACTACCGGGATATCATCCTCACTGTCGACCAAAGGGACAGTCTTGCCTCTGTCCACAACAGGGACATCCTCTACACTGTCCACCTTAGGGACATTGTCCCAACAGTCTACCATAGGGACATCCTCCCCACTCTCCCAAAAGAGACATGCTTGACATTGTCCAACACATTGACATCCTCCCCACTGTCTACCACAGGGACCACAGGGACATCCTTCCGATTGTCCAGCATAGGGACATCCTCCCCACAATCCACCACAGGGACATTCTCCCCACTTTCCACCACACATACATCTCAGGATGTTCTCCCCATTGTCTACCACAGGAATATTCTCTCCACTTTCCACCACATGTATGTATTCCTCACTGTCCACCACAGGGACATTATTACCACTGTCCACCACAGGGATGTCCTCCCCACTGTCCTCCAATAGGACATCCTCCCTCCCCACTTTCCATCACAGGTACATCCTCTCCTTTGTCCACAACAGGGATATGCTCCTCATTGTCCAAAACAGGGACATCCTCCCCACTGTCCACCACAGTGATATCCTCCCCTCTGTCCACCACAGGGACATCCTCCTCACTGTTTACCAGAGGGAGGTCCTCACCACTGTCCACTACATTGATGTGTTCCTCACTGTCCAAAACAGGGACATTCTCCCCGCTGTCCACCACAGTGATATGCTCCTCACTGTCCAAAACTGGTGCATCCTTTCCACTGAACACCACTGTCACATCCTCCCCACTGTACACCAATAGGACATTCTCCCCACTACCTACCACAGAGATGTCCCTCCAGTTTCTACCACAGGGACATTTTACCCAATGTCCACAACAGGGAAAACTCCTCTCTATGGAGCAGAGGGACATCCTGCCACAGTCAACCACAGGAACATCCTCCCCACTGTCCACCTGAGGGACATTCACCCTTCTGTACACCAAAGGGACATCCTCCTTAGAATCCACCACAGGGACACCCTCCTCTTCTTCTTCCATAGTGACATCCTCCCCACTGTCTACCACAGGGACAATCTCCTCACTGTCCACCACAGGGACATCATCCCCACTGTCCACCACAAGGTCATATTACTCACTGTCCACCACAGGGACATCCTCCCCAATGTACACCACAGGGACATCCTCCCCACAGTCCACCTCTGGGACATGATCCCCACTGTACACCACAGGGATATTCTCCCCACAGACCACAACAGAGATGTGCTCCTCATTCTCGAAAACAGGGACATCCTCCCCACTGTCCACCAGAGGGACATCCTCCTCACTGTCCATCACAGGGACATCCTCCCCACTGTCTACCTCAGGGATATCCTTGCCACTTTCTACCACAGGGAGATCCTCCCCACCGTCCACTCAGCGATGTGCTCCTTGCTCTCAACCACAGAAATATTCTGCCTAATGTCCACCACAGGGAAATCCTCACTGTCCACCACAGTGATATCCACCCGATTGTCCACCACAGGGATGTGCTCCTCACGACTGAAAACAAGGTCATCCTCCCTTCTGTCCAACACAGGAGCATCCTCCCCACTGTCCACCAGAGGGACATTTTACCCCTCTGTCCACCAAAGGGACATCAAGCTCACTCTCCACCACAGGGACATCCTCTCTACTGTCCACCACAAGGATGTGCTCCTCACTGTCCAATACAAGGACATCCTCACAACTGTCCACCACAAGAACATCCTCCACACTGTCCACCACAGTGATATCCTCCTAACTGTCCACCACAGGGACATCCTTCTCACTGTCCAACAGAGTTTCATGCTCCTCACTGACCACCATAGGGACATCCTCTCCACTGTCTACCACAGGGATGTCCTTCCCAGAGTCCACCCCAGGGACTTCCCACTGTCTACCTCAGGGACATCCTCCACACTGTCCACCTCAGGGACATCCTACCCACTGTCGATCAGAGGGACATTCACTTCTTTGTTAACCAAAGAGACATCCTCCGCACAGTCCACCACAAGAACATCTTCCAAACTGTCCACCATAGTGACAATCTCCCCATTGTCCACCTCAGGGACATTTACCCTTCTGTAAACCACAGGGACATCCTCCTCAATTCCACCACAGGCACAACCTACCCACTGTCCATGACGGGGTGTGCTCCTCACTACCAAATAAAGACATCTTCCCCACTGTCCACCTCAAGAACATCCTCACTACGTTCCAACACAGGGATATCCTCCCCTCTGTCCACCATAAGGATGTGTTCCTCACTCTTAACCACAGAGATATCCTCCCCGATGTTCACCACAGGAACATCCCCAAACTGTCCACCACAGGGAAATCATACCTACCTCCACTTCAGGGAAATCTTCACAGTCTATCACAGGAACATCCTCCACACTGTCCACCACCAGGACATCCTCCTTACTGTCCACCTGAGGGACATCCTCCCCACTGTCCAACACATATATGCTCCTCACTGTCCACCACAGGGACATCCTCCTACTGTCCACTACAGGGATGTGCTCCTCACTGCCCAAATCAAGGATACCTTCCACACTGTCCACTACAGAGACATCCTCCTCATTCTCCACCACAGGGACATCCTCCTGACTGTCCAACACAGGAACATCCTCTTCACTGACCTCTACAGGGACATTCTCCCCACTGTTGACCACAGGGAATACTCTTCTCTGTCAACCAGAGGGATATCCTCCCCACTGTCCAAACAGGGATGTGCTCTTCACTGATCAAAACAAGGACATCCTCCCCACTGTCCAACACAGGAACTTCCTCCACACTGTCCACCATAGGGACATCCTCTCCTCTGTCCACCAAAGGGACATACTTCTCATGTCCACCACAGGGACATACTTCACACTCTCCACCACTGGGATGTGCTACTCACTGCCCAAAACAAGGACATTCTCCTCTCTGTCCACCTAATGGACATCCTCCTCACTTTCCATCTCAAGGACATCCTCTCCACTTTTCACTACAGGGACATCTTCCTCACCTTCCACCACAGAGACGTCCTCGTCACTGTCCACCACAGGGACATCCTTTACAATGTTCTCCTAAGGGACAATCTCCCCAAATTCCAACAAAGGGACAGCCTCCTCACTGTCCTCCACATGAACTTCCTCCTCACTGTCCACCACAGAGATATCCTCCCGCCCCGTCCACCACAGGGATATCCTCCCCACTGACCACCACAAGGATCTTCTCCTGACTCTACTCCACAGATATACCCTCCTCATTGTCCACCACAGGGAAATCATCCCCACTGTGCACTTCAGGGACATCCTTACTGTACACAACAGGGACATCCTCCCCACTGTCCACCACAGGGATGTGCTCCTCACTGCCCAAAACAAGGACATCCTCCCCACAGCCCAACACAGGAACATTCTCCACACTATCCACCACAGGCACATCCTCCCCACTATCCACCACAGGGATATCCTCCTCAACTTCCACCACAGGGCCACCCTCCCAACTGTCCACCACAGGCACATCCTCCTCACTGACCACCATAAGACCATATTCCCCACTGTCGACCAGAGAGAATACTCCTCTCTGTCCACAAGAGGGACATCCTCCCCACTGTCCACCACAGCGACATCATCCTCACTGTCCACCGCAGGGACATCCTCCCCAGTGTCCAACACAGTTTCATGCTCCTCACTGTTGACCACAGGGACATCCTCTCCACTGTCTAACACAGGGATGTCCTCCACACAGTCCACCACAGGGACTTCCTCCCACTGACTACCTCAGGAATGACCTCCACAACCTCCACCAGAGGGACATCCTCACCACTGTCCACAACCGGAACATCCTCCACACTATCCACGTACTCCTCACTACCAAAACCAGGACATCCTCCACACATTCCACCACAGGGACATCCTCCTCACTGTCCATCATATGGACACCCTCCCCACTCCCCACCACAAGGATGTGCTCCTCACTATCCATCACAGAGATATCCTACCAAGTCCAACACAGGGTCTTCCCTCACTGTCCAACACATGGACAACCTCCACACTGACCACCACCATGAAATCCACACTGTGCTCCACAAGGACATCCTCCTGACTCTCTGCCATAGGGACATCCTACCCATTATCCACACAGAGATGTGCTCCTCATTGTTGAAAACAGGGACATCCTACACACAGTCTAACACAGACACATCCTCCTCACTGGGCAAAACAGGGACATCACCCCTGACTGCCCAACACAGGTTCATGCCCCTCAATGTCCACCACAGGGACATCTTAACCACTGTCTACCACAGGGATGTCCTCAACACAGTCCACAACAGGGATTTCCTCCCCAATGTCAATCTCAGGGATGACCTCCACACTGTCCACCAGACAGGGACATCCTCCACACTGTCAACCGCAGGGACATCCTCCACATTGTCCACCAGAGGGACATTCACCCTTCTGTCAACCAAAGGGACATCCTCCCCACTGTCCACCTCAGGAACTTTCTCCCCACATTACACCACAGGGATATACTCCCCAATGTCCACCACAGGGACATTCCCCACTGTCCACCACAGGGACATCCTCTCCACTGTCCACCACAGAGATGTGCTCCTCACTGTCCAAAACAGGGACATCCTCCCAACAGCCCAACACAGGGTCATGCTCCACACTGTCTACCACAGGGACGTCCTCCCCATTGTCCAACACAGGGATGTGCTCCTCACTACCCAAAACAAAAACATCCTCCCCAATGTCTGCCACAGTAACACCCTCAAAACTGTTCATTACAGGGATTTCCTCCCCACTGTCCAACACAGAGACATGCTCCTCACTGTCCACCACAAGGACATCCTCTCCACTCTCCTCCACAGGTACGTCCTCCCCACTGTCGACCTCAGGCATGTCCTACACACTGTTCACCACAGTGACATCCTTCCCACTTTTTACCACAGGGACATACTCCTCACTTTCCACCACAGGGAAATCCTCACCACAGTCCACCACAGGGACATCCTCACCACAGTCCACCACAGGGACATCCTCAGTGTCCACCACAGCGACATCCTCCCCACTGTCAACCATAGGGATGTGCTCCTCACTGCTCAAAACAAGAATATCCTCCTTTCTTTTCAACACAGGAACATCCTCCACACTGTCTACCACAGAGATGTCTTTTCCACTGTCCACTAGAGGGTCATTCACCCCTCTGTCCACCAAAGGAACATCCAGCTCACTCTCCACCACAGGATTTTCCCCACTGTTGATCACAGGGATGTGCTCCTCACTGCCCAAAACAAGGACATCCTCCCCACTGTTCACCACAAGAACATCCTCCACACTGTCCACCACAGGGATATCCTCCCCACTGTGCAACACAGGGACATCCTCCTCACTGTACGTACAGGAACATCCTCCCCACTGTCCACCACAGGGACATCCTCCCCAGTGTCCAACACAGTTTCATGCTCCTCACTGTTGACCACAGGACATCCTCTCCACTGTCTAACACAGGGATGTCCTCCCTACAGTCCACCACAGGGACTTCCTCCCCACTGTCTACCTCAGAAATGTCCTCCACACTCTCCACTAGAGGGACATCCTCCCTACTGTCCACCACAGGTACATCCTCCTCATTGTCCACCACAGGAATGTCCTCCCCAATCTTCACCTAAGGGACATCTTCCCCACATTCCACTAGAGAGACATCCTCCTCTTTGTCTAAAAAAGGGACATCCTCCCCACTCTCCACCACAAGGATGTGCTCCTCACTGTCCACCATAGGGACATCCTACCCACTGTCCACACAGAGATGTGCTCGTCACAGTCGAAAACAGGGACATCCTCTCCACTGTCCAACACAGGGACATCCTCCTCACTTTCCACCACAGGGAGTTCTTCCCCACTGTCTACCTCAGGAATGTCCTCCACACCGTCCACCAGAGTCATCCTCCCCACTATCCACCACAGGGACATACTCCCCACTGTTCTTCACAGGGACATTCTCCCATCTCTCTACCACAGAGATGTCATCACCACAGTCCACAACAGGGTTTTCATCCCCACTGTCAATCTCAGGGATGTCCCCGCACTGTCCCCCACGGTGACATCCTCCCCATTGTCCACCACAGGGGCATCCTCCTCACCTTCCACCAGAGGGACAACCTCCTCACTGTCGACCAAAGAGACATCCTCCCCACTGACCACCACAGGGACATTTTCCCCACTGTCCACAACAGGGACATCCTCCCCAGTGTCCGACACAGTTTCACGCTCCTCACTGTCGATCACAGAGACATCCTCCCCACTGTCCACCACAGGGACTTCCTTCCCACTGTCCACCACAGGGATGTGATCCTCATTGCTCAAACAAGGACATCCTCCCTTCTGTTCAACACAGGAGTATCCTCCAGACTGTCTACCACAGAGATGTGCTCCCCACTGTCCACCAGAGCGACATTCACCTCTCTGTACACCAAAGGGACATCCAGCTCACTCTCCACCACAGGGACATCCTCTCCACTGTCCTCCACAGGGATATGCTCCTCAGTGCCCCAAACAAGGACATCCTCCACACTCTCCACCACAGAGACATCCTCCTCACTGTCCACCACAGGGACATACTCCCCACTGACCACCTCAGGGACTTCCTCCCCACATTCCACCACAGGGATATCCTACCCACTGTCCATCATAAGGATTTGCTCCTCACTCTACTTCACAGAGATATCCTCCCCATTGTCCACCAGAGGGAAATCATCCTCACTGTCCACTTCAGGGACATCCTCACTGTCCACCACAAGGACATACTCCACACTGTTTACCTAGAGACATCCTCCCCACTGTCCAACACAGGGACATCCTCCCCACTGTCCAACACAGTGACATCCTCCCCACTGTCCACCTCAGGGACATGCTCCAGACTGTCCACAAGGACTGTCCTCCTCACTGACCACCACTGAGACATTCTCCCCACTGTTGACCACTGGGAATACTCTTCACTGTCCACCAGAGGCACATCCTCCACTCTGTCCACAAGAGGGATATCCTCCCCAATGTCCACCACATTGACATCCCCTTACTCTCCACCACAGGGACATCCTCTCTACTGTCTACCATAGGTGTTAGTATTCTGTCTAAACTCCACCTCCACAGTTATCTGGCAACACCCAAGTATGCTCCTCCCCATGGTTACCTGGCAACAGCCAGGTAGTCGTGCCCACTATAAAAGGGGCTACTTCCCTCCTCCTCTCTCTTATTCTCTTACTCTCCTGCCTCTAGCTTCTCTCTGTCTCCTTACCCTTCCCTCTTCCCTTCTCCCTCTCTCCACGTGGTCATGGCCGGTCTCTACTCCTCTACCTCTCTGCTCTCTCTCCTCTTCCCTATCTCCTGAATAAACCCCCTCCCCTTTGGAACCATTTGGTCTGCTGTTGTCTGTTCTAAGCAGCATGCCAAAGTCTAACAACAGGGACACCCTAACTCTCTGCAACAGTGACATTCTCCACACTGTCCACCACAAGGACATCCTCCTCACAGTCAAACACAGGGACATCCTCCCCACTCTCCACCACAGGGATGTGTTCCTCACTGCTCAAAACAAGGACATCTTCCTGACTGTCCTCCACAGGAACATCCTACCCACTGTCCACCACAGGAACATCCTCCCCACTGTCCACCACAGGGACATCATCTCCACTGTCCAACACAGGGACATGCTCCTCACTGTCCACCACTGGGACATCCTCCTTACTCTCCAACACAGAGACATCCTCCTCACTGAACACCACAGTGACAACCTTCTCATTGTCCAACACATTGATGTCCTCCCCACTGTCTAAAACAGGGACATCTTGCTGACTGTCCACCACAGGGACATCATCTCCACTGTCCACCACTGGCATTTTCTCACCACTGTCCACCACAGGGACATTCTCCCCACTTTACACCAGAAGGACATTCACCCCTCTGTCTACCAAAGTAATATCCTCCTAACTGTCCACCACGGGGACATCCTATCCAATGTCCACCACAGGGACATCCACCTTACTTTCTATCACTGGGACATCCCCCTACTGTACATCCCAGGGACATCCTCCCCACTGTTCACCAAAGGGACATTCACCCAACTGTCCACCACAGTTATGTCCCTCCCACTGTCTACTCTGAGACTTTCCCACCACTGTCCAACAGAGGGATATCCTCCTCAATGACCTCCACAGTGACATCCTCCCCAGTGTCCTCCACAGGGACATCCTCCTGACTGTCCAAAACAGGGACATACACCCCAGTCTCCAGAAAAGGGACATTTTCCCCACTGTCCTCCACAGGGACATCCTACCCACTGTCTACCATAGAGATGTGCTCCTCACTGTCCAAAGCAGGGACATTCACCTGACTGTCCACCACAGGGATGTGCTCCTCAATGTCCAAAACAGGGACAATCATCCCTCTGTCCACCACAGGGACATCCTACTGACCTTCCACTACAATGACATCCTCCCCACAGTCCACTACAGAAACATCCCCCTCACTGTCTACCACAGGGACATCATGCCCACTGTCTACCACAAGGACCTCCTCCCCATATTCCACTACAGGGACATCCTCCCAACTGTCCACCACAGGGATGGCCTCCTCACTGTCCAACACAGGGACATTCTTCTCACTGTCCACCACAAGGACATACTACCTACTGTCCACCAAAGGAATGTCCTCCCCACATTCCTCCACAGGCACATCCTCCCAACTGTCCACCACAGGGATGTGCTCCACACTGTCCATATCAGGGACATCCTCCCCACTGTCCACCACAGGGTCATCCTTTCCACAGTCCAACACATTGATATCCTCACCACTCTCCACCACTGGGACATTTTCCCCACTATCCACCACAGTGACAGTCTCCTCTCAGTCCACCACAGGTATGTGCATTTCACTACTCAAAACAAGGACATCCTCACCATTCAACACACGAACAACCTCTCCACTGTCCACCACAGGGACATCCTCCTCACTGCCCACCACAGGGACATTCTCCCCACTGAGTAACACATGGAAAACTTCTCCCTTTCTACCAGGGGAACATCCTCCCCACTGTCAGCAACAAGGTTGTGCTCCACACTGTCCACCACAGAGATATCCTCCCCACTATCCATCACAGGGACATCCCCCTCACTTCAAACACAGTGACATCGTCCCCATTGTCTACCAAGGGACATCCTCCCAACGGTCTAACACAGGGATATATTCCTCACTGCTCAAACAAGGACATCCCTCTACTGTCCACTACAGGAACATCCTCCACAGTGTCCCAACAGTGATATCCACTCCACTGTCCACCAAAGGAACATCCTCCCTACGGTCCAACATAGGGACATCCTCCTCATTGTCCACCACAGAGAAATCCTCCCCACCGTTCACCTCAGGAATATCCTCCCAACATTCCAACATAGGGACATCCTCCCCACTGTCAGCAACAAGGTTGTGCTCCTCACTGTCCACCACAGAGATATCCTCCCCACTATCCACCACAGGGACATCCCCCAACTGTCTAACAGAGGGATATACTCCTCACTGCTCAAAACAAGGAAATCCCTCCACTCTCCACAACAGGAATATCCTCCTCATAGTCCACCACAGAGTCATCCTCCCCACTGTCCACCACAGGGACATCCTCCCCGCCGGTCCACCACAACAAACTGTCCACTACAGGGATATCCTCCACACTGTCCCCCACAAGGACATCCTCCTCACTGTCCAACACAGGGACTTCCTCCACATTGTCGCCCTCAAGAATGTCCTCCACACTGTTCACCAGAGGGATATCATCCCACTCTCCACCACAGGGATGGTCTCCTCACTGCTCAAAATAAGGACATCCTCCAAATGTCTATCACAGGAACATCCTACACAGTGTTCACCAGTGACATCATCCCCACTGACCACCAGAGGGACACTCACCCCTCTGTCCACCACAGGGACATCTTCTTTACCATCCACCATAGGGACTTCCTCCACACTGTCCACCAGAGGAACATCCTCCTCACTGTCCACCACAGGTACATACTCTCCAATGTCCACCTCAGCGATATCCTCCCCTAATTCCACTACAGGAACATCCTCCACACTCTCCACCAGAGGGACATTCACCCCTCTCTCCACCACATTGACAGCCTCTCTACTGTCCACCACAGGTATGTGCCACTCACTACTCAAAACAAGGACATCTTTCCCATTGTCCAACACAGGAAGATCCTCCCCACTGTCCACCACAGGGACATCCTCCACACCTTCCACCTCAGGGACATCCTCCAGACTGTCTACCACAGGGACCTCCTCCTCACTGCATACCACAGAGACATCCTCCCCACTGCTCACCTCAGGGACATCCTCCCAATATTTCAACAAAGAGACATCCTCCCCACTGTCAACAACAAGGATGTGCTCCTCACTGTCCACCACAGATATATCCTCCCCACTATCCACCACAGGGACATCCCCATTGACCACCAAGGGACATCCTCCCAACTGTTTAACACAGGGATATACTCCTCACTGCTCAAGACAAGGACATCCCTCCACTGTACACTACAGGAACATCCTCCGCACTGTCCCAGCAGTGACATCCACCCCACTGTCCACCAGAGGGACATCCTTCCTATGGTCCAACACAGGGATATCCTCCTCATTGTCCACCACAGAGACATCCTCCCCACTGTCTAACACATGGATATCCTTTCTAATGTCCACCACAGGAACATCCTCCTCAAAGTCCACCAGAGGGACATCCTCCCCACTGTCCACCACAAGGACATCCCCCCACTGTCCGCCACAGAGATGTGCTCCTCACTGTTCAAAACAGGGACATCCACCCACTGTCCAACACAAGGACATCCACCTCAATGTCTACCATAAGGACAATCCTAACCACTGTTCACCTCAGGCATATCCTCCCCACTATTCACCACTGGGACATCCACCCAACTGTTCACCTCAGGGATATCATCCCAACATTGCACCACAGGGATATTCTCTCCCCTGTCCACAACAAGGGTGTGCTACATACTGTCCACCACAGAGATATCCTCCCCATTGTGCAACACAGGGATATCCCCACGTTGTCCACTACAGGGACATCCTCCCCATTGTCCACCACAGAGACATCCTCATTGTCCACCACAGGTATATCCTCCACACTGTCCACCAAAAGGACATCCTCCTCACTGTCTACCATAGGGGCATCCTTGCTACTGTCTTCCACAGTGATGTCCTCCCATCTGTACACCACAGGGACTTCCTCCACACTGTAGACCTTAGGGACATCCTCCACACTGTCCAACACAGGGACATCCTCCCTAGAGCCCACCACAGGTACATCCTTCCAACTCTCTATCAATGGGACATTAACCCCTCTGTCCACCAAAGGGACATCCTCATCACTGTCCACCACAGGGAAATCCTCTTCTCCTTCCACCACAGGGACATCCTGCCCACTGTCCACCACAGGGGCATCCTCCCCATTGTCCAGCACAGGGACAACCTCCCTACTGTGCACCACAGGGAAGTGCCCCTCACTGCTCAAAACAAGGACATCCTCCTCAGTGTCCAACACAGGAATATCCTCTACACTGTCCACCAGAGGAGCATTCCCCCCTCTGTCCACCACAGAGTCCTCCTCCCTGCTGTCCAACACATTGATATCCTCCCCACTCTCCACGAGAGGGACATCCTACCCACTGTCCACAACAGTGACAGCCTCTCTACTGTCCACCACAGGTATGTGCCACTCACTACTCAAAACAAGGACATCCTCCCCATTGTCCAACACAGAAATATCCTCTCCACTGTCCACCACAGGGACATCCTCCACACCTTCCACCTTAAGGACATCCTCCAGACTGTCTACCACAGGGACCTCCTCCTCACTGAACACCACAGAGACATCCTCCACACTGTTCACTGTGGGGCAATGAGCTATGAGAAAAGGTCGGATGCCTGGTAGAAGAGCTTTAGAACCCCGGCACCCTGGTTTGGATAAAACCACTGGGATGGAAGGCGATTTGAGCTCCTCCTAGGCCTCTGGCTCTCTCAGCTTCAGCCCTCCACAGTCCCTCCCACAGAGAGGTCCATGGTCATTGATCACGTAGGAGTAGCACCATCATGCAGATGAGGCACTCCTAAGCTCTTAGACCAAGCCAATAGGGGTTACCTGCTGCCAGACCTTAACCCACCCCAAAACTGTATATATAGGTCAAACTCAGAAGTAAAGATGTTCGAGATTCTTCTGATTGTCTGAGAGTTTCTGTCGCAGTCCCTCCCCTCTTCGCTGGCCAGCCAGTGCCTCACTGGGGCACTTCAAAGAGCTGCAATACTTTTCAAAGGGCTGTAACACATTTCCCCTCTCCATCACCGCTGAGATGCTGAGACGCTGAGACGCTGAGACGCTGAGACGCTGAGACGCGGTTGGTGGCAAGGGCAGCAGGGGACTCTCCCTGTCTGCTCTCCATCCCTCCCGGGCCACCTGCAGACAGTGGAAGCCAGGCAGCTGCCGTTCGCACCCTGTCCTCAGCCAGGTCAGAGATCCTTGTTGGACCCATCTGGAGACACAATTCACCTCAGGGACATCCTCCCAACATTTCAACAAAGGGACATCCTCCTCACTGTCAACAACAAGGATGTGCAAGTCACTGTCCACCACAGAAATATCCTCCCCACTATCCACCACAGGGACATCCCCATTGACCACCAAGGGACATCTTCCCAACTATCTAACACAGAGATATACTCCTCACTGCTCAAGACAAGGACATCCCTCCACTGTACACTATAGGAACATCCTCTGCACTGTCCCAACAGTGACATCCACCCCATTGTCCACCAGAGGGACATCCTCCTCATTGTCAACCACAGAGGCATCCTCCCCACTGTCAAACACAGGGACATCCTCCCGACTGTCCAACACATGGACATCCTCCCCACTGTCCACCACAAGGACATGCTCTAAACTGTCCACCACAGGGACATTCCCCCACTGTCCACCCCAGAGATGTGCTCCTCACTGTTCAAAACAGGGACACCCACCCACTGTCCAACACAGGGACATCCACCTCAGTGTCCACCATAGGGACATCCTCAAAACTGTCCACCACAGGGACATCCTCCCCACTGTCCACAACAAATATGCGCTCCACACTGTTCACCACAGAGATATCCTCCCCACTATGCAACACAGGGACATCCTCAGATTGTCCACTACAGGGACATCCTCCCCACTGTCAACCACAAGGACATCCTTGCTGTCCACCACAAGGATATCCTCCACACTGTCCACCACAGGGATATCCTACCACCCACTGTCCACTACAGAGGTTTACTACTGACTGTCCAAAACAGGGACATCCTCTCAATAGTCCAACACTTGGACATCCTCTCCACTGTCCACCAGAGGGACATCCTCCCCATTCTTTTCCACAGGGACATCCTCCCCATTCTTTTCCACAGGGACATTCTCCCCCCCCATTCAACACAGGGACATGCTCCTCACTGTCCACTACTGGGACATCCTCTCCATTGTCCACCACAGGAATGGTCTCCCCACTGTCCACAACAGGGAATTCCTCCCCACTCTTGAACTCAGGGATGTCCTCCACACTGTCCACCACAGGGACATTCACCCATGTGTCCACCGAAGGAACATCCTCCACACTGTCCAACACAGGGTCATGCTCCACACTCTCCACCACAGGGATGTCCTCCTCACTGTTCAAAACAAGGCCATCCCCCCACTGTCCACCACCTGAACATCCTCCACAGTGTCCACCAGATGGACATTCACCCCTCTGTCCACCAAAGGGACATCCCCTTCATTGTCCACACAGGGGCATCCTCCCCATTGTCGAACACAGGTTCATGCTCCTCAGTGTCCTCCACAGGGACATCATCTCCACTGTACACCACAATGATGTCCTTCCCAGTTTCCAACACAGGGACTTCCTCCACACTGTCGACCTCAGGAATGTCTTCCAACAGTCCACTAGAGGGACATCCTCCCAACCGCTCACCATAAGGACATTCTCCCCACTGTCCATCAGAGGAACACTCACCCTTTGTCCACCAAAGGAACGTCCTCCTCAAGGTCCAACACAGGGTCCTACTCTCCACTCTCCAACATAGGGATGTGCTCTTCTCTGCTCAAAACAAGGACATCCCCCCACTGTCCAGCAAAGGGACATCCTCCTCGTAGTCCACCACAGTGACATCCCCTCCACTGTCTACCAGATGGACATTCACCACTCTGTCCACCAATGGGACATCTTCCTCATTGTCCACCACAGGGACATCCTCCCCACTGTCCACTTCAGTGATATCCTCTCCAAATTCCACCACAGGGACATCCTCCCCACTGTCCACCACAATGATGTGCTCCTCACACTCCACCACAGAGATACCCTCCCCATTGTCCATCACAGGGACATCCCCCCAAATGTCCACCACACGGACATCCTCCCCAATGTCCACCACAGGGAGATCCAACCCACAGTTGCCACAGGGACATGCTCCTCACAGTCCACCACAGGGACACACTCCCCACTCTCCACCACACTGACATCCTCTTCACTGTCCACCACAGGGACATCCTCCCCATTCTCCACCACGGGGACACACTCCTCACTAACCACCCCAGGGAAATTCTCCTCACTGTCAACCACAGGGAAAACTCCTCTCTGTCCACCAGAGGGACATCCTCCCCACTGTTTTCCACAGGGACATTCTCCCCACTGTCTACCACAGGGATGTGCTCCTCACTGCACAAAACAAGGACAATCTCACCAATGAGTAACACAGGAACATCCTACACACTGTCCACTAGATGGACTCTTCCATGTGTACTCGGAAACCGCGACCCTGGACTCGTCAACATGTACTCGAGGCAGACTCTGAAAACTTGACTGGGGACTCATCGATGCCGACTCAGAAACTGCGACCTGGGACTCGTGGATGCAGACTCGGAAACCTCGACTGGTGACGTGGACTCGGAAACTACGACGGGGACTCGTCGCCATGAACTCCGAAATCTCGATGGGGTCTCTTCGATGCGGACCCGGAAACCGCGACGGGGACAAGTCGACTGCAACCGGGGACTTTTCCACAAAGACTGGAAACTGCGAACAGGGACTTGTTATGCAGACTTGGAAACCACGACCGTGGACTCATAGAAACCACATCAACACGGACCCAGAAACCTCGACTGAGGACTCCTCTACGAGGACTCTGAAACCGCGACCGCGATGGAAATTGCGACCGCGGATTCATCTACATGGTTTCGAAAAGCATGACCGAGGACTGGTCGATGCGGACTCTGAAACTGTGACCGAGGACTCCTTGATGCGGACGCAGAAACTACGAACGAACTCCTCGACGCGTCTCTGATATTGGGACCAAGAACTCATTGACACGGAACACGCAGCAGGAGACTAAAGTTTTTTCAACAATGTCTTCAATTTTATCCAACATTTTTCCATGAAATATTCAATTTTATCACAAATTTTCCAAATAATCAAATGCAATTTCACATCAATATTTTCGTGTTCAATCTTCATTTTTTTCACCTTTTTCATAAATTTCAACTTTTTCATACTGCTTTTCTGTCATCATTTTATAATTTTTATATGTTTTATATTTTTCCATCAAATGTTCAGTGTTTTTCTTAATTTTTATCTCAAAAATTTTCAACAATGTCTTCAATTTTATCCAACATTTTCCCATGCAAATATTCAAATTTTATCAGAAATTCTCCAAAAGTCACATTCAATGTCACATGAAAAATTTTCCTGCTCTGTCTTCAATTTTTTCCTTTTTTCAAAAATTTCAGTTTTTTCATACTTTCTTGTATTTGTCATCATTTTAAAATTTTTTATACGTTTTATATTTTTCCATCAAATTTTCACTTTTTTCTTAATTTTTTTTTTAAATAATTTATTTATTTTTGAACATGAAATGCTTTTTTATAGCATGTTTCACAAGGGGAAGGGGTAAGAGGGGCCAGATGGTGGAAAAGTACAAAATCTTCTTGGCCTGTGCCTTGAAACATGTCATGGTCTATACGGTACACTGCCTTGAATTATGATCTACCTGCTGTTCTTCAGAAGATATGGTACACTGCTTGAGTTATGGTCTCCCTGCTATTCTTAAGATGATATGGTACACTGCTTTGAGTCTATCTGCAGTTGCTAAGCAGGATCTTGCAGTTGCCAAGCTTCAGAGGACATTGTGCAGGTGGGGAAAGGTAGGGGGTGAGGGTAAGGGCGAGGGTCCTGGCTTCTGGCATCTACCCCTTCTCTGTTTAGTTAGAGAAGGCATCTTATGATCAATCCCAACTATGTGAATTTTGAATTTGGATGTCTAATTATGGGGGGTCTTAGACAAGTTCACAACCCCAAAACACTGATGTGAGACGAGTCACATCGATGGTCGAAGGTTTTAGGCTGTCGACGATGGGCAACGTCAAGGGACTCCGATGTGGGTGAAAGGAGGGTGAGGGCCCTGTCTTAGGCCATGTAGGCTGCACCCACTCCCAGCACCACGCACTCCTTTTCGGCTGCATTGGGTGGGCCCCTGGGAAGTGGACCTACAATAATCCCGTCATTGGGCTAACTCACAGCCATCCTAGTCCCTTGTAAATGTTCAATTTACCAACCATTTGTCAGTTTGGGGTGTAATATTGTCATAAAGGAAGGCTCCCCAATGTTAGCGGCCATATCAAGGGCGGCCTTGGTTTAGGAAAAAGCCAATTTTTGTTGTGGTGATCAAGAGGCCAAGCTCTCTATCGAGAGAAACGGGGGCAAAGCCAGGCATACCAGGAACCCTTCTGGAGGGCGTGGAATTCTAGCGGTCGACCGTAGGGGGGAGGCAGGGGAGCTGGCAGCTGTGTCAGTCTCCTGCAGAGTCACTTCTGGATCCTCTTCAATTTTCGGCTGATGGTAATGAACTTCAACCGTCTTCTTGATGGCAGCATCAACCTGGTTCCGTGGATGACAGGTCGCGGGTTTTGATCTCTGTCTCGCTTAATCTTGATGTCCTGCGCACATCCTCTCAATGAGGGTCCGTCCAGAGGGGTCCGTGCCTCGAGCCCCACGTCTGGGTGCCACTTGACCCGACTGGCAGGCCCTAGTTATTCGTGGGGGCGAGGAGGACTGCAACCTGCTATTCTTCAGAAGATATGGTACACTGCTTGAGTTATGGTCTCCTTGCTATTCTTCAGATGATATGGTACACTGCTTTGAGTCTATCTGCAGTTTCCAAGCAGGATCTTGCAGTTGCCAAGCTTCAGGGAACCTTGTGCAGCTGGGAAAAGGTATGGGGTGAGGGTAAGGGCGAGGATCCTGACTTCTGGCCCATCTGGATTAGAACTTCTAATGGCAGGCATCACGGGTGATTCATTTTTGCCTGGAAAGAAAAAAGAAGGGGATTCTCAGGGAGATTTCTCTTCCCTGGATGTAAATTATTATTCATCGTATTTATGGTTGGGCCTGGCTTTGTGAGTGTATCTATTTTTTTTCATTAATATTTATGGTAGCCGGTTAGCTGTGCCTTCTGTGGTATTGGACAGGCATATCAGTCCTCGGCTTCATAAGGGAACTGGGTCTGGGGCATTCCCTTTACGGGTATGAGGGTCCTTCCCCATATCTGTGGCAAAGTTTTGTTGGTCTTGGTGGTGCCCGAGGTCACCAACATGGTCAGCAAGAGATTTGCCATGAGCTTTCAGCTTAAGAGAGAGAAAAGTGAACAAGGCATGATGGAGAGTATTTCAGGGGGGCTCCTTCTGAGGGGGTACCGTTCCCCCTCTTTTATTTTTAAAGCCAATTTTTCAGAGTTCTTGTAAAATCAGGGCTGAAGCGCCAACAGTTGCTCCTTCTATACTCAGAGAGTCATGAAGACCTTATTTAAGGATATATAAATCTATATTTATAATCTTTTGTCAAAGGACTTTTATAGCACCACTGACAATTAATCAGACTATATGATATATCGATTGGAAATAGCTTTTTCTACTTTTTGTGAGATTACCTCTCTTCTGTCAATTAACTGTTGAGGAAGTTAGGGTTTACCTCTCTCTTGAGAATATTGATCAGAGATTTAAGTTCTTTTGTGGAGAGCTTAAAATAGGATCTTAGCCAATTTGCAACTCCTAGAAACTTTTGAAATTAATTTAAGATAAGTAAACTCCCTTTTTTAAAAAAATCCTTTATCTGTGTGGGGTTTTTATTGGGTATTATACGCATTTACCTTTCAATGTTATCTCCTTTCTCATTCTCCCCCAAGATCCTTTATCCCATACCCACTCCTCCTAATTTTTGTGATGGTGTGCTCCAAACATCCTCCCAGTCCCATCTCCCTGCTCTCGAATTCCCACACAGTAGGGAATCCAAACTTTCGGGGACCTTGGCCCTCCACTTTCACTGGAGTCTAACAAGGACACCCTCAATTCCCTATACAGGTGTGTGAGTCCCTCCCTTTGTGTTCTCTGGTTTAGACTTTGGGAGTTCTGGTTGAAACTTTTGATACTCCTTCTAGAAAGGACCAACGAATTCATACTTTGGTCTTCCTTCTTCTATGTGAGTTTTATGTGGTCTGTATGTAGGTTCTTAGACATTGTGAGCTTTTGGTCTAATATCCACTTATCAATGAGTGCATACCAAGTATGTTCTTTTGAGATTGGGTCATCTCACTCAAGATGATATTTTCCAGCTCCATCCATTTGCCTAGGAATTTTGTGAACTGATTGTTCTTAATAGCTGAGTAGTATTCCATTGTATAAATATACCACATTTTCTGCATCCATTCTTCTGTCGAAGGGCATCTGGGTTCTTTCCAACTTCTGGCTATTATAAATAAGGCTGCTATGAACATGGTGGAGCATGTGTCCCTGTTGTATGGTGAAACTTCTTTTGGGTATATGCCCAGGAGTGGTATAGCTGGGTCCCCAGGTAACACTATGTTCAATTTTCTGAGATATCGCCATACTGCCTTCCATAGTGGTTGTACCAGTTTACAATCCCACCAACAGTGGAGGAGTGTTCCTCTTTCTCCACATCCTCGCCAACATGTGCTGTCACCTGTGTTTTTGATCTTAGCCATTCTGACTGGTGTGAGGTGGAATCTCAGTGTTGTTTTCATTTGCATTTCCCTGATGACTAGTGATCCTGAACACTTCTTTAGGTGCTTCTCAACCATTCGAACTTCCTCAGTTGAGAATTCTTTGTTCAGCTCTGTGCTCCATTTTTTAATAGGGTTCTTTGATTGTCTAGAGTCTAATTTCTTCAGTTCTTTGTATACCTTGGATATTAGCCCTTTATCAGAGGTAGGGTCGGTGAAGATCTTTTCCCAATCTGTTGGTTGCCGCTCTGTCCTATTGACTGTGTCCTTTGCTTTACAGAAGCTTTGCAGCTTTATGAGGTCCCATTTGTCAATTTTTGTTCTTAGAGCACAGGCCATTGGTGTTCTGTTCAGGAACTTTTTCCCTGTGCCTATGTATTCCAGGCTTTTTCCCAGTTTCTCTTCTATTAGTTTCAGTGTGGCTGGTTTTAGGTGGAGGTCCTTAATCCATTTGGAATTGAGCTTTGTACAAGGAGATAAGTATGGATCAATTTGCTTTTTTCTACATGCTGACAACCAGTTGGACCAGCACCATTTGTTGAAAATGCTATCTTTTTTCCATTCGATGGTTTTAGCCCCTTTGTCAAAGATCAAGTGACCATAGGTATGGGGGTTCATTTCTGGGTCTTCTATTCTATTCCACTGATCCTCCTGCCTGTCTCTGTTCCAATACCATGCAGTTTTTATCACTATCGCTTTGTAGTACAGCTTGAAGTCAGGGATGGTGATTCCTCCAGAAGTTCTTTTATTGCTGAGAGTAGTTTTCGCAATCCTGGGTTTTTTGTTATTCCAAATAAATTTTAAGATTGCTCTTTCTATCTCTGAGAAGAATTGAGTGGGAATTTTGATGGGGATTGCATTAAATCTGTAGATGGCTTTTGGCAAAATAGCCATTTTTACTATATTAATCCTTCCAATCCATGAGCATGGGAGATCTTTCCATCTTCTAAGATCTGCTTCGATTTCTTTCTTCAGGGGAATGAAGTTCTTGTCATACAGGTCTTTTACTTGCTTGGTTAGGTTCACACCTAGGTATTTTATATTATCTGTGACTATTTTGAAGGGTGTCATTTCCATAATTTCTTTCTCAGCCAGTTTATCTTTTGAGTAGAGGAAGGCTACTGATTTGCTTGAGTTAATTTTATATCCAGCCACTTTGCTAAAGTTGTTTATCAGGTTTAGGAGTTCTCTGGTGGAAGTTTTGGGGTCACTTAAGTACACTATCATATCATCTGCAAATAGTGAGATTTTGACTTCTTCCTTTCCAATTTGTATCCCTTTGACCTCCTTGTGTTGCCTAATTGCTCTGGCTAGGACTTCCAATACTATATTAAATAAGTAGGGGGAGAGTGGGCAGCCTTGCCTAGTCCCTGATCTTAGTGGGATTGCTTCAAGTTTCTCTCCATTTAGTTTAATGCTGGCTACTGGTTTGCTGTATATTGCTTTTACTATGTTTAGGTATGGACCTTGAATTCCTGACCTTTCCAAGACTTTTATCATGAAGGGGTGTTGAATTTTGTCAAATGCTTTCTCAGCATCTAGTGAGATGATCATGTGGTTTTTTTCTTTGAGTTTGTTTATATAATGGATTACATTGATGGATTTCCGAATATTGAACCAACCCTGCATTCCTGGGATGAAGCCAACTTGATCATGATGGATAATTGTTTTGATGTGTTCTTGGATTCGGTTCGCTAGAATTTTATTGAGTAATTTTGAATCAATGTTCATAAGAGAGATCGGCCTGAAGTTCTCTTTCTTTGTTGGGTCTTTGTGTGGCTTAGGTATGAGTGTAATTGTGGCTTCAAAGAATGAGTTGGGTAATGTACCTTCTGTTTCTATTTTGTGGAATAGTTTAAAAAGAATTGGAATTAGGTCTTCCTTGAAGGTCTGATAGAATTCTGCACTAAAACCGTCTGGTCCCGGGCTTTTCTTTGTAGGGAGACTTTTAATGGCTGCTTCTATTTCTTTTGGGGTTATGGGATTGTTTAGATGGTTTATCTGGTCCTGATTTAACATTGGTAACTGGTATTTGTCTAGGAAATTGTCCATTTCATCCAAATTTTCCAATTTTGTTGAATATAGGCTTTTGTAGTAGGATCTGATGATTTTTTTAATTTCCTCAGTTTCTGTTGTTATGTCACCCTTTTCATTTCTGATTTTATTAATTTGGATACTGTCTCTCTGCCCTCTGATTAGTCTAGCTAAGGGTTTATCTATCTTGTTGATTTTCTCAAAGAACCAGCTCCTAGTTTTATTGATTCTTTGGATAGTTCTTTTTGTTTCTATTTGGTTGATTTCAGCCCTGAGTTTGATTATTTCCTGCCGTCTACTCCTCTTGGGTGTATTAGCTTCTTTTTGTTCTAGGTCTTTCAGGTGCTCTGTCACGCTGTTAGTGTATGCTCCCTCCAGTTTCTTTTTGTATTTTCTTAATTTTTATCTTAAGTTTTTCAACAATGTCTTCAATCTTATCCAACATTTTTCCATGCAAATATTCAATTTTATCAGAAAATTTCCAAAAGGCACATGAATTTTCACATCAAATTTTCCTGCTCAATCTTAAATTTTTTTCACTTTTCTTTTTCATAAATTTCAACTTCGACAAAATGTTTTGTATTTTCATCATTTAATTAATTTTATTTATTTATTTATTTATTTGCTTTTCGAGACAGGGTTTCTGTTTGTAGCCCTGGCTGTCCTGGAACTCACTCTGTAGACCAGGCTGGCCTCCAACTCAGCAATCCACCTGGCTCCGCCTCCCAAGTGCTGGGATCAAAAGCGTGTGCCACACTGCCTGGCTAATTTTTTTAAGTTTTATATTTTTCCATCATATTTTCCCACATTATCTTACTTTTTATTACTAGTTTTTCCATAATGTCTTCAATTTTATCCAACATTTTCCATGAAATATTCAATTTTATCACAAATTTACTAAAAATAATATTCAATTTCACATGAAAATTTTCCTCCTCAATCTTTAATTTTTTTCACTTTTTTCATTAATTTTAGGTTTTCCATACTTTTTTGTACTCCTCATCTTATAATTTTTGTATGTTTTATATTTTTCTATCCAATTTTCACAATTATCTTAATTTTTATTAGTATTTCAATCATGTTTTCAATTTTATCCAACATTTTCCATGCAAATATTTAATTTTAATGAGAAAATTTCGAAAAATCACATGCAATTTCACATCAAAATTTTCCTGGTCAATCTTCAATTTTTTTCACCTTTTGTCATAAATTTCAACTTATTCATAGTTTTTGGTATTTGTTATCATTTTATATTTTTTTATATATTTTATATTTTTCCAAGAAATTTCACTCTCTTTCTTAATTCTTTTTTTTGTTTTTTTTTCCTTTTTTTTAATTGGATGTTTTAATTACATTTCATATGTTGTCCCCTTACCCCATCCCCCACCCACCCAGGAACCCCCTATCCCCTCATGCCTCCTCCTTCTTCTCTGAGGATGTAACCCCTGCCTACCCCCCCCACTCCAACCTTCCCACCCTCAAAATTCCCACCCCCTGGGGCATCCAGCCTTCATGAGGTCAAGGTTCTCTTCTTCCACCTATGCCCAGCAGGGCCCTCCACTCTTACATATTCAGCTGGAGCCATGAATCCCTCCATAAGTGCTCCCAGGCTGGTGGTTTAGACCCTGGGAGCTCTGGTTGGTTGGTATTGTTGCTCTCCTCTTGGTGCTGCAAATCCTTTCAGCTCCTTCAGTCTTCACTCTAACTCCTCCATTGGGAACCCCATTATCAGTTCAATGGCTACTTGTGAGCATCTACCTCTGAATATGTCAGACTCTTGAAGGCCTCTGAGGAGATATCCATATCAGGCTCTTATCAGCATGCACTTCCTGACTTCCACATCAGCATCTACCTTTGGTGTCTGCACATGGGATGGATACTCAGGTGGAATGGTCTTCAGACGGCCCCTCCTTCAGTTTCTGTCCCTCACTTTGTCTCCATGTTTGCTCCCTTGAGTATTTTGTTGCTCTTTCTAAGAAGGACCGAATCACCCCCACTTGGTCTTCCTTCTTCATGAGCTTCATGTGGCCTGTGAGCTGAATCTTGGGCATTTCAAGGATCTGGGCTAATATCCAATAATCAGTGAGTGAATACCATGTGTGTTCTTTTGTGATTGGCTTACTTCACTCAGGATGATAATTTCTAGTTCCATCCATTTACCTAGGAAACTCTCAAATTCATTGTTTTTAATAGCTGAGTAATACTCCATTGTGTAAATACACCACATTTTTTGAATCCATTCCTTAGTTGAAGGACATCTGGGTTCTTTCCAGCTCCTGGCTATTATAAATAAGGCTGCTGTGAACATAGTTGAGCATATGTCCTTGTTATATGTTCGAGCATCTTCTGGGTATATGCCTAGGAGTGGTATAGCTGGATCCTCAGGTAATGCTATGCCCAATTTTCTGAGAAACTACTAGACTGATTTCCAAAGTGGTTGCACCATCTTGCAGTCCCACCAACAATGGAGGAGTGTTCCTCTTTCTCCACACCCTCGCCAGCATCTACTATCACCTGAGTTTTTAATCTTAGCCATTCTGACTGGTGTGAGATGGAATCTCAGGGTTGTTTTGATTTGCATTTCCCTGATGACTAAGGATACTGAACATTTCTTTAGGTGTTTCTCGGCCATTCGAGTTTCCTCCATTGAAAATTCTTTGTTAAGCTCTATACCCCATTTTTTAATAGGGTTATTTGGTTGTCTGGAGTCTAATTTCTTGAGTTCTTTGTATATATTTGATATTAGCCCTCTATCAGATGTAGGATTGGTAAAGATCTTTTCCCAATTTATTGGTTGTCGTTTTGTCCTATTGACAGTGTCCTTTGCCTTACAGAAACTTTGCAATTTTATGGAGTCCCATTTGTCAATTCTTGATCTTAGAGCATATGCCATTGGTGTTCTGTTCAGGAACTTTTCCCCTGTGCCCAAGTATTCGAGGCTCTTCCCCACCTTCTCTTTTATTAGTTTCAGTGTATCTGGTTTTATGTGGAGGTCCTTTATCCACTTAGACTTGAGCTTTGCACAATGAGATAAGAATGGATCAATTTTCATTCTTCTACATGTCCTCCAGTTGAACCAGCACCATTTGTTGAAAATGCTGTCCTTTTTCCACTGGATAGTTTTTGCTCCTTTGTCAAAGATCAAGTGACCATAGGTGTGTGGGTTCATTTCTGGGTCTTCAGTTCTATTCCATTGATCTTCCTGCCTGTCTCTGTACCAATACCAAGTAGTTTTTATCACTATTGCTCTGTAGTACAACTTGAGGTTAGGGATGGTGATTCCTCCAGAAGTTCTTTTACTGTTGAGACTAGTTTTCGCTCTCCTGGGTTTTTTGTTATTCCAAATGAATTTGAGAATTTCCTTTTCTAACTCTGTGAAGAATTGAGTTGGGGTTTTAATGGGGATTACATTGAATCTGTAGATTGCTTTTGGCAAGATGGCCATTTTTATTATATTAATCCTGCCAATCCATGAGCATGGAAGATCTTTCCATCTTCTGAGATTTTTTTCAATTTCTTTCTTCAGGGACTTGAAGTTCTTGTCATAGAGGTCTTTCAGTTGCTTGGTTAGATTCACACCAAGGTATTTTATATTATTTGCAACTATTGTGAAAGGTGTCATTTCCTTAATTTCTTTTTCAGTCTGTTTATCTTTCATGTAGAGGAAGGCTACTGATTTGTTTGAGTTGATTTTATAACCAGCCACTTTGCTGAAGTTGTTTATCAGGTTTAGGAGTTCTCTGGTGGAAGTTTTGGGGTCACTTAAGTATACTATCATATCATCTGCAAATAGTGATATTTTGACTTCTTCCTTTCCTATTTGTATCCCTTTGACTTCTTTTTGTTGTCTAATTGCTCTGGCTAGGCCTTCCAGTACTATATTGAATAGTTAGGGGGAGAGTGGGCAGCTTTGTCTAGTCCCTGATCTTAGTGGGATTGCTTCAAGTTTCTCTCCATTTAGTTTGATGTTGGCTACTGGTTTGCTCTAAATTGCTTTTACTATATTTAGGTAGGGGCCTTGAATTCCTGATCTTTCCAAGACTTTTATCATGAAGGGATGTTGAATTTTGTCAAATGCTTTCTCAGCATCTAGTGAGATGATCATGTGGTTTTTTTCTTTGAGTTTGTTTATATAGTGGATTACATTGATGGATTTCTGAATATTGAACCATCCCTGCATTCCTGGGATAAAACCTACTTGGTCATGATGGATGATTGTCTTGTTGTGTTCTTGGATTCTGTTTGCTAGAATTTTATTGAGTATTTTTGCATCAATGTTCATAAGGGAGATTGGTCTGAAGTTCTTTTTCTTTGTCGGGTCTTTGTGGGGTTTGGGTATGAGTGTAATTGTAGCTTCATAGAACGAATTGGGTAGTGTTCCTTCTGTTTCTATTTCGTGTAATAGTTTGAAGAGAATTGGTATTAGGTCTTCCTTGAAGTTCTGATAGAATTCAGCACTAAAACCATCTGGTCCTGGGCTTTTTTTTAGTGGGGAGACTTTAAATGACTGCTGCTATTTCCTGAGGGGTTATGGGACTATTTAGATGGTTTATCTACTCCTGATTTAACTTTGGTACCTGGTATCTGTCTAGGAAGTTGTCCATTTCATCCAGGTTTTCCAGTTTTGTTGAGTATAGGCTTTTGTAGTAGGATCTGTTGATTTTTTGAATTTCTTCAGTTTCTGTTGTTATGTCTCCCTTTTCAGTTCTGATTTTATTAATTTGGATACTGTCTCTGTGCCCTCTGGTTAATCTGGCAAACGGTTTATCTATCTTGTTGAGTTTCTCAAAGAACCAGCTCCTGGTTTTGTTGATATTTTGTATTGTTCTTTCTGTTTCTATTTGGTTAATTTCAGCCCTGAGTTTGATTATTTCCTGCCTTCTACTCCTCCTGGGTGTATTTGCTTCTTTTTGTTCTAGAGTTTTTAGTTGTACAGTCAAGTTATTAGTGTGTGCTCTCTCCAGCTTCTTTTTGTAGGCACTTAGAGCTATGAGTTTTCTTCTTAGCACTGCCTTCATGGATTCACAGAAGTTTTGGTATGATGTGTCCTCATTTTCATTGAATTCTAAAAAGTCTTTAATTTCTTTCTTTATTTCTTCCTTGATCAAGTCATCATTGAGTAGAGAGTTGTTCAGTTTCCATGTGCACATGGGTTTTACATTGGTTTTGTCATTATTAAAGACCAGTCTTAGTCCGTGGTGATCTGATAAGATGCAAGGGATTATTTCAATCTTTTTGTATCTGTAGAGGGTTGTTTTGTGACCAATCATACGGTGTATTTTGGAGAAGGTACCTTGAGATGCTGAGAAAAAGGTATATTCTTTTGTTTTAGGACGAAATGTTCTATAGACGTCTGTTAAGTCCATTTGGTTCATAACTTCTGTTAATGTCAAAGTGTCTGGGTTTAGTTTCTGTTTCCATGATCTGTCCATTGCTGAGAGTGGGGTGTTGAAATCCCCCACTATTATTGTGTCAGTTGTAATGTGTGTTTTAAGCTTTAGTAAAGTTTCTTTTAGGTATGTAGGTGCCTTTGCATTTGGAGCATAGATGTTCAGAATTGAGAGTTCACCTTGGTAGATTTTTCCTTTGATGAATATGAAGTGTCCTTCCTTATCTTTTTTGATTAATTTTGGATGAAAGTCGATTTTATTTGATATTAGAATGGCTACTTCAGCTTGTTTCTTGGGACCATTGGCTTGGAAAATTGCTTTCCACCCTTTTATTCTGAAGTAGTGTCTGTCTTTGTCACTGAGGTGCGTTTCTGGGTCTTGTTTGTGTATCCAGTCTGATAGTCTGTGTCTTTTTATTGGGGAATTGAGACCATTGATGTTAAGAGATATTAAGGAAAAATGATTGTGGCTTCTGTTGGGAGCCGACTCTTAGCCGAAAGTGGCTATCATCTTTACAGC
>NW_021604564.1:30981-51430 GCF_004785775.1 Grammomys surdaster | reverse complement strand
CTGTTGGGAGCCGACTCTTAGCCGAAAGTGGCTATCATCTTTACAGCCATCTCGAGCCATATACCCTGACAAGAGACTTGTTTCAACAGCCTACAATAGCTGAGCGCACTCTGATAAACATCTTGTTACACTGTTTAGTGCCCCCAGCTGCCAGGTGCTCCTGGTATCCATGGCTACAAGGCACGTGATGTAGTGGCTTCAGTTGAGATTGTGCACGAGGGCAAGTCACGTGGTAAAGGGTATAAATACCCAGGATTTCCCTTCTATAAAAGAGTAGAAAAGTAGAGCAGTAGAAAAGTAGAGGAGTAGGGGAGTAGAAAGTAGGAGGTAGAAAGTAGGAGGTAGTAGGAAGAAGTAGAGGAGTACAGGAGACTGAAGGAGTGAGAATATAGTAAGAAGACAGGAGAATAAAGAAGACTTGAAGAGACTCCACCGGACTCTGGCTTGTATCTATCTTTTGCGTCTCTCGCCCCTTTTTTCCCCTTCCTCCGTCCCCACGTTCTCTCTTGCTAGACCCTGACCTGCCGACCGGAGCAGCAGAACCGGCCGGCCTTTACAAAGTAGCAGAACCTGACGGCCGTTACAAAAGAAACGGCAGTTACAGCTTCCTGTTATTTTTGTTCTTGGAGGTAGAATTATGTTTGTATAGTTATCTTCTTTTGGGGTTGTTGGAAGATTACTTCCTTGCTTTTTCTAGGTTGTAGTTTCCCTCCTTGTGTTGGCATTTTCCATCAATTATCCTTTGAAGTGCTGGGTTTGTGGGAAGATATTGTGCAAATTTGGTTTTGTCATGGAATATCTTGGTTTTACCATCTATAGTGATTGAGAGCTTTGCTGGGTATAGTAATCTGGGCTGACAATTGTGTTCTCTTAGGGTCTGTATGATGTCAGTCCAGGCTCTTCTGGCTTTTATAGTCTCTGGTGAGAAGTCTGGTGTAATTCTTATAGGTCTGCCTTTGTATGTTACTTGACCTTTTTCCCTTACTGCTTTTAGTATTTTTTCTTTGTTTTGTGCATCTGATGTTTTGATTATTATGTGACGGGAGGTATTTCTTTTCTGGTCTAGTCTATTTGGTGTTCTGTAGGCTTCTTGTATGTTTATGGGCATCTTGTTCTTTAGGTTAGGGAAGTTTTCCTCAATAATTTTGTTGAAGATATTTACTGGCCCTTTAAGTTGGGAATCTTCATTCTCATCTATACCTATTATCCTTAGGTTTGGTCTTCTCATTGTGTCCTGGATTTCCTGAATGTTTTGAGTTAGGAGTTTTTTGCATTTTTCATTTTCTTTGACAACTGTGTCAATATTTTCCACCGTATATTTTGCATTTGAGGTTCTCTCTTCTATCTCTTGTATTTGGTTGGTGATGCTTGTGTCTATGACTCCTGATCTCTTTATTAGGTTTTCTATCTCCATGGTTGTCTCCCTTTGAGCTTTCTTTATTGTTTCTATTTCCATTTTCAGATCCTGAATGTTTTTGTTTAATTCCATCTTTGTGTTTTCTTGCATTTCTTTAAGGGATTTCTGTGATTCCTCTTTAAGGGCTTCTACCTGTTTACTTGTACTCTCCTGTATTTCTTTAAGGGAGTTACTTAATTCCTTCTTATAATCCTCTATCATCATCATGAGAAGTGATTTTAATTCTGAATCCTGATTTTCTGGTGTGATGGGGTGTCCAGGGCTTGCTATATTGGGAGAACTGGGTACTGATGATGCCAAGAAACTTTGGTTTCTGTTGCTTATGTTCTTGCGCTTGCCTTTCGCCATCTGGTTAACTCTAATGTTACCTGTCCTCACTGTGTAAGACTGGAGTCTGTATTTCCAGTTATCTTGCTTGTTGCAGAGCTCTTCAGAGTCCAGATGTCTCTGTGGTCGTATGATCCTAATCTCCTGGGTAGAAGAACTCCTGGGGCCACCTCTTGGATCTGGAAATCCTTCTGCTCTGGGTGCAGTGGTTCCTCTAGGATGGCTCCAGATACGATGTCTCCCAAGTGCAAACCACCTTGGTGTCTGCTGCTCTGAGTGCAGTAGCTCCTCAGCTCCTCTGAGTGCAGTGGTTCCTCTAGGATGGCTGAGGATTCAGTATCTCCACAGGAGCAGACCAACTCTGTCTGCCCCAGCCCAAAGGACCAGGCCCTTTCTTAATTTTTATCTCAAGTTTTTTCAACAGTGTCCTCAATTATATCCAACATTTTTCCATGCAAATATTCAATTTAATCAGAAAATTTCCAAAAATCACATGCAATTTCACATCAAAAATTTCCTGCTCAATCTTCAATATTTTTCACCTTTTTCCATAAATTTTAACTTTTTCATCCATTTTTGTATGTGTCATCATTTTATAATTTTTTAATGTTGTATATTTTTCATCCAATTTTAACACATTACCTTAATTTTTATTACTAGTTATTTCAATAATATCTTTAGTTTTATCCATCATTTTTCCATGAAATATTCAATTTTATAACAAATTTTCCAAAAATCACATGCAATTTCACATCAAAATTTTTCTGCTTAATCTTCATTTTTTTCACCTTTTTCATAAATTTCAACTATTTCATACTTTTTTGTATTTGTCATCATTTTATATTTTTTTATATGTTTTATATTTTCCATCAAATTTTCACTCTTTTTCTTAACTTTTTTCTCAAGTTTTTTCAACAATGTTTTCAATTTTATTGAACATTTTCCCATGAAATATTCAATTTTATTATGAATTTTCCAAAAATCACATGCAATTTCAAACCAAATTATCCTGCTTAATCTTCAGTTTCTTTAACCTTTTTCATGAATTTCAACTTTTTCATACTTTTTTGTATTTGTCATCATTTTATAATTTTTATATGTTGTATATTTTCATCCAATTTTAACACATTATCTTAATCTTTATTACTAGTTACAGCATAAAAGGCAAAAAAGGAGGAGGAGGGATGGGATGGGGATTAATGGGTGGGGGGAATTAGAAAGGGGGTGGCATCTGAAATGTAAATAAATAAAATATCGAACAAAATAAATCCCATGTGTTAACTATCAAATAGACTTCTACAACTACTATAAAATCTAATTTAATCCCCATTGGCATTAGGGGAATGACTGAGGTACAATTTATGTCTAACTACACTTAATACCCTACAGCCTTCAATAAAATTGAAAAAAAAAATGAAATAAAAGGATCCTGTTCAGTGCGGTAACTGGGTCTCAGGAGTCCAATCATGCACTATCTCTAAGGCACAACAAATGTTGTTTACATGTGGTAAGGATTATGGGAAAATTTGTTTAAACATATTAATGCTTATTTACCCGTATTTATGTGACCTCTTACATTATGCAAATTCAACTTAAAATGATCTTCATTTCTTTCATTTGAAAATGATTATGGAGGGAGTCAGCTATTCGGTCTGTTACCATTTAGCTAAAAAACCTAATTAGCTTAGAATACATTTCAGAACAAATGTTATACCAAACTCACGGAAAAGGTTAATACCACGTTTTACTTTACACCATGGGAGGAGGCATTTCTTTGGTAATTGGGTGATGATGAAGAAAGGGGGTAGACCTAGCCAAAGGCAGGGATTAATAGGTTCTTCTCTGTATGTTAGTCACCTTTTTAAATGCAGTAGGCATGAAATAGCCTCAGGGAATAGGCAAATCTAGGCACAGCTAGACAGACACGCTTCCTTCCTGCTCTGCCCTTCCCTTCCCTCCCTCCTCTGACAGGTGAATAAGGGGAAGACCATGTCAAGACTGATGGAAACCAGAAATGCTGGCAAAGACTGGGCTCAAGACAGAAGGAGGATAAAATAAGGAAGCTGAAGTGGAACACATCAAAGAGAACCTAGCACTGGGAAGTTGAACATGAATCTCAGGGCTATCCAACCTTTTTAAAGATGCAAATTGCTGTCCATCACAGAAAACAGTAGGGTTCTGTTTACTCTTTCAGACAGGGTTCAAACCACTAATCAAGCTCCATTGCTGGGCTGGCCATTTTGTTTATGTTAAGAAGACATTTAGACTATAATTTTCCTGCCTACTACTGGTGGCCAAAAGGAAGTGCTAGCAGCTTGATAGTACTGGGTTTCAGTTGTACAGAAACTCAGTATTATTGGACTAATGTATGGGTGTTTTCAAGTCACACAGGTGTGCTACACAAGTCCACAAAGCCATGAGAGACATACTGGCAGTGATGGAGCCTGGTGATTCATGGACTGAGGAGAGCTGTCAAAACATGCCTGGGGCTCCAGGAGCATAAATGTGCACTACTGCCTCAAAACACATGCACACACTCAGGAAATGAGTTAAGATGACAGACACATGGGAATCTTTCATGTGGTAATACGATGTAATGCAAAGAACAACAAGGCAATAATACATTGCTCTGAAGCAGGAAATTTCATTGGAATATGATGTAACCACTACTGCATGCTGTTACCTTGGAATGCCTGTACACCTTGTTATTCTAATGTGGGCAGTATACATCACCTCAAATCTAAAATATCCACAAGATCCTAAGCCTAACATAGAACAAAAATCCAGTCTTATACACATTCAAGACTTTGGACAGTCAAAATCACTATATAATTCTCTTTCATTTGATCTTTACAGTTGCATTTGTAAGAGATGAAGATATATCAGGCATGGTGGTGTGTGCTTTTAATCCCAGCCCTCAGAGACAGAGGTAGAAGTATCTCTGTGGTTCAAGGCTGGCCTCATCTACAAAGTTAGTTTCAGAGTCCCACAATGAGACTCTGTCTTGAAAATAAGCAAAAATATGCATTTTGAACACATATACACTGACAACTGGGCTTGAAAATGTACAGTATACATTGGCCAGTGCTTCTGTTAATGATGAACTAACCCATGCATGAATAATAATGACAATGCATTGATCACATAGAATTTACTGGATTAATCAGATATCTGCTGTATAGCATCTAAGTATGAAACACTGCTAAGTTGTGGGAACACAATGGAATTCTCTTTATAAGGCCAAGGGTCTGGCAGGGAAGTAGACACTGAATGACTCTTGGGCTTTCAATGGCAGCTTACACAACTCTTTTTTTTTTGAGACAGGGTCTCATCTACCACATCTGGTCTTTAACTTGATCTTCCAGGTAATGTCTCCAAGGATGACACTGAAATCCTAAGTGATGGAATGACAAGTGTGTGCTATCCTTCCTGGTTTTATGTGATGCTGAGAATCAAATGCAGAGCTTCACGTATGTTAAACAAGCAGTTTACCAACAGATCCACACCTGCAGTCCTAACCAACCTGCATTCATTCTGCTCAGTCTACAGTGACCATCCTGGTTATTTGAGATGGCAAATGCTAGTTTGCCATATTAGGATGTGTCAGATAAGTGAAAATTCCAAAGCTCAGTATGGCTTTGTTGAGAACAGTTTTGATCAAATCTTTTGGGGTAGGGACTGAATGGGTACTCATAAACTGAGTTTGTTAACCTTTCTGAACTTTCCTTTGCCTATCACTCACTGAAAATGATGAGAGCTGAGAGAAGAATGAAGTGACCTAATCCATGCTCAAGACACATAGAAACTGTTAGGAAACAGAAGCATGTGCCAGCTCTCTGGAATCGTCCTCAGACAACTGTCAGGACCACGGTCAGCTCCAGAACTCCAGGAGATTTCAGGAACTCCAAAGATGGGATGAAATGGCCTTCAGCTTAGCTCTGAACAAAGGAACCACCAACCTCCTAGCACCCAGGAAGGGGATGTGATGATGTTTGGAACTTCTTGAGTCTCAAAGTTGAAGACAGGTGACTGATCCCTAACCCACACAGATTGACTCCAAGTCTGGGTATTTCACACCCACCTCAACTTTCCTTTCCTCTAAGTGTAAAAGATTCCCTGATTTATTGGATCCAGGTTCTTTCATTTATAGCCCCTGATGCACTAAATCATGGAACATTCCAGAAAAGAGGTGCTCTTGATACCACAAGCATTTTCTACATATTTCACTCCAGAGATTATGGTGGGAGGGATACCCAGCTCAGATGTGCATGTCCCCATCTGTTAGGAGCAGCACAGCTGGTGGGTGCACCTGGGAGGAATCTCGAATGAAAACACTGCCATTGGACTTGATGGTAATGAAATATGTCGGCCATCAGCTCCGTAACTGGGTGGCCTCCCTGGGCAGCAAAGTGCTGTGTGAAGTTACACCTCTGGCCATTCTCTGGGGCTTTCCCACTGGGAAGCCTCATAAATATTCTCTGAGAACTGCTTGATAAGCCCTGGGGAGGCAAGTGCAGTGTGAACAGAGACCCTGCCTCAGGAATGGGCATCAGAGCTCTGGGGGAAGTGGAGGGAGGGCTCAGAAGTCCCTCTTGGGGGCTCAGCTGTCTGTAAATGAAGTGCAATAGTGCAATTCTGGGAGCATACAGAAGGTTTTCTTCCAGGTATGGTCCTGACAGTGCAGTACCTCTTCCCAGATGGTTACAGCCTGCAGGAAGGCCAAATGGTCCCTGCCACTGTCATGACTCAGCAATGCCTTCACTTGGGAGAGGAGAATGTTGTACAGGGGTTAGCAGAGTGACTAGATTCCATCTCAGGGCAATGGGTGAGGTGTGAATAGACACAAGAGAGCTATAGGAAGCACTGGGTCTAACCTTGTCTACCTCTGCCCTCGGGTAAGGCAGGAAACAACCACCAACAGTAGGTGCAGGCATTGTAAGCTGGCAGCCAACTCTATGGCCTTAGCCAGTAGGGGGTTAGTAGAGATGTGGGCCAGGTGTTACCCCAAGGTGGTTAGGTATTCATGCTGGTCCAGCACCCCTGCAACAGCTCAGCTATCAGTCCCTCCCATGAGCCACTCCACAGCCCAACCATTTCTACCCTCCATTTACCAATCTTCTGGAGCAGTATCACAGCCTCATCCACTGCCTTGATATTTGTACTCTCCACAGGCTTAGAGAGGAACTCCACTGCCTAGAGCAAAAAGAACCATGGTCTCATGAGCCTGTGTCCTATCTGTTTTTTCCAGGAGCCAGCCATTCCCTAGCCCTGCCTCTGCTGCACTATCTTTTCAGGCATGTGGATTTTGGCTTGCAGCATCAGGTTCTCAAGAGGTGTGCACAGGATCTCTGGTACTTGGAAAGGGACCATTTTTTCCAGCTGGCTCCTCTGGGAACAAGTGGTAGGCAAAACCTGACTGGCAGCAGCCTGCCTTGCCCCAGCACTGAATCATATTTGCTCTTGACACCCACACAGTCTACAGGCAGGACACCTGAGGAAAGGCAGAAAACCTACATGTGCTACAGGCCTTGTTGACCCACATCTTCAGTCACCCTCATCACCTCTCAACAAGAATATTACCCATATGTGTGGCCCTCACAGAAAAAGAATGTCTACAGTAGATATGGATTAGGGGCTACCTCAGAACTGGAATCGTTCCCCAGTGGGTTAGTTGGGCCCAAGAGAGAGGCGCCACCTTGGTCTTCAGGTCATAGTGTTCCTCCTTGTGCAGACTGCTGTCCATGACATGCACAATGTCGTTAACTGTGATGGAGATTTCAGCAATGTTGGTGGCCAATACAATCTTGCATACCCCAGATGGAGGCTGTTGGAATATGGCCTTCTGATCCATCATGGGGATATTGGAGTGCACTGCTGGATAGCAAGATGCAAAAGGGCTTCACACACTGTTCAGCCAGAAGAGTTCCACATTGAAGGCAAGGCAAGAATTTGGATCCCTCACCCAATCCTGGCCCTGATACAACTGAAGTCCAAATGATCAAAGTGAGAAACAAGTATAGGCTGGGTCACTCCCTACCACAGAGAGCAAGACTCATTACTGTGCAGAAGCTCACCTGGTAAGATGAGGTACTTGCTTTCACTCACACCCAGGGCCTCCTGGAGCCATTGTTGATCTCCTCTGATTTCTTTCAAGCCAGGCAGAAATCACAGGATCCCACCTGTAAAGAGACCCTGCAGCCATGAGCTGGTTGGTCCAGCTAATAGGGAAAAGATGTAGCTGAAAATTGGGAGGAAGCACCCACCTGGCTCCCCATGGGCATCGATGTGCAGAACCAGATCAGTCACAAGGTCCAAATCAAGTGCACATTCATCTTCAGATTGGAGTGGGGGAAGAAAGACCACTCACAGTCATGGGGTAGAGGTCACACACAAGAACACAGTGAGGGTGAGCAGCTACTCAATGTGTAAACTCTAGCCCACACATACTTGTCCCACATAAAGCATGATTATAACCCAGTTTTTATCAAGGAGATAGGCTTGAGAAGAAAATAATGATCTATAATAAGGCTAGGGAGGAGGGAATTAAAAGGAAAGTTCTAGACCCTGGAGTACAGGGGTATCCCTCACCTCAGGGTGCCAATGCCAGTGTGGGTATTGGTGTTTACCCAGCTTAGCCACAATGTCCTCCAGGTAGTGTTCCTTGATGGGATACATGAAGCCAGGTACCTTGATAACAGGGCAGCCCCCAAAGTGTCAGGAAAATTGCTTATTATTTCTTGTAGCACTCAGAAGTACTAGCTGCAGGGCCAGATTGAGAAGCTCCAGGCTCTTGAGGACAATCAGCAGGAAGTCTGTGTTCACATCCTGCTCATGGACCTCATCTACAATGATACGGCTCACACCCTCCAGGCTGGGGTTGCTCTGCAACTTCCGAAGCAGGATACCCATGGTGCAGAAGAGCAGTGCCCCACCTTGGGCTGGAGGCTTGCTTTCCAAGAATACCTGGAAAGCCACATTCTGGAGCAAGGAGGGGCCCAGTTCATGGCTTACCACAGACACAGCTGAGACCCGGCGAGGTTGTGTGATGATCACATTGCAACGGGCACCTAGACCCTCAGTGACACAGTGCTCCAATAGCAGTTGAGGTATACATGTGGCTTTCCCACTGCCTGTGTCCCCAGAGATGTCTACCACTGGGTGTTGTTCAGTGGCACTGAGGATAGCGTCCCAATGAGGATCCACAGGTAGCTGGGGGCCTTCTGCCAGATTGGCCCTCTCCTCCACCACAGCTCTAGTAGGCTCTGGCTCAGGTGCACATCCTCTGCTTCCAACAGGGGCATGTATGGCTTGCCTGTGATTGGGTCATTCAAGGGCCCTGAATTCTTGCCAAAGGGCAAGGTGTCATCACTCTGCAGCTGGAGTTCTGAGAAATCCATGAATTATCCACCAGGTAGTCGAAGACAAAGAAGCAGTAAAATGATAGACCACCTGCCTTCCTCCTCCATGCAGTCAGACCTCCAAAGGCTTCACTTGAGTTACATCATTGGGGTCCAATTCACAGAGCAGAGAACTTGGGCTGTGGCTGCCCTGACACCTCATAGGCCTGACTAAGGGGACTTAGGGCTAGGAGAATAATGGTCCCTGCTCAGTAGGAAAAGAGGACTTCTTATGCCTGTTGTAGGCAGAAACAGACTTCAGTCTGGAGAGGGAGACAGTGGGATGGAGGACAGGATGCTTACATGACTAGGGAAGGCCTCTACCTTGTGAAGATGGGCTCAGCCACCTGGATAGTACATGGCCGGCGATGGATCTCACCCAACTCATTCAAGGAGGCCAGGTTGTACATGGCATGGGTAAGTGGCTCATTGTTCCTGTCCACAAGGCCCAGGCTCTGTAGAAGGACATGTTATAGCTCATTCTATATGCCCAGACCAGAAGGGCTCAGAATCTGAGGATGGTAAGCAATCTGTCTTCTAGATTTTGGTTTTAGTGAATAAAGGATAAATGAGATACTAAGATAGTGTCATTCTCCACAAAGTTATTAAAAAGCCAACTAGTTAAAATTAATTTAGGTACTAAATTTTAGTCAGGCATGGTACTGCTGCCTAAAATCTCAGCACTCAGGAGGTAGAAGTAAGAAGCTTTCACAAATTCCAGGCTAGCATGGGCTATACAGTATTACTCTATCTTAGGTTAATACATTGTTTTCTTAACAACTAAATGTTGCCCAGGCAGTGTGGCTCAAGAACAGCCTCTTGTAGTGTGTCCAAAGCCTTCAGGTATCCCAGACCAATCTCACCTCCACAAACTCCCAACACATACTTGAGACAGTGAGGTGGACCTTTGAAGACCCTTCTCAACAAACTCTCCCTGTGTAGATTCACCATGGCTTCCTCACCCAAATCCTGCTAGCAGGTCCTGCTGGTAACTTTCTGGACAGTGTCCTCATCATACACATGGAATGCCCTGTAAATGTCTGAACATCATAAAATAGTCCCTTTAAAGCAAAATGCTTGTTTGCTTCACTACATGCTTAAAATCATCTCATGAGATGAAATATGACCTTTAAGAAAATGTGACCCCATCAGTTTTCCTTACCTTTGTGTTTCTCTCATGTGCAATGTCTCTGCTCAGTCCATGCTCCACTCCTTTTTAAAACATCTTTTAATTGTATACACCATGGCATACATGTGGAGGTCAGAGGAAATATGCAGGAGTAAGGTCTCTCTTTTTACCATACAAATCACAGCAATTAAACTCAGGCCATCAGACTGAGTTGAAAACATGCCCTCCTCAAGACAGGATCTGGTGTTTGCCAGGCTAACATGGTACTTGTTACACAGTGGAGGATAACCTTGATTTCTGGTCTTTCTGCATCCACCGCCCAGCTAGTCAGCTGACTGACTAACCAACTTAACTACATCTCCAGCCTCTATCTGCTTTCATTTGCAACAGGGCCATACTACAGCTCAGCTGGGCCTGGTACCTGCTATGTTGCTCAGGTTGGCTTCCAACTCACAGTCCTGTCTCAGCATCCCAAATGGTCTGATTATCGGTGAATACCAGTAAGCCTGTCAAACTTATTTTTCTCCCGAGTACTGGGGATTGAATACATGGTATCCTCATGCTTGGTGGCCACTATACCACTGTGCTCTATCTAACGGTTCCCTGGAAGGAGGTTTGGCATCAGCTAATGCCACAGCTTTGGAACTAACATTGTGCCTGATTAACAAGAGAAGTGAGTTCATCTGACGAATGGTGATGAAGGTTCAGTTTCGGTTTGCAGAATGTGAAGTGAGCCTGCTTTACTGAGTGGTCTGGTGTATCTTTGTGAGTTTGATTTGGGGACCCATGTCTTATATCCCTCTGATGGTGAAAGGTACAGCTGTCAACATGGAGAATATAAGGACTTCGTGACTTGGTGTTACTTTATACTATTATCCTAATACTCGGGAGGCAAGGCAGGAAGATCATCATAAGATCGAGGCTGGCCTGGAGTACATAACAAAGCTGAATTTAAAAAAATAGAAACCAAAAACTGGAGGGCTGGTGGCAGGAGTGGTGCGCGCCTTCAATCTCAGCACTCAGAGTTTATCCTAGCACTTGGGAGGCGGAGGCAGGTGGATCTCTTGAGTTCCAGGCTATCCTGGTCTTCAGAATGCGTTTCTAGGACAACAAGGGCTACACACAGAAACTCTGTCTTGGGGGGGGGGAAGGCAAGAACAAAAGACAAAAAAAATTCAGAAATAAAAAGAGTTGCGAACAGGAGGTGAAGTGAGAGAGTCGATGCGCTGAGCTGGGTCTCCCTGCAGCATGTGTAGGAGTCCGCCATTTCAGTTCATGTGCACACGTCCCACTCACAGCATGGGAGAAGCTGTCTGGGAAGGGGCATAGTGCTGGGCAGCTGGGTGACCAGCTGACAGATGCAGACAGCAAAGGGGTAGCATTAGGGCCTTTGGTGGTCTAATCACTGGGTCTTTAGTTATAAACAGGAGTCAAATCCTAGGCATGTCCTGACAGAGTAAAGGCTTTATATCTCTTTATCTGTCTGCCTGAGAGCCCTCCTGTAGCATCAGTGATGTTACTTACAGGCTAGGAATCAGGCACCCACTCCTACTCTTTCATACTCCTAACTCACCACTTGGTTCCAGATCTGGATCTTCTAATCAGCAGTGCGACCTATACTGTATGGCTGTTTTCACTTCTCCTCTGGCCTTGCTGCTTTATTTTTTTCTATCAAAGAAGGATCCTATATTCTTCTAGGTGGTCTAGGTAGGAGCTAAGACAGATACTCTTAGCCCTGCCCCACCCCCAAGGCTCCGGTCCTGCTTAGCCTTGGGAGAGACAGGCACAAACACAAGGGCTGCTCTGCTCGAGCTCACACCTTCAGGAGAGCCAACTCACCTCAGCTGTGGAGGAGGATACTGAATCTGAATCACTTTGGCCAGAAGGTTCTTGGGAAGTGGAAACTGTGTCAATCAGAACTCTAATATCACTGTCTTCATCTGTCATTTCAAAGGAGAACACCCCCCCCCCCAAATGAAGACAAACAGTTGAGGTTAAAAAAAAATCTTCTGTTTTCCTAGGCAAGTTCTTTGGGCCTTCAAGGTTGGGACTTAGTGCTGATGTGACAGGTAGGTAGGAGGTATGAAATGATGGGGCCAGGCTCTACTGCTTCTTCGGTCACACAGCAGAACCCACACTCCCCCAGCTTTTCCAGAGGGAAGGAAGCAGAGGAAGAGAGTAAGCAAAGTGGTCACTCTATGAACTGGAAAGAAGAGTCATGTGCAGTCTGCAGGAATCCAGCCATATCCTAAGACAGTAGTGGACTATCACATCCCATCCACTTATATAGGGGGAGACACACTGAGCAACAAGATATGATGACTAAAAGTTGGGCAGAGCCCTCCCATATCTAAAGGCTTAGAAAAGGTCAATCCAATGTCAAGATGTGGCGAGGGTCCTCGCATCCCTCTTAACAGAAATACCTTGAGTCCCTGAGTGGGTTGTGGGAGTCTTGATGGATCTTGGACAGAAACTCTGTCACATCAATGCTCTTATAGCTCTTCCTGCTTATCTTCCTCTTCCTTCCAGCCTAAGGATGGAGATAGTCCTCCAAGACTCCCTGGCTGAAAGTTTTCAGGATTCAGCTGCCACCAGGAAGTTGGAAGCATGGTGGGTTCTGGGTGCCACCAGCTGTCAGCTGAAAACCCAAATGATCAGCTCACACTTGGCATTTGGCTGCATCAAACAGCTCATTCTGTGGACCCAGCAGACTCCAGTCCCGTCGGGTAAAGAAAACCGTCAGGATCATACCATCATTACACCTCAGTCAGCTTGTGCTGGGCTCTGCTCTGCATATCTCAGCCCTGGCCAGAAATGGGAATAAAAAATACACTTAAATCAAGTATGATGGTGTACCCCTGTTATCCCAGTAATGGAAGCTAAAAGAGAAGGATCTTGCAATCCAGGCCAGCATTATCTACACAGTGAAACCATCTTAAAAAACAAAAAACAGAAAGTAAGAGAAGGAAGGACAAAAGAAAGGGAATGGGAAAAGATCTTAGAAATGTCTAGATCTAATAGATATAGGGGCAAACGTATGAAACCCCATGTCTCCCAGGCCAAGGCAGGAAGAGCATTTGAAATTATAAATAGATCTGCATGACTTGGTCTCAGTAAAACAAAAGTGAGAAATGAAATGAGCTAGTTCACTACACATCTTCAAAAGAATGAAACAGTGACAGAGCCCCTAGGCACAGTGGCTTGCTCCTGCAGACACAGAACTCACTGAAGCAGATAAACAAAAGTTCAAGGCACAGCTGGATTCTGTAGTTGAGACTAGCCTGAACAAAACAACCAAACAAAGCAATAAACAAAAGAGTAACAAAACCCCCCATAAAACAAACAAAACAAAACAAAGCAAAAGAACAACAACAACAACAACAAAACCAAGGGGTGCACACCTTTAATCACAGCACTTAGGAAGCAGAGGCAGATAGATCTCTGGGTTTGAGGACAGCTTGATCTATAGAACAAGTCCTAGGACAACCAGGGCTATACAAAGAAACCCTGTCTGGAAAAACCAAACAAAGAACCAAGGAAGCAGAGGAGTATAAGATACAACGCACAGTGATCTGCAAAGCCACAGTAACAATTAGGAAATGAATGGCTCCCAATGTCAAATAGATGCCACTTCTAACATCAGAACCCTGTTAGACATATACTACAAAATAATCCAAAATGTTTTTAAAACTGCCTGTAAAATAAATATTGAGTATGGATTCAAAACCAACGGATACTAAGTTCACAGGTGTTTACTGCAGTAACATAGCCAACAAAGAGATCATGGAGTAGGCTGCAGAGATGGCTCTGCCTGTAGGAGAATGTGCTGCTTTCACAGAGCACCTTACCTCACAACAGCTTAAGATCTGAAGCTTGTTTCTTAGGTACTATATTCACATGAACACACTGTTTCACATACACATATACATATGCTTAAATGTAAAAGGTGTCGGAGCAGCAGCTCAGTCATTAAAAGCACTAGATACTCTTCTAGAGGATCAGAGTTTAATTCCCAGGACACACATGGAGTGTCACAAATGTCTTTATGACTCCAGTCTCAAGGGATGTATCACCTTCTGCTAGCCTCCATAGGTACCATACATGTACACACCTCCATAGGTTCCACACATGTACACACACCATACATATATACATACCCATATAAACACACAAAAAAGTTAAAAATCTTTTAAAAAAGGAAGAAAGAAAAGAGCTACAATAAAGTAGTCAATGGTGAGTGGAAAGCTTGCCTTCCATGTGCCCTGGGTTCAGTCTTCAGCACAGCAAAACATACAGAAAAAAGAAAACAAGATAAAATACAAATTTTAAAAGTAGCAAAATGAATAATATACTTGGGTTAAGATGTTTATCCTAAGGAGATAGAATACTTGGACACTGAAAATAATAAATATAGAATGAAAACACACTCTATGAAATCCCTATCAAAACCACAAAGAAAACGTCAAACACAAAAACAACAAAAGTTCTAAAATCTACAAAGTACCACAACAGCTCCCAACATCCAAAACAATCTCAAGAAGTACAATGTTAGTGAAATTACACTTCCTTTCTTAAATACAAAGTTTCATAATCAGATGAACACAGAGTCTAGGTTGCCACATATCTTTAATTCCTTTGCCCTTTCCTGATCTTCATGAACACCATGCACATGTATGTCAGCAATACACACAAAATAAATATCTTTAAAATATTTTCTCTCAGACCAGTGGTGGGGGCACACACATTCAATCCTAACACTTAAGATTAAAGTCCCTGCACTTGGGCAAGTACACAGCCTGCTCTTCAATAGTCAATTCCAGACAAGTTGAGGTACAGTGAGACCACACCTGAGAAAAAAAAAAGTTGAGGCTTTTTAAATTTTATTTCTTTTTTTTTTCAATTTTACAATAAGACATAGGTTGGGGAGTCAGATAGCTCAGTCAGTAAAGAGCTTGCCAAATACACATTGAAGACCTGAATTCAATCCCCAACTTTGATGTAAAACTCCAGGTAGTGGTGGTGCACACTTATAATCGAGGGCTGGGAAGGCAGACAAGTGAATCATGGGACATGCTAGCCCGCCAACTAGGCCAGACGTGAGATACACCTTTAGTCCAAGCACTTAAAAACACAGGCAAGTGACTCTCAAGGATAGCTTGGTCTACATCTGTAGTTCTTGGTCAGCCAGGCTACACAGTAAGACCTTGTCTCAAATAAGTAAATGAATAAACAGAAAACCAATACAGAACCTTCACTCAGAAAGCTTCTGTGAGGTCTAGGCTGGACAACACTTGGAGCTGGAGTCATCACCATCACTTCTCTCCTGCATCCCTTGTTACACAAGGGACCAAAACCATGAAGTACTGCAAGGGCCTCTTTGACAAGATGGGTACTATTTACCCCACCTGCTGTGTTTGCTCTCCCTGAACAAAGCACATGGAGTAATGGTGATTCCGCAAATTGAATTGTGTTATGAGATTCTCTTCTGAGTTAACAGTGGCACACATCTATAAGTCATTTTTCATGTGTATAGAATGCCTTCAGGATCTGAGCAGTGGAGACAGGATAACCAGCAACCCAAGGCCAGATCCTATTACAGAGTAAGTTCTAAGCCAACCTAGTCTACACAAAACCCTATCTTGACAAAAAGCAAACAATCAGTGCCACATGCCTTTGATCTCAGCATTTGGGAGGCAGAAGCAAGAAGATCTGAGTCAAGGCCAGGCTGGTCTCCAAAATGAATTCCAGGACAACCATGGATAAAGAAACTCTGTCTAGAAGAACAAAAACAAACAAAAACAAAACAGAATTTTTTAGCCTCTTAAAAAAAAAAAAACAAACCTGAAAGGGAAGAATAGCCAGTCTCCTCTGAGTCAGCCCAGTGTTTGACTTAGCCATCAGTAGAGTTACCTTTTCCTTTGGTCCATTCCTGTGCTCATAGACTAGCTGTTTTTTTGTATGTGAGGGGCTATGGGGCTCTTCCAGTCATTCTGTTGAGAAGGTTTTTAGGCTGTGGAAATTCTTTTAATAGGTCCCTAGAAGCTAAGAAAATAAGAATGAAATCATTATAATTATTTTTCTTTTAAAGCTCCATAAAGTAGATAGGTAGGTGTGTGTGTGTGTGTGTGTGTGTGTGTGTGTGTGTGTGTCTATCAGTCAAAGTCACTCTGAGCTGAAGATTTTGGCTCAAGAACTCAATGGAGTTAGGAGTCCTTGGAAAGGGCAGGATGGTCAATAAACTCTGAGTCTGATGTCTAAAAGAAGGTACTCAAAGCAAAGCAAAACAAAACAAAATGCAGGGTGGTGGTGAAGAACACCTTTTACCCAGCACTCAGACAGCAGAGGCAGGCAAATCTCTGTGTTCAAGGGCAGCCTGGTCTGCAGAGTGAGTTCCAGGACAGCCAAGATAATACAGAGAAACTCTATCTCAAAAGCAGCAACAACAACAAATTCAACCAACTAAATGACCAAACACACACACACACACACACACACACACACACACACACACACACAAAACTAAAATTATCTTCCACCTATACACAGGAGAGATCAAGACCCTCCTAAAGCAGTTCACACAGTTAGGACAGCCTTTTGCAGATCAGGATGAGATCCAGAGTCTGAAGATCATGCCTCCACTCTCAACTAACCCCAGCACTCTGCACACGTCCTCTCTAAAGCTCACAGGAAGGGCTCACATCCAAGACAAGGCATGAGCCAACCCTCCTATCTCCCTGACATAAGGAAAAGGGGCATCACATACCAGGAGGCCATCTCTTCCCTTTCACTCATTCACTCATTAACCTCCGAACAAAAACGTCTGAGATACCTCATCTAGCAGTAGCTCCTGCAAGACATGAGGCTTAGGTGGACCACAAGAAGGCAACATGACCCAGCTCAGAACAAAATGAAGTGCCCATTTACACAGAGAGTCAGAAATCTTCAGAGGAGAAGGCTTCAGAAGGCTTCTCATTTGCCACCTTCAGTGTCTGGGAAACATTCAGCTTATCTCACTCCACAGTGGAACTGATCCATAGAGTTATCAAGTACTTGGTTCATCATAATTATTTAGGAAGTTTTCACATAACAGTGGGTAGAATATTCTTCAGTTGGTACCTGAGAATGCCAGCAATGTTCAGGTAGGATCTGCATTTAATTCTTATGCCTTTTAAAATATTCTTTTATTGCTAGGCAGGTGCAGAAAATTTTTAAACCCATCATTTGGGACACAAAGACAGGCAGATCTCTGAGTTTCAGACCAACCAGGGGTATAGAATGAGACCGTGTGTCAAAAAAGAATCTTATTACTGTGTGTACACATGTATGTGGGGTCAGAGGATAGCCCTGGCAAGCCTGTTCTCTCCTTCCACTGTGATCAGAGGTTGGAACTTGGCTTTATCTACCAGACTTGGACCTAAGAACTTTACCAGCTGAGCCATCTCACCAGTGAAGCATTTTGAAAACATTCTTCCAAAACTTCTGATATAACCTGGTTATCTAGTTTGGGATACTTACCTGGGGTAGACTTCTGTGTCAACTAGCACAATAGGAGGGTCCTGGCTGGACCATTTTCCTAAATGCTGTTATTAATCATGTAAGAATCAAGTAGCTACTAAACCGTACTTAAGCAGACTCAAGGAGAGTTGAACCCATCTTGCAGCCCTACTTTAAGTACAAATGTGCACAAATACCACACCTCCAGATCTTCAAGATGGGTAAAGGTCAGCTACCTCACTCTACCTATCTTTAATGGCCATGACGTTCTTAGCAGTTCTATTTCCTGCATTAGTTATGAACAATAAACTACCAGCTACCAAAGAAGACATTGTGTCTCTATTTGACTTTCTGAAATTCCAAGTGTATTTGGGGCTTAGTCCAACTATGATGTTGGAGCTAACCCTCAATACCTCTCAACCTGGCACAAGTAGGATATTCAAGTGATTCCCCCTGATGCATCTACATGCAGGCATACTGGGTTCTAGGTGGAACTAAGACATACCAGGCTTTCTAACAGGCAAGGCAGAGACTCACAGATGTAAAAAGTTTAAACTACTTTCAATAATAAAGCCTTGACCTGTGAGGCCCGGCCGCTGTCCTGCACCCCTCACTTGTCTTCCCTAATCAAAGAGGAAGCCAAATATCAGCTTCACTATCCTCACCACTCACCATGTTTCAGTCACCCTCCCCAGGCTCGCTAAGGGCCACCTCTGATTCGACCTCAGCAGCTTCCTGAATGCCATCAGGGCGGAAAAAGCTTGATGAGAATCCTCGCGAGCATCCTTTCTGCCCAGCAGTGAAGGGATCCTGCGACCAGAGGTGCTGAGAGATGCCAACAGCCAGCGCCATGAGCTGTCTGGCAGCCCCATCGCAATCCCACCAGTTCCAGTGGTCCCAGACCATGACAGTACCTTCCGGGGCTCAGCAACCGGCAGCAGTACCGTTCGCGCTCTGCTGGCCGGGGGAACTGCCGACCTGAGAATAAGGAAGCTAGGATGCAGCTAGGATACGTATCACAGCCCATGCCACCTCACCTGGACATCCAAACCGCAAACCAGGCTTCTGGATTTCAACCATGAAAGGGAATAGGATATTGTAGAAAATAATGCTAGGTATTTAACCAAAGTTCAGTCAAGAAACTGAGCCAAGATTCCTCCAGGTCCTACACATGATAAATTCCTTACAGACTGCTGTTTAATGCCTGACTTGGTTGTAGATACAATGCTAACAAAGCAGTGCATCCATCTCCTATAGGTAACCCTGGTGAAGACTCTAGAAAGGGAAGACCTCTTGAATATAAACTGATTTTTTCCTCTGAATTTGAGTCAAGGGAGAAAATACCTACTTTTGGGCATTGTGCCAAGAACTGAACTGACTCCACAGTTAAGTGTGGGCTCCTGCTGTTCTTTACTATACAATGCAAACTCCGAATTACTAAACCTGGATTTCATTCCTCTTCTGTCTCTTAGAGCTCATGAGGACTTGGGAGGGCTGGGAATGAGACTGGATCTGAAAGCAGTGCTGTGTGGAGAGTGGCCATCAGAGTCTCAGGCTTTGGGAGAAAGCTTTGCAGAGGAGTTAGCAGTTTAAGTTGGGAAGAAATTTGTTTCATTCCTTCCATAATCCCCTGGAAGGTTCATTAAAACATATCACTGCTAGGCATGTTGTTGTTTGTACATTTAATCCCAACACTTTTAAGGCAGAAGCAGGTGGACTGATGAGTTTGATGCCAGCCTCATCTACCAAATCAGTTCTAGGACATCCAGGACTACACAGAGAAACCCTGTTTTGAAAAAAAAATAAAATAAATAAAACATATTATTAAGCTGGTTGTAGTGGTGCAAACCTTTAATCTGGGACCTTGAGAGGCAGAGGGAGGTGGATCTCTGTACGTTTGAGGCAAACCTGGTCTTGTAGGACTGCCAAGGTACACAGAAAAACTATGTCTTGGAAAACTAAATGAGTTGTGAGACCTGCCTGAAACTCAGCATTCAAAAGCAGAAGCAGGACTGCTACATGTCCAAGTCTACCCTGGTGTCCATGGACACTCCAGGCTAATGTGGGTTATACACTGCAACAAAAAATAAAACAAACAAGTAAAACCCTACAGAAAAAAAAAACAGGTCTGGGGATGGAGTTTAGTTCATAGTGCTTGCCCAGACTCCATAACTAGGTTTACTAGATCTTACCATCAGCACTGTATAGTGGGAGTATGTCTCTGAATCCCACACTGGGAAGTAGAGTCAGGAGGATTGAAAGTTTAAGGTCATATCTGGTAATAAAAAATAAAAAGTTGAGACCAGCATAAGCCTCTATCTTTTTTTTGTTTCTTTGTTTGTTTTTGAGACAGGTATAGCCCTGGCTGTCCTATAACTCACTCTGTAGACCATGCTGGCCTCAAATTCACAAAGATCCACCTGGCTCTACCACCCAAGTCCTGAAATTAAAGACATACAGTACCATCACCTGCCTATATGAGCCTCCATTCACGTGCTGAACAGACATATGAAGGCAAAACATCCATACACATAAAATTAATTTAAAAATATATAAATAAGCCAGACAATGGCCAAGTACTTCTAACTTTGAGGTCAGCCTGATTCCAGGACAGCCAGGACTGCAGAGAAACCTTGTCTACAGATACAGATACAGATACAGATACAGATACAGATACAGATACAG
>NW_021604564.1:20321-30971 GCF_004785775.1 Grammomys surdaster | reverse complement strand
TACAGATACAGATACAGATACAGATACAGATACAGATACAGATACAGATACAGATACAGATACAGACACAGATACATATATATATGGCAGAACATGATTCCCCAAGGGCTTTGCATTTGACAATGTGGCTGATTACATTGCCAGAAGTCTAACCAGTCCTCAAAGACTATAAACAGCCCAATTTTCTTCAAAAGAATGAAGATATTTACCAAGTCAGGGTGGGCACAACAGTTGCTGAGGATAAAATGAGAACTGCATTGTTTCAAAGTTGAAGGAAACAAATCTGGACAAAAGATTCTCACCTAGAAAGTGCCCATCAAGATTCCTGAGTAATGTACTCTGCTCTTCTTTGTCAGCTACAATGTTTTATGTATTGTGGGGCAATGAGCTATGAGAAAAGGCCAGATGCCTGGTAGAAGAGCTTTAGAATCCCGGCACCCTGGTTTGGATAAAACCACTGGGACAGAAGGCGATTCGAGCTCTTCCTAGGCTTCTGTCTCTCTCAGCTTCAGCCCTCCACAGTCCCTCCCACAGAGAGGTCCATGATCATTGATCACGTAGGAGTAGCACCATCATGCAGATGAGGCACTCCCAAGCTCTTAGACCAAGCCAATAGGGGTTATCTGCTGCCAGACCTTAACCCACCCCAAAATTGTATATATGGGTCAAACTCAGTAGTAAAGGTGTGTGAGATTCTTCCTGTTGTCTGAGAGCTTCTGTGGCAGTCCCTCCCCTCTTCGCCGGCCAGCAGGTGCCTCACCGGGGCACTTCAAAGAGCTGTAACACTTTTCAAAGAGCTGTAACACTCTTCCCCTCTCCGCCACCACTGCTGAGATGCTGAGACATGGTTGGTGGCAGGGGCAACAGTGGACTCTCCCTGTCCGCTCTCCAGCCCTCCCGAACCGCCCATGGACAGAGGAAGCCAGGCAGCCACCATTTGTACCCTGTCCTCAGCCAGGTCAGATACCCTCATGGGACCCATCTGGAAGTGGACCCACAACGTATGGATGCTTTGCCTGAATATATGTCTGTCCACCAAGTGCACACTGGCTCATGTAGGCAGTGGTGGCAACACATGCCTTCAATCCCAGCACTTGGGTGGCAGAGGCAGGTGAATGAATTCCAGGCTTAAGTGTGTTCATGCATGATTCTCAGCTTTGCTTCCAAAGTGTCCAAGTGACAGAATATACACAGAGCAGAAGTTGCTATGACCTGTTAATGTCTAAGCTTCATGATAGGAACATGGGCATCTGCTATGCTATTTTCTCTATTTTTAAAAAACATATTTTAAACAGATGCCTGAAATTTTATGTTAAAAATCAAAAACAAAGAAACAAGGGGGCTGGAGAGTGGCTTAGTGGCTAATAGCAGTGGCTGCCCTTTCAGAGGACTTGGATTAAATTCCCAGCACCCACATAGTTGCTCAGACCTGTTTGTTAGTAACTCTAATACCAAGGGATCTAACACCATCGCACAGACACATGCAGGCAAAACACCAATGCACACAAAATAAAAATTAATCATAAAAAAAAATGAAAAGAAAAAGGTAGGCTTTGTAGCTAATGCCTATAATCCCAGTACTTAATACCTTGAGGAAGGAGAATTTGAGAGCATAAGGTCAGTCTAGGATTCAAAATAAGACCCTGTCCCTAAAACTAGTTCCCCACAGTTCACAGAAACATGGAAGGAGAGAACTAACTCAACAAAGCTGTCCTTTGACCTTTACCAGACATACATTATATATACATTTATATACAGTAACAACAAATAAAACCTAAAAAGAAAAGGACCTTAACATAAAACCAGGTACACTGAAACTAATAGAAGAGAAGGTGGGGAAGACCCTTGAATACCTAGGCACAGGGGAAAAGTTCCTAAACAGAACACCAATGGCTTATGCTCTAAGGTCAAGAATTGACAAATGGGACTTCATAAAATTGCAGAGCTTCTTTAAGGCAAAGGACACTGTCAATAGTTCAAAATGGCAACCAACAGATTGGGAAAAGAACTTTACCGATCCTACATCCAATAGAGGGCTAATATCCAATATATACAAAGAACTCAAGAAATTAGACTCCAACAACCAAATAACCCTATTAAAAATGGGGTACAGAGCTAAACAAAGAATTCTCAACTGAGGAAGCTCAAATGGCTGAGAAGCACCTAAAGAATTGTTCAGCATCCCTAGTCATCAGGGAAATGCAAATGAAAACAACCCTGAGATTCCACCTCACACCAGTCAGAATGGCCAATATCAAAAACTCAGGTGACAGCAGATGCTGACGAGGATGTGGAGAAAGATGAACACTCCTTCATTGTTGGAGGGATTGCAAGCTGGTACAACCACTCTGGAAATCATTCTGGCAGTTCATCAGAAAATTGGAGATAGCATTATCCTGAGGAGGTTCCTCAGAAAATTGGACATAGCTATACCACTCCTGGGCATATACCCAGAAGATGCTCCAACATATAACAAGAACATATGCTCAACTATGTTCATAGCAACCTTATTTATAACAGCCAGAAACTGTAAAGAACCTAGATATCCTTCAACAGAGGAATGAATATAGAAAATGTGGTATATTTACACAATGGAGTGTTACTTATCTATTAAAAACTATGAATTCAAGAAATTAATTAGGCAAATGGATGGAACTACACAATATCTTTCTGAGTGAGGTAACCCAGTCACAAAAGAACACACATGATATTCACTCACTGATAAGTGGATATTAGCCCAAAGGCTCAGAATACCCAAGATACAATTCATTGACCATACAAAACTCAAGCAGTTGGAAGACCAAAATGTGAATGCTTCAGTCCTTCTTAGAAGGGGGAACAAAAAGAAGTAGAGGGTGGCAGGGACTTGGGAGGAATAGAGGAGGAGTAAGGTGAAAAGGGAAACAGGATCAGGTATGGGAAGGATGATATACAGAGAGTCAGGAATTTATACAGAGGTGTGTAGCAATGGAGGATGGGGAACTGGTGGTAGTCACCAGCAGGTCCCAGATGCCAGGAAAGCAAGAGGCTCCCAGGTCCTAAAAGCGATGAGATTATTAGAAATACCCAACAATGTGGAGGTTTGTCTAACAAACCTGTAGAGAGCATATCCAGAGGTGAGGCAAGGCCCCCGGTTGGGGGATTGGGGCCACCCACTCATCTCCAAATGTTTAACCCAGAATAGTTCCTGTTTAAATGAAATAGGAGGACAAAGAGTGGAGAAGAGACTGAAGGAAAAGTCATCCAGAGACTGTCCCACCAGGGGATTCATCCCATATTCAGACACCAAACTGAGATACTATTGCAGATGCCAGGAATTGCTTGCTGACAAGAGCCTGTTAATCCTGTCTCTGAGAGGCTCTACCAGAGCCTGGCAAATACAGAGATGGATGCTCTCAGCAAACCATTGGATTGAGCACAGGGGCGCCAATGGTGGAGTTAGAGAAAGAACTGAAAGAGCTGATGGGGCTTGCAACCCGACAGGAAGAACAATATCAACCAACCAGACTCCCCCAACACCCCCCACAAGCTCCCAGTGACTAAACCATCAACCAAGGAGTACACATGGAGGGACTCATGACTCCAGCTGCATATGTAACAGAGGATGGCCTTATCTAGCATCAATGAGAGGAGAGGCCCTTGGTCCTGGGAAGGCTTGATGCTCCAGTGGTAAATGCCAGGGTGGTGAGGTGGATGTGGGTGGGTGGGTGGGCGGGTCAGCACCCTCATAGAGGTAGAGGGAGTTGGGATGGGATAGGGAGTTTGAAGAAGGGAAACCAGGAAAGGAGATAACATTTGAAATGTAAATAAATAAATTATCCAAAAAAATGAAAGAAAAAGTGTCAATATGATCCTCATAGAACTTCAATGACTACATTTCTAAAAACAATTCTTTATTTTTTCCACTATTATTTTTGATAAATAAATTTCTAAACACAAGTATTTTATTTTAATATTATTTTGATAAATAAATGTATTGCTTTCAAAAAGTTTCCTAGGACGTAGAAGAAAATAAGTGATAGGTGAATAACAACAATTGGTCATTGCTGGGAAAAATATAGCAGACACATTTTATGAAACTGAAATAATTTAAACCTACTCACTCTATATCAAGGGCCATGGTGTTAACGGACTTTAAAACATGGTTTGTAGGCAACCATGGGGTGATGTGTCCTCATCAGCACGAGCTCCTCTTGAGGTCTGCTACTCAGAGAGCAGTCCAGCAGAATGGAAGACAAAAAGTGTCCGTTAAAAAAATTTCTGTGGAAGGAAGCCAACAGTGAGTGCTTTGTCAGATTTGCTCTTTGTCAGACAGGTGAGATAATGTAGCATTGGTCTCATGAACACCTCCAAGCTGATGAGGATCTGCTGTGCCTCAGAAGCAAGCATAGGTCCTCATAAGCTAAATAATGCAGTTAGCAATAGAAAATGTTGGCACACTTAGCTGCCCTTTAACTTTATTTAACAGGCTGTGATTGTTCTGCTCTTATATTCTTTAGGCTTCATTGTGTAGCACTTGTTTCTGCTTTCTGGGGCAGTTGTGATAGCGCACATACCATTGGGAGTAAAGAAATGAAAGCTATAAAAAGCAATTATTGAGATGGTGACTACATTATTTTTCCATACAAAAGCTGGACCTTGCTTCATGCATGCTAGGCAAGTGCTCTACCACTGAGCTACCTCAGTCCTGTAAACCTGCCATGTGTTTTTGCCACTAGGATGTTTTAGTGCTTGAATTCAAGCCAAAGCCTTGAATACTGTAAGCAAGTTCTCTTCCAGTGCTCAATAAGGACTGAGGACAAACCTTTGGATAGGTTCTATATCTGGTCTTATAGGAACACACCAAGCCAGAAATCCTTTATCAAGTTCAGCAGTGAGAATCCTTGTTCTAAGAAATATTTACTGCAGGCATGCTATGTGTTTGGAATTGCCATGAGTAGGTGCTGTAGTGACTGAACAGCTAAGGTTCTTGCTCTTTCCATCAAATATGGAAAGACACAGTCAACAGCATCAGTACCACTTGTGATAGATGTTTTGTAGGAATGTCAGAGAACAAGGGTGGAGAGTGACTGCCCAAGGGGCAGGGAGACAATCTTCATACAATAAACAGAAATTATTCTGGAAGATAACTCAGGATATAAACTTCAGAGGATGAATAGAAGGCCAACGGGTGTAGATATGGACGAAGGCTGGGGAAACTAGAAACCTGAAGGGCAGGAAAGTATTCATCCTAAGCCCTTACAGAAGCCTAATGTGACCACAGAAGCAGAGATCTGGGAAACAGGGCTGAGAGGAGACAGGAGGAGGCATGGTAACCTGAAGATGCAGGTTCTCAGAGGCCGAGAAAAGATGCTTTGTTTATCCTGCACAGAAGAGATTCTGCCTGTATTACCATATGTATTTAAATTACTGACTCATGCAAGCTTGTCAACATGAACTCACAGAGTGGCATTAATTTTAAAAAGACCTACAAAGCATTTTGCCTCCACATTTAAGTAAATATTACTTTAATACCTTATCAAAAGCAGGGCAGTGAAGAAATTTAGTTTTTTGTTGATTTTTAATTTGATGTTTGAGCGCCGCCTTGTGGCTGGATGTGTACAAACTCCTTGGTAAAGTCAATTTTCAGACAGCCACAAAGAAACAAACAACAACAACAAAACCAACAACAACAAAAATCTACCTTGTAAATAAAATATGAGAATCTTACAATATAACTGAGATTTAATTAGAGTTAAAAGGAATCTTATTATCATCTTTGATACATAGGTATACTGATATCAGTCTACATTTACGGCATTATATGCACTGCAGAATATATTATGTGATGTGGGTGTTGCCCATGCTTGCTGTTGTCCAGGCAGCCTTCTTGCTGACATCTGCTACAAATTAGAGTTAGATATAAAATATGTGCCCTTCTCTTCAAAACTAATTTCACCAAATAATAGAATGTGTTTAGCAAATCTGCAACTTAGTAAGAAATAGATTGTGATGTATTTATTGACTCCAAAAATACAAATAAGAATAAGCATTCTCTTTATTAATCACATTCTATAGTTGTTGACAGACATATTGAATTGGAAAGAAAAATGTAAGCAGTTGGGTGTATCACCCCACTTAATAACTACTTTGAAACTTGCTTTCTGAAGGCACATCCTCTCCAAAATATCTCATTTCCAACTAATTTTGGTGTGTTGAAGCTAATTAGCTCTGGAGAGCTGGGACAGGCTGAGCATAGGGCTAGATTTTTGTCAACTTAATTCACTGACTCTGTCTTCTTGGTTCTATTTATTACTCCATAAGTATTCCCAGTGTATTTAGAAATTTCAAATAGGGGCTGATTTAAAACAAACCCACTGGGTAGCCCCTGGGACCAATAACAAGAAGATAACAATAGTAATGGTGTCTTTCCTTGAACAAATAGGAACATCATGAGGAATGATGCTTGAAATCTAACAAGGTCTTCAAAGCAGCACTGCAATCAGGGACTGTGTAAAGTGAACTAGTCCATCAAATGTTACACATTTATATTGCATATGACAATACATTGCATGTGACTATTTTCTGCCCAGTTTTGTGAACTACCCTGGATAATATATGGAGAAAATTGTACTTGGCCATTGAAATAGTATTAATTGAAAGTGTTACAAAGTTGTTTTGAGAAATGACTCATGAAGATGTTCATAACCTAAAGAGAAAGGACCTGGACCTGTTGCTGGCTGCGTAGAAGTGGTCACAGACACTAGGAATTAAAATGAATCTTTATAATGTAATTCTTATTTATGCTCTATGAAGTTAAAAGCAGTGCAGCCTCAGCCCTCTCATCACTTTTGCTGTTATTGCCTTCTAGGGGTTCAGACTGTGACAGTGATAACATCTTTAAAGTGATGCAGCCTGTAGTTTTCATAGCACTGGAGGTGTTATCCACAATGCTGGGGAAGAAAAGTCTTCATCAGTCTTACACAGTTGTGAACACTGCAAGCCACAGTAACAAATGGTATGGCAAGATAGATCCATAAGTGTGATAGTGGTACACCAGTTATGGGAATAAACAATTCCTTTCTTATTGGATGTAAGCCCAGCTTCACAGAAGGAAACACATGACTAGTGCTGTGAATCTGGCCAGAACCCACTGCTAGGCAGTTCATAGGCCCCAGTGGTAAACCTATTACTATTATTTGCTAAATAAACATTGTATTAAACTTTAATCAAATTTGAATTTCTCTACATGTATGTTAGTCTAGCTCTTGGATTTCATCAAAGGTTTCTCATGTAATGTCTGGATATTAATGCAGATTGCTCAAAGTACAAAGAATAACTATGAATGTTCATCCACAGATAGGACATCTATATCCTACCCCTCCCTGCATGGCTTGGGAGCTATCATGTTTCCATGGAAGTGGCTCTTATAAGAGCCAGATGGTAGGACATCTAAAATAGTGCCTTCTGGATGTGAGAGGACTGTAGTCATGACCTTAGCAGGTGTGGTTGCCTGCAGAAGAACTGCACATGATTAAGCTCCCACTGTGGACAAGATAGAGGCACCTGAGCTTCCACTTCTTGCAAAGGACATATTGGCAGTTGATGGCTTTGAGAGGAGGAAGAGTCAAGTTCTTTTTAAGGACGTGGACCCTGCTAAACTGTGTTCCAGTGGATGGCCCAACACCTGTGAGTATATGGGTCATAGAAAGTGGACTTTGGGAGCTAGAAAAAATAGAGGAGATAAAGTTGGGAGGGATGAACAGGGCATGGATCTGAAAATAGTTAAAGATTGAAATGCACAGTATACATATACAACATTTTTAAAAATTAAAATTAAAGCCTGCAGACTTCAGTCTAGGACGTGGCTCAATAAGACAATGTCCTGCACAGGCATGAGTGCAAGAATCAGAATCTCCAGCATCCATGTGAAAAATTAGATATGGCTGCACAGGTCTGTAACCCAGCATTAGAGAGCACAGGCAGATAGATCTCAGGATATCCTGGGCCTACCTGAAAGAGCAACCATGCAGTTGAATGCAAGACCCTGTCTCAGTGCAAGAAGACAGACAGCAATGGAGGAGGCCACTCAACACCTTGTGCTGGCCTCCATCAAAAGAAGTCAGAGCAGGATGTCAAGGCATGTTTCTGGGGGCCAAACCTGAAGCAGAACCATAGAAGTATGGTGTTTGCTGGCTTGTTTTCCATGACTTGCCCAACTTACTCTCTTATAGAACTCAGGAAAGTCTTCCCAGGAGGAGTATAGTTCATGTGGGCTGGACTCTCTTCCCTAATCAATCATTAATCAAGAAACAGGTCCACAGACTTGCCTACAGACCAGTCTGATGGAGACAACTGCCCAGTGTGGTTCCCTTTTCACAGATGACTTCAGTCTGTGTCATGTAGACAAAAACAAAAACAGAAACAAACAAACAAACAAATAAAAAACAAAAACAAAAAACCTAAGTAACATAAAGCATAGAAAGTGTAGTAAACCTCAGTCCCTAAGCCTTGTTATCACATTTAATTCTCCTGACAGTTGACAAGGAATTATTTTCTGTGCACAAGTGAGTTCATGTCAGAACTGGCCAAGAACCCAGCTAAAAGGAGAAGAAGCAAATGGAAAGGATAAGACTAGGCAAGGGGGAACAGCCAGGACAGAGTGTCTGTATCCCTTGGGGACTTTAACTTTGTCCAGAATTATTCTCTTCCCAACTCCATCTCCACATTGTGGTTTTGGACAATTCACATTCAGCTTCACAGAATTCAGTAATATATTTTTTAAAAAGTTTCAAATACCACCTGAAGCTCTGTGATAAGAAAAGTGGATTATTCACAGTTCTGGCTGTGCTGTTCAACTCTGATCCTTGTGGCCCAGCCTTCATCTACAGACTAACAGTCATGACCAAGTGATCACAGGAAGAGGAGCTAGGGGTCTCAGAGAAATTATGTCACTGGCAGTCTTTGAACTACAATGAGGGAATCCATTTCACTTCCAAAGGGATTCCCATAGACAAGAAAAATTAAACATCCGTCAATTTGGCCCATTTCAATACTAACCATCAGAAGGGAGGATAAATGATTTTTTTTCTTCCAAGAACATTGACTTTTACATTATAGGAGAAGGTCATAACTACTTTTCTAGAGAAAGAATCTTTCCAGTGGCAACATGAAAAATGAGAATAAGGCCTTAGCTAACAATCACAGCCACACCCACTCATTTACATATGCCATGAACCTGATTTCATCATCCTGGATGATTTAATCATCCAGGATGCCATCTTTTAACCCAAGAGCAAGCCATGAAAGACAAAAGGTTCACAAACATTGATACATCAACACTACAGCAGTCTGAGGCCACTCCTCTACCTACTTCTTGTAGCTCTTGCACGTTAGCCTGACTCATCTACAGATCATGAGGGTAGGTCCTACCTAAGCACCAGCCTCCCACCCTTGTAGTTTTACCATCTGTTCTCTATATGGCAGCCACAATAATTCCTTGACTGCCAGCATCAAGGTCTATCATTCTCTTGCTGAAATCCCTCCAAGGCTTCTCTCACTCCAGAAGAAGCAAACCCTGAAAGGGCCCACAATACCTGCCCTTGCTCACTCCTTTCCCTGGCCCTGTCCACTGCTCATCCTCACTCTGCTTGCTCCCTTCTGCTATTCTTGTCACATACTCCAAACCTAGATAGCCTGCTGCTGCTTCTTTTGCTTTTGTGTGAAGACCTGTCTCTCCTGAACTCCATGACTACCTGCTGTCTTCCCATGAGTCATCTTATAAACCTGTGCCTGTGATGTCTTGGATGACTTCCATTTCAAAACATTCAGCATTGATCCTAACCTCACACCTCTCCCATAACATTCAGCTTCCATAACATTCACCTATCCCATACCATGACACCTGCTATACCACGTGTTTGTGTGTGTGTATTATCTGGCTTTTTGACATAGTTCTTCCATCACCACAGACTGCCCACTGCTGCATCCCCAGAACCAACAGCAAGTCATGCTTCTGTTACAGATGTAATAGGTGCCTACATTTGTTAAATACATTATTTAATTAAGCTTTCAGTGTTACCTGATCAATAATAGAAACTAAGTAAATTGAAGAGTTTTTTTCAAAGTTTATTTATTTATATTCTATATTTATTGCCTGAATGTATGTTGTGTATCATGCGCATGCGGTCCCGCAGAGGCCAGAGAGGTCATGAGATCCCCTGGAACTGAAGTAATAGACACATTTCAGATGGGGTGTGTGTGTGTGTGTGTGTGTGTGTGCGTGATGAGAATTATGTTTGGGTTATCTGCTAAAGTAGCAAGTGCTTTTAACCACTGATCCAGCTTCTTGAATGGTTTATTGCCACAGGTTTTACAGTGGTCCCACCCATGATGGAAAGAAGTACATACTCCTGTTTGAAGAACTCATGTTTAATTTAGGAATGAAGTTTTTCAAAGGCAACTAGAAAGGGTGACAAGACTCAGTGTCTGCCTCAGCAACAACCTCAGCAGCAACAAAGAGCCTCAAAAACAAGACTATTGATCTGCTAATTAAGACAAAACCTACCATTGTTTGGATAGCCTTCTGGGAATGGCCCAATACACAGGACAACCTTTTCTAGCAGAGTGCCTTCTCTAACCTTAAACACACACACACACACACACACACAC
>NW_021604564.1:0-19921 GCF_004785775.1 Grammomys surdaster | reverse complement strand
CCTCCCTCCCTCCTTCCTTCCTCCCTTCCTTCCTTCCTCCCTCCCTTTCTTTTTTCCTTTAGCACAGAATTCTACCAGATTTTTTTTAATTGTTTATTTACATCCCAAATGTTCTTCTGGTTCCCCCTCAAAGATTCCTTTCCTTCAGCCCCCTGTCTTCTGAGAGGGTAGCACCTCACTCTTGGGGTAATCCACCCACTCAGCACACCAAGTCTCTGCCAGATTAGGCACATCCTTTACCACTCAGGCCAGACAAAGCAGACATAGAAACTAAAATGCACGTCTGCTACATATGTATTTGGGGCCTTGTTCCAGCCTGTGTTTGTTCTTTGGTTGGTGTCTGAGTCTCTGAGAGCACCCAGGGGTCTAAGTTAGTTAACTCTGTTGGTCTTCCTGTGGGATTCCCTTCCCCTTTAGGGTCTTCATTTCTTCCCACAGCGCTTCCATAATTGTCCCAGATCTCTGGCCAGTGTTTGGCTGTGTGTCGGGAAAATTTAAAAAGGCCGCCACAGCGGCGCAAGCCCACGGCAGGGCTTCAGCCACCTTGGCGGGTCCCACATCAGGAGAGAGATCTTATGGTTCCAGCGGCCTGAGGGCCTTGGTGGCGGCAGGCCCCAGTAACACGAGGAAGTCCTTGGTTCCAAAAAGATTTATTGTCATGACGGATAATAGATGGATCTAGGCGTATCCCCCAAAAACTCAGGGCAGTCCCGAGTTATATAGGGAGGGAGAAAGGGGGAGGATTGGGGGAAGATCTGGGGGAGGAATGTTTAATTTGCTCTGCCCTCTGGCCTTCATTAGTATGCAAATCTCTAGGGCCTGAGGCCTATAGCCTGGCCTATGTGATTCTATGGAAATGTGACTGTTTTCAGGATCCTAGATGATGGGAGGGACCGAACTCCTGCCGGTTCTCACGCAGAATTACACGGAGAATCTCGGGGTTCTAAGTACCTGCTCAACCATGACCCAGGATACCATTATGCAGTCCCACAGCTGTGGGTGTCTGCATTTGTTTCAGGTTACTGCTTGCTGGTAGAACGTTTCAAAGGATAGGTATACTAGGCTTAGGTATGCTAGGCTCCTGTCTTGAAGCATAACAGAGTTTCATTAATAATGTCAGGGATTGATGCTTGCCCATGGGATAGGTTTTGATTTGAACCAGTTCGGTTATTGGTTGGTCTTTCCCTCAGTCCCTCCTGCACGCCTGCATTTCTTTTACACAGGACAAATTTGGGGGTGAAAGCTTTGTGGGTGGTTTGGTGTCCTTATCCCTCCACTGGGGTCCTGCCTGGCTACAGGAGGTGGCCTCTTCAGGTTCTATGTCCCCATTGTTAGGCATACTGGCTGCTATCACCAGCATTGACTTCTGGGAGCCTCCCCTATCCCAGGTCTCTGGGACTTCCTAGAGATTCTCCCACCCCCACTCCCCAGGCCAGGCAGCTGCAGATTCCCATTCTTTCTCCTGGTACTCTAGGAATCTCTCCTGTCTCTCTCCACAACTGATCCTGCCTTTAGACCCAGTTTCCTCCCTCTGCCTTCTATGACTATTTTGTTCCCCCTTCTAAGTGTGACTCAAGCATCCTTGCTTGGGCCTTTCTTCTTACTTAATCTCTCTGGTTTAGTTACCTCTCCTTCAGTCCCAGCTGTTGCTTCTTTCATGTCTCCTCAATGTCTCCTTGCTGGTTTATGTCCATCTTCACAGTGTTTCTTCCTACCAGTCTCCTTTTATTCTTGTGCTATTTACCAGAATCCTGTCTTCCTTACAGTGTCCTACCTTCTATTTCCTGCCCATCGGCCATCGGCTTTCTTCTAGACACGTGGTGCTTATTGGAGATTCTCTCTACACCTACTTTGTTTCCAGGTTCTAAACTGCAGATTCCCATTCTTTCCTTTCGATTTCCTAATCATAAAGTCATAAACATTTTTGTAAGAGGAAAGGGGAAAATAGAAGCTGTTATATGTTTCCAAAGATGAGATGTTTCAACAAAATAATTTTAAAGAGTAATAAAACAGATTCTACACTTCTTTGCATCTCAAGATCTATTTGAGGATGAGGGCTCCAGAATCAACCCAGCCCTTCTTAAGGACATTGATTGATAGCTTTCACTCCAGATCAATTTTATGGGAGCCTGTACTTGAGGAAGGCTGCAGGTGCTTGCAGTGAATGCAGTAGCAGAAATGAACCTCCAGGGAAATGCAAATCGCTGTAAAACTTGGTCAGATAAATTGCAACTCCATCCAGGATGCTGCAAGTGTGAACTGCTTACAGGAACTATTATGATAGTAGCTCAGGAGTGATCAAACCTGAGATTGTTCAGTACAAGTAAGATAGACAAGTTAAATTATGTGTAAGTGGAGATGTAATTTCTATGGTAAACCAAGATTCCTAGTGTCTAGGATTAGGAAATTGAAAGGAGATCAGTAATAGTTGCTAGGGGACAGTGATAGCTTATGAAATTGGTGAAATTCTTTGCCAAATGGCAAGTGAGCAGATAGCTACAATTTGGCACCAAACTGAGATTCCTGCTGCTTTTTCTTTTCTTTTTTTTTAATTGAACGTTTTATTTACATTTCATATGTTATCCCCCTTACCCCATCCCCCACAACCCAGGAACCCACTATCCCCTCACCCCTCCTCCTGCTTCTCTGCAGATGTACCCCTACCTACCACCCCACTCCCACCTTCCCACCCTCAAATTCCCCCCCAACTGGGGCGTCCAGCCTTCATAAGACCAAGGATCTCTTCTCCCACCTATGCCTGACAGGGCCCTACACCCTTACATATACAGCAGGAGCCATAGATCCCTCCCTAAGTGCTCCCAGGCTAGTAGTTTAGACCCTGGGAGCTCTGGTTGGTTGGTACTGTTGCTCGCCTCATGGAGCCACAAACCCTTTCAGTTCCAAAAGTCTTTACTCTAACTCCTCCATTGGGAGCCCCATGATCAGTTCAATGGCTAGCTGTAAGCATCTGCCTCTGAATATGTCAGACTCTTGCAGACCTCTAAGGAGACATCTATATCAGGCTCTTATCAGCATGCACTTCCTGACATCCACATCAGCATCTACCTTTGTGGACTGCAAATGGGATGGATACCAAGGTGCAATGGTCTCCAGACGACCCCTCCTTCAGTTTCTGTCCCTCACTTTGTCTCCATATTTGCTCCCTTGAGTATTTTGTTGCTCCTTCTAAGAAGGGCTAAAGCATCCCCACTTGGTCTTCCTTCTTCATGAGCTTCATGTGGCCTGTGAGTTGAATCTTGAGCATTTCAAGGTTCTGGGCTAATATCCAATAATCAGTGAGTGAATACCATGTGTGTTCTTTTGTGATTGACTTACTTCATTCAGGGTGATATTTTCTAGTTCCATCCATTTACCTCGGAATTTCTCGAATTCACTGTTTTTAATAGCTGAGTAATACTCCATTGTGTAAATGTATCACTTTTTTTTATCCATTCCTCAGTTGAAGGACATCTGAGTTCTTTCCAACTTCTGGCTATTATAAATAAGACTGCTGTGAAGATAGTTGAGCATATGTCCTTGTTATATGTTAGAGCATCTTCTGGGTATATGCCTAGGAGTGGTATAGCTGGATCCTCAGTTTATGCTACAACCAATTTTCTGAGGAGCCGCCAGACTGATTTCCAAAGTGGTTGCACCATCTTGCAGTCCCACCAACAATGGAGGAGTGTTCCTCTTTCTCCACACCCTCACCAGCATCTATTGTCACCTGAGTTTTTGATCTTAGCCATTCTACCTGTTGTGAAGTGGAATCTCAGTGTTGTTATGATTTGCATTTCCCTGATAACTAAGGATACTGAACATTTCTTTAGGTGCTTCTCGGCCATCTGAGTTTCCTCAGTGGAAAATTCTCTGTTAAGCTCTATACTTCATCTTTTAATAGGGTTACTTGGTTGTCTGGAGTCTAATTTCTTGAGTTCTTTGTATATATTGGACATTAGCCCTCTATCAGATGAAGGACTAGTAAAGATCTTTTCCCAATTTGTTGGTTGCTGTTTTGTCCTATTGACAGTGCCCTTTGCCTTACAGAAACTTTGCAACTTTATGAAGTCCCATTTGTCAATTCTTGATCTTAAAGCATATTGTGGAAAGCCGCGGCTTGTGCTGACAGCATTCACCATTACAAGATGGCGCTGGCATCCGGTGCTCCTCCAAGTAAACATGTAAACCGCGCATGTGCTGTGGTGACAGCATTCGCCATTACAAGATGGCGCTGGCATCTGGTGCTCCTCCAAGTAAACAAGTAAACTGCGCATGTGCTATGATAAAAGCTCGCCAAAGTCACAGCCCATCCCAGGGCGTTTTGGCGGGTAACGAGTGAGCAGCCAATCAGAAGTGAACGTGCCGCTCCAAGGGTATATAAACAGTGCCTTTTCCGGGCCCAGGGTCTTTCCTCCTTTTCATTGGAATAAACATTTGCTGCTGAAGGATCCTGGTGCCCGCGTGCGTTCTTGCTGGTGAGACAATTACACGCGGGCCACAGCTGGTGCCGAAACCCAGGAAATTCACCAACGCCGGTGCCGAGGAGACCCTCCGCTCGCGGAGTGGATTCAGAACCACAGGACAAAGGTAAACTCTGAGAGGCATGTTTGGCCTTGATCTATTTCGTCTCCCTCCCCAGGCGGCACTTGTTCTCTTCCTTCTGGTTTTGCAGGATGAGAAAAGCCGCTCGACTGTAGCTGTGGGCCAGGGAGTGCTAGACGAATTACAGGGCAGCATGTCAGAAACAGAGCAGGATAAGCACTTAGGAGCTCAGGAAAAAAAGGGAGCTCAGAAAGAAAAAGGAAAAAAAAGCATGCCTAAGAAAACAGACCCTTCCAAAGACGTTCAGTCCGCGGAAGTGAGAGGTAAGGGAAAGGACGCCCTTGGGAGAGACGCGGACGAAGGGGGTGGAGGCCTCAGAACGAAATCTCTTTATCCGGTAAAGGAGCTGGAGGCCTCGGGGCTTGGTGGCTCTGAGTCGGAGGAGCTAACTTCCTCTGAAGAGGAAAGAGCTGCTTCAGGTGGGAAGAGCAGGGTTAGAAGGAATTGGAAAACTAAGAAACCAGGGTACTGAGGTGCTACAATAGCTGCCTGCTACATCTCCAATGAACGAGATGAAGAGTTGCATCTTGAATATGAGAGAGAGAGAAAGGGTTTTAGAAAAACAGTTGTTCTCTCTCTGAGCTGTGTCAGCAAAAAGGAATGAAAAGGCTATTTCAGAGCTCATCTAGAAAAAGAAAGAAATTCGGGAGATGTCCTGAATTTCTCTTTATTTGGCTCTTGGATGTCCTTCTTTGTTGTCTGTCCTTGGCGCGCCAATGTCCACGTGTGTCAATTGTTTGGTTTTTGTTTTGTTGTCTAAATGTATGTTCTGTGTTGCATGTTTAAAAGACAAAAGACAAAAGCTGCTACGTATCCACCTCTTGGTCTAAGTTTAACTCTGTTTTAAAGACAGTCTAATACACAGCAGAGGCTAAGCTACCCTACACCTGTAGCTAAGAGTTGAGCTGAGCTGAAAAAGCCTTTCCAGGAATTGATTGTTGGCATAAGCTGCTTTTAAAAGAGACCAGTAGCTTTTTGGGTTTTATAAGGAAGCTAAGAGTTGTTTTGTCCTAGAAAAATCTCTGTGACAAGGTCCTTTTCTCTTGAAATTACAGCTAGAAAAGGCAACAAATTTTGTTTGGTCTAAATATATAAGATGCATAGCCACTTCATTGTTGTTTCTGATTGATTTTAAAAATATAAAAATGTTCTACATGTCTTGGTTATAGATTATAAATTATTGGGTGTGATTAGAAATTTACAACTTTGGAAACAGAAAGTTGGTATAAAACTAACTCAGTGTTATAGTCATTCAGAAACCAGAAACACAGTATCTCTTCAATGAGGTAGTAAAAGCTGCTTCACACACTCATATATAAGAATTGGCAGCAAAACTTTGTAACATAAAGGTAATCTACTTGGTGTTGATTTTAGAAAAAATAGATTGTTTACATAGCTTCTGGTTTTGCTTCTCAAAATTATGGTTATACTCTAATGTTGCAAAAGAAACTCAAAATTATAGTTAAACTGCCAGTATTCCATTGGCTACAGTTGGCAGTTCAACTGTGAGTTTGGAATTCTTTGACTCATCCATGTTTATGGTTGAGAAGAGGATAGAGGAGAGTTGCCTATTTTGTCACGAGGAGATTACTTGATTTGGAGCTCAGATTAGAGTGATACTAGTAAAAATCATAGTGCCATGATGAATGCTCAGACAGGCATGTGGATTGGGATCTTAACATGCTTCTAGGAGAAGGTCAGTGTGAAGGCAATGTTAATCAGGTTGAACTGCCTACACAGCTCTCAGACCATACAAGCAAAGACAGACTTAGATACATTCGTCTTTGCGATGAAATTGCACCCTCATACAATCAGGGTCTGGCCATAGCTTGCACAGAACCGTAAAGTAAAAATATGTTTTAAATGTGGAAATTTAGATAGTTTTTAAAAATGACTGTCCTAGGAACAAAGGCTTGAGCAACAGTCAGGTGACCAAGGTTACGTGAAAAACTTGTCCTTGGTACAAGAAGGATAATCTTTGGGCCAGGCCTCAGGATATAGGCCAAGATTAAAAACATTTACATTTGAATCAAGACTTTGTACAGAGTGGGCAAGGCAGGAGCTTGTATTTCAGACATTCCTTTTGTCCTGACCTGCCTCTAAAAGGGTGTTTTCTAGAATTTGTTTATTGCCTTGTTTGTTCCTTAGGGAGGTGTCAGCCTCAGACTCAAAAGAAATTCAAAACAGCTTATGGGCCAGGAGTTAGAGATAATGATTATGCTGGAGGAATTAAAATTGTGCCTGTTTCCCTCCATGGCATTATAGCTGTGCCTGTTTACAAAAGAATTGCTCTAGAGTAAGAGAAGACGAGATTGGCTTTTATCTGATATTCTCACTCAGCTAAAAGAAATTGGTTATTCAATTAATCCAAAACAAGTTCAAACTTAAGATTTATAAAACTAATGGGACACTACAGCCTGACTTGCCTACTCCAGCTGCCATTCAAGTAAATGCATATAAAATTATTATAGATTTAGAAGATTGTTTTATTCAGTTCCTTTACCTCCTGGTAAAGGTGAGGTTTGCATTAAGTGAATTTGCTTGTGATTTTTGAGAGCCAATGAAGCCATTCATTAAAAAAGCTTGCCTCAAAGAATGATTAATGGCCTAAAAAAATTTGTTGTTGCTTTAATACAAAAGTTAAACATTTAAATCTCTCAGTGTATATTATTCATTGTATATTTTGTTAGCTGATCTCTCTAAAAGAGTTTTTCTGTACGCCTTTGCCCTAATACAATGACCTTTAAATTTTAGAGTGCTTATCACTCCAGAAAAGATTCAAAGACAATATCTTTTCAGTATTTGGGAACTTAGTTATATCTTAAGCAGATTGTGGCATAGAAAATTCCAATAAGAATGGATAATTGGGGCTAGAGAGATAGTTCCGCCGTTAAAGGCTAGACTCACAACTAAAAATATTAGAGTTTGATTCCCAGCAACCACATGTTGGCTCACAACCATTTCTAGTGGGATCTAGTGCCATCTTCTGGCTTGGAGGTGTACATACAAAAAAAATGGTTTACTTTTAATGATTCTCAAAAGTTGTTAAGAGATATTAATTGGCTAAAACCTCATCTTCAGCTTACCATAGGAGGACTTGAACCTCTGTTTGATATTCTCAAGGGGGATACAAATCCTAATTCCCCTCGACAGTTAACTGATGAGGGATAGATAGGTTTGTAAAAGTATAGAGTAAGCTGTTAGTTATCAAAAGATAAATTATATAGACTATGATAAATTGTTGGCTGTTTGCATTATTGCTACTCATGTGCTCATAACAGCCCTTTGGCAATATGAACACAGTTTAATTTAGCCAGCTTACACTTCTCAAAAGTTTGGACAATTTTGTCGCCAAATGGAGGTAACCCATCTGACAGGTCTCCCTTATAACCCTCAAGGACAAGGCATTATAGAACGGGCTCATCACACTCTTAAGTCTTTTCTAATAAAACAAAAAGGGGGAGTCGAGGAGGCTCTGCCCTCAGTGCCACGAGTCACCATTTCTATAGCACTTTTTACCCTTAATTTTTTAAAAATCTGGACAGTCAGGGCCATTCGGCTGCTGACCATCATTGCTTAGAGCCTGATAGGCCAAAAGAGATGGTCAAATGGAAGGATGTCTTGACTGGACAATGGAAAGGCCCGGATCCTATTTTAATAAGAGCCAGGGGAGCGGTTTGTGTTTTTCCGCAGGAAGAAGACAACCCGTTTTGGCTACCAGAGCAACTGACGTGATGACTCTCGATATTAGAAGATGACACCCAGGCAGACCCTCCAAACTCTGATGACAGCCCTCGTGCTGATCCAAGGGATACAGGTTCCTAGTATATCAGGGGAACAATGATGGGCCATATTATCTGCCTTTCCAAAACCCATACCAGTCAGAGATAATGTAGCTAGTCTGTCCAGGAAGTTGTCTCAATATCTTACAGGAAATTGGTCAGAAAACTTCGATGAGACACTCAAAAAATTGAGAGCGGCTGTGGTGGCCATCAACTCGACGCACGTGGATCTGTCCCTGACTGAGGGACTCTCCTCCTGGATCTCTTCAGCTTTCTCTTTCTTTAAAAAGTGGGTGGGAGTAGGCCTGTTTGGTACGCCCTATGTTGTGGATTAGTGTTCATGCTTTGGTTGGTTTGCAAGCTCAGAGCTCAACAAAAACGTGACAAGGTCGTTATTACCCAAGCACTTACAGCCCTAGAACAAGGCTCATCTCCTGAAATTTGGTTATCCATGACCAAAGAAATAGCCAGTAGACAGATTCCTCAGCCGTTGCATCCCAAGGGATTTGCCCATTGCACTGGGTCGGTGAGGAGTCTTGACCTGGCTGGTCCTTGTCTGTGTAGCTGTGGTACCTGAATTTGAGGCAAACAGCCCTTGCATCCCTGGGAGATGGCTCCATTGCACAGGGACGGGTGTTTGCATCTCTCTCTGTTTCCCCTAGCCCTTGCACCCAGAGGACTTGTTTCCATTGCACCTGGTAGGGTAAGGGAGACTGTCTTAAACTATCAGTCCTTGATCGCTTATTCCCCCAAGATGGAATTTGCTTGATCGGGCTTGAGTTTGAGTCATGATTGGTACCACGCTAGACAGGCTAAGGGCAGTTCCATCTTAATAAAACAAAAAGGGGGAGATGTGGAAAGCTGTGGCTTGCGCTGACAGCATTCGCCATTACAAGATGGCGCTGGCATCCGGTGCTCCTCCAAGTAAACAAGTAAACCGCACATGTGCTATGATAAAAGCTCGCCAAAGTTACAGCCCATCCCAGGGCGTTTTGGCGGGTAATGAGTGAGCAGCCAATCAGAAGTGAACGTGCCGCTCCAAGGGTATATAAACAGTGCCTTTTCCGGGCCCAGGGTCTTTCCTCCTTTTCATTGGAATAAACATTTGCTGTGGAAGGATACTGGTGCCCGCGTGCGTTCTTGCTGGTGAGACAATTACACGCGGGCCACAGCATATGCTATTGGTGTTCTCTTCAATAACTTTTCCCATGTGCCCAATTATTCGAGGGTCTTCCCCACCTTCTCTTCTATTAGTTCAGTATATCTGGTTTTATGTGGAGGTCCTTTATACACTTAGACTTGAGCTTTGTACAAGGAGATAAGAATGGATCAATTTTCATTCTTCTACATGTTGTCCTCCAGTTGAACCAGCACCATTTGTTGAAAATGCTGTCCTTTTTCCACTGGACAGTTTTAGCTCCTTTGTCAAAGATCAAGTGACCATAGGTGTGTGGGTTCATTTCTGGGTCTTCAATTCTATTCCATTGATCTTCCTGCCTGTCTGTGTACTTATACCATGCAGTTTTTATCACTATTGCTCTGTAGTACAGCTTGAGGTCAGGGATGGTGATTCCTCCAGAAGTTCTTTTATTGTTGAGAATAGTTTTCGCTATCCTGGGTTTTTTGTTATTCCAAATGAATTTGAGAATTTCCTTTTCTAACTCTGTGAAGAATTGAGTTGAGGTTTTAATGGGGATTACATTGAATCTGTAGATTGCTTTTGGCAAGATGGCCATTTTTATTATATTAATCCTGCCAATCTATGAGCATGGGAGATCTTTCCATCTTCTGAGATCTTCTTCGATTTCTTTCTTCAGAGGCTTGAAGTTCTTGTCATACAGGTCTTTCACTTGCTTGGTTAGATTCACACCAAGGTATTTCATATTATTTGTGACTATTGTTAAGGGTGTCATTTCTCTATTTTCTTTTTCAGTCTGTTTATCTTTCATGTAGAGGAAGGCTACTGATTTGTTTGAGTTGATTTTATAACCAGCCACTTTGCTGAAGTTGTTTATCAGGTTTATGGATTCTCTGGTGTAAGTTTTGGGGTCACTTAAGTATACTATCATATCATCTGCAAATAGTGATATTTTGACTTCTTCCTTTCCTATTTGTATCCCCTTTACTTCCTTTTGTTGTCTAATTGCTCTGGCTAGGACTTCCAGTACTATATTGAATAGGTAGGGGGAGAGTGGGCAGCCTTGTCTAGTCCCTGATCTTAGTAGGATTGCTTCAAGTTTCTCTCCATTTTGTTTGATGTTGGCTACTGGTTTTCTGTAAATTGCTTTTGCTATGTTTAGGTATGGGCCTTGAATTCCTGATCTTTCCAAGACTTTTATCATGAAGGGATGTTGAATTTTGTCAAATGCTTTCTCAGCATCTAGTGAGATGATCATGTGGTTTTTTTTCTTTAAGTTTGTTTATATAGTGATTACATTGATGAATTCCCACATATTGAACCATCCCTGCATTCCTGGGATAAAACCTACTTGATCATGATGGATGATTGTTTTGATGTGTTCTTGGATTCGGTTTGCTAGAATTTTATTGAGTATTTTTACATTGATGTTCATAAGGGCGATTGGTCTGAAGTTCTCTTTCTTTGTTGGGTCTTTGTGGGGTTTGGGTATGAGTGTAATTGTAGCTTCATAGAACGAATTGGGTAGTGTTCCTTCTGTTTCTATTTTGTGGAATAATTTGAAGAGTATTTGTATTAGGTCTTCCTTGAAGGTCTGATAGAATTCTACACTACAACCATCTGGTCCTGGGCTTTTTTTTTTTTTTTTTTTTTGGTTGGAAAGACTTTTAATGACTGCTGCTATTTCCTTTGGGGTTCTGGGACTGTTTAGATGGTTTATCTGCTCCTGATTTAACTTTGGTGCCTGGTATCTGTCTAAGAAGTTGTCCATTTCATCCAAATTTTCCAGTTTTACTGAGTATAGTCTTTTGTAGTAGGATCCGATGATTTTTTTGAATTTTCTCAGTTTCTGTTGTTATGTCTCCCTTTTCAGCTCTGATTTTATTAATTTGGATACTGTCTCTGTGCCTCTGGTTAATCTGGCTAAGGGTTTATCTTTCTTGTTGATTTTTTCAAAGAACCAGCTCTTGGTTTTGTTGATATTTTGCGTTGTTCTTTCTGTTTCTATTTGGTTGATTTCAGCCCTGAGTTTGATTATTTCCTGCCTTCTACTCCTCTTGGGTGTATTTGTTTCTTTTTGTTCTAGAGTTTTTAGTTGTGCTGTCAAGTTGTCAGTGTATGCTCTCTTCAGTTTCTTTTTTAGGCACTTAGAGCTATGATTTTTCCTCTTAGCACTGCCCACAAGTTTTAGTATGATGTGTCCTAATTTTCATTAAATTCTAAAAAGTCTTTAATTTCTTTCTTTATTTCTTCCTTGACCAAGTCATCAATGAGTAGAGAGTTGTTCAGTTTCCATGTGCATGTGGGTTTTCCATTGGTTTTGTCATTATTAAAGACCAGCCTTAGTCCATGATGATCTGATAAGATGCAAGGGATTATTTCAATCTTTTTGTATCTATAGAGGCCTGTTTTGTGACCAATTGTATGGTCTGTTTTGGAGAAGGTACCATGAGGTGCTGAAAAAAGGGTATATTCTTTTGTTTTAGGATGAAATGTTCTATAGATGTCTGTTAAATCCATTTGGTTCATAACTTCTGTTAATCTCAAAGTGTCTCAGTTTAGTTTCTGTTTCCATGATCTATCCATTGCTGAGAGTGGGTGTTGAAATCCCCCACTATTATTGTGCGAGGTGTAATGTGTGTTTTGAGCTTTAGTAAAGTTTCTTTTATGTATGTAGATGCCCTTGCATTTGGAACATAGATGTTCAGAATTGAAAGTTCACCTTGGTAGATTTTTTCTTTGATGAGTATGAAGTGTCCTTCTTTATCTGTTTTGATTAAAAATATGGAATGCTTCACAAATTTGCGTGTCATTCTTGTGCAGGGGCCATGCTAATCTTCTCTGTATCGATCCAATTTTAGTATATGTGCTGCTGAAGCAAACTCTCCTGTTGCCTTTTCAATGATGATGATGAAGTGCTTTCTATCATTTTTGAAACTGCTGTGTCATGATAAAATATAAAAGGTAACCTCAATGTCTGGGTGAAAATAGTGTTCTACATGTCCATCTTTGTAACAGAATATTAGCAATCTTCAGATACTTAGCTGATTTATGATAATATGAAATTTCCAATTATGATGTACATTGTGAACACAACAAAACAATATTCTGCATAGAAAAAAATCATGTAAAAATAACTTATGTTATTTAAAAGACTACTTAGTGCTTAAAGTTCATATAAGTCTAATATCTGTCTTTAACCTACTATCTATCCATTTATCTATGTATCTGTCTGTCTTCTATCAATCATCTATCTCTATATGTCATCTATCTATCTATCTATCTATCATCTATCTATCTATCATCTATCTCTGTCATCTATCCATATAACCATGTATCTATCTACTTATCTGTTTTCTCTATCTATCTATTTGCCTGTCTATCTATGTATTTATCATCTATCTGCCATTCTCTCATCTATCTCTCACCAATCTATCTAGCTATCTAATTATCATCTGTCAGTGTGTCTATTTGTCATCTATCTATGTATCATCTATCTATCTATCTATCTATCTATCTATCTATCTATCTAATTACGGATGTCAACTTTATAAGATTTAAAATCACCATGAAGACCTCTGGGCAGTTTGTGAGAGTGTATCCAGAAGGGTTTAAGGAAGAATGTGCTTGCTGATTGTGAACATAATGTGATCTATGAGCTGCATTGAGATGAGTATCTTCTCTGCTGTGAATGGCTACTCCATCCAACTGTGACCCAGGATAAAGATTTCCTTCCTTAAGCTGGGTTTGTGAGATATTTTGTCAAGTCAAGGAGAGAGGTAACTGATACACTGTTTATCACTGGAAGTCAAGATCTAAGTCTCAGTAAAATGGATCCACAATAGGACACAACTATTGTACTAACAGTGTGTGGCTAGTGGTTAAAAGTAAGCAAGACAAAGGATAGCAAACCCCTGAGTGCACTCAAATGAAAGAAATAAGAAAAGAGCTGAGTGCTTTTTTTCATTATGTTGAAGGTATTGTTCTTTAAAATACACACTCTTGTCCCAACAGTCTTTGGTACTACTGCTGACAGTGTCTAATGAAGCAAAGTTTTTAATATGATTTTTGAGTATCCACAACTTTTTGTATCTCTGAAGAATTAATTATCTTGTCTGGCGTTCCTGAGATTTGGTGTGCGCTGTATTCTAAAATCTAAAAGACTGATTCCTGGATACATTACTATTCCTCCAAAGCAGGAACCCATGTTTTGCTGTGACATCTCTTCATTCCTAATTTGTGTTTAAGAATTGCTACTTAAGTCAGACATGTTGCAAGAAGTTTGGCAATATGAATTCTTAAAAACAGAAATCCTGTCCTTAAATTTTAGCTTGATATGTCCTTAGATCTCAATCTCAATCTACCCTTATCAAATGTACTTCATACACCTGAATATGTCTATCAAAAATTACTTATTCTCTTTATTTTATTGCCTTTTAGACATATTCATACATTTTGTCATATACTTTGCTATCATTCACTTTTCTTCCCTCATCCCCCATTCTTCTTTCTGACTCCTACTGTCTTTGTTTAGTTACACATCCCTTCTACCTTACTATTACACATTACATGTTTCATTACCTTTTCCATTTTGCCTCATCTTCTTCCTCATTGCAAATACTTTCTAGTTTCATCATCTACAAATATATATATATATACATACATATATATATATGTATGTATATATATACACACACATATATATATATTTGAATTTATTCTTCTCTCATACATTACAATTCCAGCTGAAGTTTCCTCTCTTTCCACTCCTCCCAGCAACCCCACCCATTCCACTCTTCTCCAGATCCATTGCTTGTCTATTTCACTTTAGAAAGGAGCAGGCCCCCCAGTGGTATCAAGCTCACAGCATTAAGTTACAGTAAGACTAGGAAGACATCTTTATATCAAAGCTGGACAAGGCAACCCAGTAGGAGGAAAAGGGTCCCAAAAGTAGGCAAAAAGAGACACCTATACTCACATTGTTAGGCATCCAACAAAAATTCCAAGATAAGAAATTACATACAACATGTATGCAGAGGACCTAGTGCAGATACATGCAGTCTCCATGATTTCTGCTTCTGCCTCTGTGAGCTCATGTGAACCCTGCTTAGGTAGATTCTATAAGTTGGGTTCTCCTGTTGTCCTTGATTTCTCTGGCTCCTACCATCCTTCCTCTTCCTCTTCACAGCATACCCTGAGATCTGCTTATTGTTTAACTAAGGGTCTCCGAATTTGTTCCCATCAGTTGCTGGAAGACATCTCTCTGACGATGACTGGGCAAAGCACTGATTTATGAGTATAGCAGAATATCATTCAGAATAATTTCATTGATTTTTCTATGATTGCAAGAGAAATTTTATTAATTTATATAGCTTCTGGATGGGATTAAATGACCCGACTCGTGGGTCCGGTTATTTGTGGGGGTCAAGGGGGACCTCACCTGAAAGGAACATGGGTGAGAGAGAGAACAAGACCAAGCAAATGGCTACTTGTCAAGGTCTGCTTTAATGTGGAAATGGCTTACAAGATATACTCTAGGCAAAGGAGGAAGAGAAACAAAGAACAGGATAGGGACTCTATCAACTATCCATAGATAAGGTCAGTCATCCAGAGGAGAATACTGCAGTTTTTCCTGGAATGTCCCAGGGTAACAGTTCTCTAAGAACAGGAAATTCTTTCTTAGCTGAAGGTCAGATTCTCCCAAAAGAGACAGTTTCTCATTAAGGCAATTCATTAAGCAACTTTGTTAGCTGGGATGGTGGTTCAGAGTCACCAACAATTAAATATTTTATATCTAAGACATTATTATATGGATATTTTCTTAAGCATAATACTTTAATTATTTAATAAATGCAAACTTATTCACTATCAAATCATCATATATTTATTATATTATAAGACCCTGTAAAACACCAACAATTCTACAAAATAAACTCCATATAAATCCTTCATGAGGATCATTATCTTTTAATAGATGATATCAAACATCCATATAGAGTTTTCAGAAATGCCAGAAAGCTCTCTATATAGTTGTAATTTTAAGGACAAAGCACAACAAAAAAATCATATTTACCTCAAAAAGGGATAATATTATTTCTGGAGGAGATGATAATTGATCTGAGACTCAATAGATCCTAAGAGTCCAGAGAAGCCATGAAATAATGGAAGAACATTGGAGCAGCATCACCTAACTATACTTCTCATAATATCACTGGAAAAAAATGTCACAATGTTTGCTCTGTTCTCTCATCATGTGAAACCAGAAGCCCAGATAACATGAAGGGACTCCAGAACATGAAAGCCCTGACATAACTTTTTTTTTCAATTATGTTTGGTTGTTTTCTAGGTCTCTGGGCGATCCAGCCTTTGGTTCCTGGACATTTGGAGGAATGGCAACCAATGACTGGTCCACACCTGACACTGTCGGGATGATACACCTATCATTTAAATCTAGGAATTGCATATAAAAATATTCAGTACTTATACTTTTTAAAAATCTGGACTATTTCAACTAATTTAGTGATTTTTTAATCACACCCATCACCCTGTCAAATGTCATTAATTTTTTTCATAGCTGCATAAAAGTTCATTGTATGTATATACCCCATTTTCTGAATTAATTCTTCTATTGATGGATATTTAGAATGATTCCATTTCCTGGATACTATGAATGGTACAGCAATAAATATGGATGTGCACATATCTCTGATAGTCGACTTAGAGTCTTAGCTATTTTTAAGTTATATTTCAAATGATACATATTTAATGGAATTAATATTTTATCACACAATATAAAGGAGTCATTGAATTAATTACACTTAAAATGAATTACAGTAGAGACAGAATGATCTCAGTTAGTGAACAAGTGTTTGCTGAGTCATTAACTCAGCATGTTAAAATGTCAAACAATCTGATTAAAAAGAGGGCCAAGTCCTAAGCAGCCAAAGGATAGATCTAACAGATTTATGTAAATAATATAATAACACTAATATCAGGAAAGGACAAATCAAAACAACAGTGAGATACATCACCTCTCTTAGATCTAAATTGTCATTCTCAAAGAGATGAAAGATAGCAGAGTTGGACAAGATTTTTCACTGTTGATGAGAAAATAAAGTACTACTTGGGAGAACAGTCTAGAGGTTCCCCCAAAACCAAAACTAGAATTGCCACAGGACCCTGTTTACTATACCACCATTTATCTTATTTCCAACTTCTAACTTCACCTATTCCACAAGCTTTATCTAACACCTCCATTCTTTGGTGTTATATGTCTTCTAAGTATCAGTAACCAGATTGGTTTTGTCCTCCATTACATTTTTCTCATTTTCACTCTAAGTCTGTACTAATATGTTTATATTTTCATGACAGTGCAGAGTGTCTGTCAGGTCATATAGACTGACAAATATTTGTGAAATCTAACTTAATTTGGTGTCTCAGTGACCAGTGGCCTGTATCCTACTTGTTGAGTTGCTGTATGTTTTCAGACACGTAGCTCCTGTCTCTTGATTCTGAGTACTTTCGCTCATGATAACCATCCATCCTAATTCTAATAGCCTTAAGTTGGTACTTTAGAAAAAGAATTTCTTCTCTTGCATCTTCCTGGTAAGATCTAAATCTGAGTTCATACAACTCATGGCTTACATTTAAAGAATAAGTTCAGCAAACTAGAACTAAACATGAATCAACTTTCTGAACACATTTTCTTTTTTCTTTTTTATTAATCATTTTATTCATTTATATTTCAAATGATATTTCCCTTCCCAGCTACCCCTCCACAAACCCCAGCCCCATGTCCCCTCTCCCTCCTCCAGTTTGCCTCTATGAGTGTGCTCCTCCACCCACCCACCAACTTCCACCTCTCCACTCTATCCTTCTTTGCTGGGGCATCAAGCCTCCACAGGCCCAGGGGTCTCTTCTCCCACTGATGTCAGATAAGGCCATCCTCTGCTACTCATGTATCAGGAGTCATTTTCACATGACCTATACCTTGTCATGTTTCCTGAGTGGGTCCTTGTCTATGCAGTGTCCAGGACCTTTACTAACTTTGGCTGACTCATAGCATGTATAAGGTAATGCATAAGGCCCTAAAACAGGGTTATGAGCCACAATGTCACACAATTGAATGTGGAGGATAAGAAAAAAGTTGGCAAGAGTAAAACCATTTCTGAACATGCAAGAGCCACATATCAATTCAAATTCAAATATGTCACAAATCCAAGATATCCAAGGTGATGTTCACCTATATTATTCATGTGATTTAATTTCAGTCTTGATTATTAACATAAAACAGTTTCCCACTGTGCATGTCATCAGTCATGCCAATAATGCCAACAAACACTACCTGAAATACTGCTACTCAAATTCAGAACTATTGTTGATATGAATTGTGATGTTGTTACTGTGCCTACAAAGCTTTCTGTTCTCTTGAAAACATAATGGTTTAATTATAGAAAACAAAGTGTTATACTTTCCTGATTTCATTCTTCAGCTATGGAGGGAAACAAGTATGTATGTAAACTGTGTGATGTCAAAATGCTTGCTTTTTGAAAGTGCTGTTTGAATTACAGAATTGAATTTCATCAAAGTGTTAATCAATTTTTTTCTTTGGATTAAGACAGAATTTGTAACAATTTCTGGAATGGTCTTTTCAACACTGATAATAGCAAAAATCAAGACTCTAAAATCAATGGAGACATTTCATATCCTATCCTATCCTATCCTACCAAATATTCAGAAAAGATTTTTTTTTTATTGGATGTTTTATTTACATTTCATATGTTGTCCCCTTACCCCATCCCCCACCCACCCAGGAACCCCCAATCCCCTCACACCTCCTCCTTCTTCTTTGTGGATGTAACCTCTATCTACCCCCCCACTCCCACCTCCCCACCCTCAAAACTCCCACCCCCTGGGGCGTCCAGCCTTCATGAGGTCAAGGATCTCATCTTCCATCTGTGCCCAGCAGGGCCCTCCACTCTTATATATTCAGCTAAGGCCCTGGATCCCTCCATAAGTGCTCCCAGGCTGGTGGTTTAGACCCTGGGAGCTGTGGTTGGTTGGTATTGTTGCTCTCCTCATGGGGCCACAAATCCTTTCAGCTCCTTCAGTCTTCACTCTAACTCCTCCATTGAGAACCCCATGATCACTTCAATGGCTAGTTGTGAGCATCTGCCTCTGAATATGTCAGACTCTTGAAGACCTCTGAGGAGACATCCATATCAGGCTCTTATCAGCATGCACTTCCTGACTTCCACATCAGCATCTACCTTTGGTGACTGCACATGGGATGGATACTCAGGTGGAAAGGTCTTCAGACGGCCCCTCCTTCAGTTTTTGTCCCTCGCTTTGTCTCCATATTTGCTCCCTTGAGTATTTTGTTGCTCCTTCTAAGAAGGACCGAATCACCCCCACTTGGTCTTCATTCTTTATGGACTTCATGTGGCCTGTGAGTTGCATCTTGGGCATTTTAAGGTTCTGGGCTAATATCCAATAATCAGTGAGTGAATACCATGTGTGTTCTTTTGTGATTGGCTTACCTCACTCAGTATGATAATTTCTAGTTCCATCCATTTACCTAGGAACCTCTCAAATTCATTGTTTTTAATAGCTTAGTAATACTCCATTGTGTAAATATACCACATTTTTTTAATCCATTCCTCAGTTGAAGGACATCTGGGTTCTTTCCAGCTCCTGGCTATTATAAATAAGGCTGCTATGAACATAGTTGAGCATATGTCCTTATTATATGTTCGAGCACCTTCTGGGTATATGGCTAGGAGTGGTATAGCTGGATCCTCGGGTAATGCTATGCCCAATTTTCTGAGGAACCGCCACACTGATTTCCAAAGTGGTTGCACCATCTTGCAGTCCCACCAACAATGGAGGAGTGTTCCTCTTTCTCCACACCCTCGCCAGCATCTACTATCACCTGAGTTTTTAATCTTAGCCATTCTGACTGGTGTGAGATGGAATCTCAGGGTTGTTTTGATTTGCATTTCCCTGACGACTAAGGATGCCGAGCATTTCTTTAGGTGCTTCTCGGCCATTCGAGTTTCTTCTGTTGAAAATTCTTTGTTAAGCTCTATACCCCATTTTTTAATAGGGTAATTTGGTTGCCTGGAGTCTAATTTCTTGAGTTCTTTGTATATATTGGATATTAGCCCTCTATCAGATGAAGGATTGGTAAAGATCTTTTCCCAATTTGTTGGTTGTCATTTTGTCCTATTGACAGTGTCCTTTGCCTTACAGAAACTTTGCAATTTTATGAAGTCCCATTTGTCAATTCTCGATCTTAGAGCATATGCCATTGGAGTTCTGTTCAGGAACTTTTCCCCTGTGCCCAAGTGTTTGAGGCTTTTCCCCACCTTCTCTTCTATTAGTTTCAGTGTATCTGGTT
>NW_021604563.1:22261340-22274061 GCF_004785775.1 Grammomys surdaster | reverse complement strand
TCTTTCTTGACCCTAGCATTCGTCAAACTTCCTGAGGTTCTTTATAACCCTCTCATTTTTTGTACTACTGAGTTAATGTATAGGCAACCCACTTTTGCCCACACATCCTTTCAATCGGAATCCATCAAGACACTCACTGCTTCACCAAGTGTCTATTTTAGTTATTTCAGACCCTTCTACTGTCCTTTGCTGATTTCCGGGATCTCATTTCTATTCCTGGCTCAATAGACTACTCCTTGCCTCTTGTTCTTTGAGATCTTGTTTTGATTCTCACTTCAATAAGCCTTCTAAAGCCCACATGTGAGGATTCTCCCACTCCTAACCTTGAAGAGTGTTCCCATTGGTACTACAATTTCTCCCCCATAATGAGGCTCCCTCTGACCCTGGGGCCCTGAACACACTAGTTACTAAATACTCTCCCACCTGCACAGGACCTACCTTGGTGTGCCTCATCTGCATCCTACAGGATGTGGATGAATGCATGCCCTCCCCCCACCCCAAGTCTACCACCTAACACTGTCACTACTTTCTTCATTCCCTCTGTTTCGGACAGGGTCTGGGTCCTTACCTGATAGCTAAAGCAGACTGCCTCACTCACTACCAGTCTCCAGAAGAGCTTTAATGATTTCGTCTACTCCTCCTGTTGGGTCTGACTTCACTTGTCTCACATAGCTAACAAGGCTTTCCTGATGTCCATTGCTGCCTGGCTTGCTTCAGAAGCAGGACTCCATCCTGCCTCACAGGACATCAATGGATCTATATACACATATGGAGATGGCTGGAATGGAGGTGAAGATTTCTGTAAGCAGGCCACCATAATAGTTTCCAGAGATTACATACCTACCTCTAACCTCCCTATTGTGTCATCAGTGGCTATGATAAAAAGGCCTTTGTCTGGCATATCAAAGCGCTCTATGCAACATCTCACAGCTTACCATCTGATCTTTGCCACCTTACTCTAAACACTCTTTTCCAAACTCACAACATTAACATGCCTCTCCTTGCCTAATCTCAAAAACTCCTTAGAACAACTGAACCACCCACCCACTAGTCAGTCAGAAACTAAAACTGAGACCCACTGACTTCCAGGAAAGTGTCAGGTTGCTTTTCTGATCCTTCCTTGTGTCTTACTTTTCCCACCCTACAGTCTTCCGGTATCCCTTCCCCCCACAACCCCCAAATACATCTCCCCCTGCTATTAAATTCATATTGATTTCCCTGAATTCCTATTCTTAAAACCAAATATTTTCAACTTAACCTTGGAGGTGTCCCCTTCAGATTGTCATGCCACACTATGTACCCTGTCACAGCCCTAGCCTTTGGACAGTCCACCTCCCTTTGCCATACTCATTCTTAGTACCAAATGCAGACACTAAGGGAAGCTCTTCCCGATATCCTGCTTTAACCTTTCTACCTATCTGCCTGTCATAGAGTACTGGAATCTTCTGGCTTTGCAGCTTCCAGGCATACATGTCTGTTCCTTTTATCAGATAAGAGTGTCTTCTTACCTTCCTCTGCCCCACATTCTAACTCTTTCCTGATGACACACAAATTCCAGTCCAGAACTTGCCTTCTGTCAGGACACATTGGGCTGTGAAGATCATCTTTCTCCTACCAATCTTGGGGGCCTGACAGAAGTGGGCCCAGGGACGTCCAAACAAGTATTAAAATTCTCAATACTTTTTGTCAGGATGTTATGTTGCACATCAGCTCCTGGCTGTCTAAATCCAGATCTGTTCCCTAGTTGTTGTTTGTCATGTACCATCCTGGTCTCCTGGAGGCCACCTACAGGCATGTATGTGCACTTCTGAATGATCAGGGTTACTGTATTAGTACATTAAGACTTTTAGTGATGAATCACAGAGGTTAAGGGATAGAGCCAGCTCTTGGTTGGCATCTTCATTGTCCTAGCTGTTTTCATTGACTCCTCATTTCACCTTGCTTACCTTGGGACTCCACTGCTTCCCTTGCTTAGTAACCTCTTCAGAAATTTTGGCTCACAGGATTACTTTAATTTCTCCTAGTGAAGTGAACTCACAAGAATACCTTAAAGCTGCACCTATCCTTCATACCTGTTCCTCCTTGTTTCATCCCCCCTCCCTGGCAGGAAGTACCATTTAGAGACATGGTTGCCTCATCTTCCTACTGAAATATGAGTTCAAATTGAGTGACAAGATTCACGATCATCTTGCTTTGAAGGGAATTCCATTTCAGGAAACAGTTTCAATTTCCTGAAGCCAGACTTTACCTGAATATACTGTTCCAGTATATCCTAATTTAACCGTTAATGCTATCTCCTCTAATACATTCTGATCATTTCAAAAAATCCCCACCCCCCACCCCCACCAGTAACCTCTTTCCAAGTCTAAGCCTTATAGAATCCCTTACCTTAGGAAGTTTAATCCCTCTACTTCTGAGGAGAGCCTTCCACCAGAAAACAGGCATTGTCTGCCTTCTCTATTCCAGCTCCCTGACCCTCCACTCCTTTTGCTCTCCTCACACCCCTAGTCTTCTCCTGCTCCCATGACCCTATGACTCAGGCCATCATCATTAACACTTCATCTGTTACATGACTCCCACCCTGTGATCTCTCCCCATCTTATGCTGTCTCCCCATAAATGAGGTTGCCAGACTCTAGGGACCATCTTGAGTCCAGTTTCCTGTTCCAAGTCCCACTTGGTCTGAATAGAGGCCACATAGTTTTCCTTTTCTGTGGATCCTACTGACCATGACCATAGACAATTTATCCACATCACCCAACTGTTTGGCCTGACCTGACTGGGTTATTGCATTATCCTTCATTTGTGTTTAACCCTGAATGAGAAGGAGCATTTCTGACGGGTGGATGAGGACCATGTTGACAGTCTTGTTCATCAGGCACCTGATGATTACTTGAAGATAGCCATGGCTGTCCCTAGACAGAACACTAATTGACTGAGAGATGCTGGTCACCAATGACTCAACCATATTTTCTCCAGAATTTCAGCTGGCATGGCCTAACAGGCCCAGAAGGTGGTAGGCAAACCATTAACAGCTTAGGGAAGTAACACAGGCTCTAATTGAGAACTCAGTCCCCTTTCAATTGGATTAACCTAGGCTTTCTAAATTTGTCAGTCTTAAACCTGATCTTCCTGAGAGACTGTTTTCCACTTTTGGAAAGTTGCAATGCCTTTAGAAGGGTCCACAGGCCTCACCAAGGGATCTATTTAACTTGAACTTTCATGACTTTAACATTACAGTGGATGCAACTTACACTTTAAAAAAAACAATAATTTTACAAGTTATAGGTTAAATATCACATGCTTGTGTTGGCCATGAAAGAACCAAACCAAGAGGCCTCTAAGGAATCTTGTCACTACACTCCTGGTCCACCTGGACCAAATTTTGTTGAAATACTTCTGATAATGGACAAAGATTGGTCTAAACTTGTGTCCATCCACCAAACTATACCTAGTTTGTAGTCACCAAGGGCACTAGAATATGGACTGTCTCATCCAGGGGGGAACATTCACAGACTGGAATCCTCTACCTAAAATAGCCATAATTGTCCTCTTAAGTATCTTTCTTCTGCGTTGATACTGTCAAATGAGGAATGAAGGTACCCAGGATCCTTTGCTCCCACAACACTTAAGTCCATTGAGAACAGGGCAATTATGATCATATATGACAAGACCATGCCCTTTCTTTTGAGTACTGGTGAAATTGACTAATTCTGTTCTAACTGACTACCAGGGAACAACTACAGGAGTTTCCTTCCCTTTTGCTGCCATAAAAGGAAAACCTAATATTCCACATACTACACATCTATTCACTCTCTCCTTCCAGGACTTTATCCGTAGGGACTCCTTTTCTTACCCTCCTGTCCCTTTTGCTTACAAGTGAGAAACTTACTCCATATGCTTGAATTCTGTCAAATTATCCTCTTATGCTAGGCTGCAGCTGACAGAGAACCTCATTCATTCCTTGAACTTCACTGCAACTCCTAAGGTGTCCACATTGTATGAGACGTTGTCTAGTATTATCCAATAGCACCAATTGTCACACAGCTCCCTCAATAAACCTTCTGAATATATTTTGATAGCTCAATACCCATTCTTCTCCTCAGGGCTATGAGTATAAACCCCATCATCTTTCATTTCCTTGTTTCTATTAGCCCCATGTCTGAGAACTCCCTCCAAAATATGCCCATGTTTGCAGTCTGGAAACCAAAGGGTTTCTTCTGTGAACCCTTCCATCTAGAAGTCCTCCACTCTAAGGTCCTCCATTCTCGACCCACCCTGGTCACTACTTCACAGTCTTGGACCTTAATGGTTCTTTCTTCACCACTAACTTACACCTCAAGTCCTGTGACCTTCTTACCTGATTCATGACTCAAATTTCTTCCAACACCTTACCTCAACTGTCCTCTCTCAGGGATTCTTAGTATTCAGTACTTTGGACAAACTCTTCCAAAGTCCCTTCTCTAAGACATAGAAGACATGTTCTTATGCTTCCTCCCTGACTAATTGTTTCCTGAATCAGATATCCTCTTCAAGTTTCTAGGCAACCTTAGATATCAAGTGTGTAGAAACAAGGTTGAGTTGATCCAGATCACCTATCTGGGCCTGAAAATCACCCTCATATCACACACAATTCTTGCCTCCTGGAAGGAGGACATTAGCCAAATCCATTTCTCTAATGCCAAGAAGGATAGTCTTTCATTTTAGATCTCACAACCTACTACAAGTTGTGTCCCCAACATTGCTTTTATCTCAGACCCCTTTTATACTACATTAAATGCTGATGTCAATGATTACTTGGTTCCCACACTAGAAATACTTAAAGCCTTTATAATCCTGAAGCTGGCTCTTCCTGGATCTCTTGCTCTTGGGCTCCCCAGCCTATTCCAATGTTTCCACCTTTACCTCTTCAGTGCTTGTAACCAGGCTTTAGATATTCTAGCCTAACTGTCCTGATTACCTCCAGTCTGTAGCCGTTGTCTAAAGGAGCTGATGGCAAATATCTAAGCTGGAGCCTTATGTCTCTAACGTCAGGCAATGACTATTCCTGCCTTCGTCATAGCCTTCAATTTGTCCTTTACTAAGTTGTTTTTTCCTGCCCTCTCCTCTATTTCGTCCTTTTGCCTCCAGTCTTGTCATATCAGTTTTCTCTATCCTGCAGCCTCTGGACAGCTGTTCCCTCCAGTATTCCTGGCATTCTGCTCCCAGCTATGGACAACTCCCTTCTTATGACATAAACACACACCTCACCATTACTCAGAGACAGTAGATGACTCACCCCCACAAGGTTTCCTTCCAGATCAATTCCATCCCTGTTCCTTGGACCCTAGATTCTTTGATTGAGGGTTGCTCCCTCAAAGATCCCCTACTTGTTGATTCCCATTGTTGAGAGATCATGAAAATCTCAACTGCTTCCATTCTCAGTGAGTGGAAGAGGCAAACTTCTTCCTTCTTAATCAGGCAGAGCCCAGCACACTTGCCAGGGTCCTACCTTCAGCTTCGAACACTGCAGTGATCATCTACTCTGCTTCGATATACCTACCTACCTATAGCATCATTCAATCCAACTCCTAGATTTGGAGATAATGGTGGTTTGTTTACACCAATGGCCACCACTGTCACTAATGAGAGGTCTTTCCCTCTCCTCTTTGAAGCATAGTGTCCAAAGGGGATGCTACCATTGACTGCCAAGAACATCTCACAAAGACTTTGTGACCCTGGGGGATTGAATGGTCCATCTCTGGACTGGCCTAGCAGTCTAGGGCCAGGATATGCCTCACTATCTCTTTTCTCTGTGTACATCACATCTCTCATGATCCCTCCTTATCCCATCACACAGGCAGAACACCTCAGCTCAACCAGAGGAGCTGTTTCAGGAGGCCCAGTTCAGTAGCTCTACTGGTGTATCACCAAAGGACCCAGCTTGATGTGTGTCAGTTGCATCCCATAGGACATGGAGAGCTGATGGCGTGCTCTCAGATGCATGGCCTAACCTGTCCCTCCTCTTACCCATCCCTCCTCTTTCCTTACTTCAATACTTCAACCAGACTGTCTTACTATCCATTTATCTCATGAAATCCCACAACTCCTCCATGTTCTCTTCCTGTTGGGACTATGTTTACCTGTCCCTGGTAGCAGATCAGGCTTTCTTAATCCATATTTGTCTGGCTTTCTTAGACAGTGGAACTGCATCACCCCTACTAGAAAACCTGAAATCAAATATGTACATGGGATGACTGGAATTGAGGCAAAGACTTGTACAATCAGGTCACTATAATTAATTTTCAGAGATTTCTTACCTGCCTACAATCCCCTCAACATCTCTTTAGGAGGCCAGACCAAAAGGCCATTTGCCTTACTGCCAAGTCACCATTTGTATCACTTGTATTTCTTTCCTCCATACCTCTTGGCAGCCTTTAGTCCTCTGTGTACAACTGCCAGTTAACCACACCTTCCCTATCTACCACACCAACACACCTCCATCTTTTCAGTCTGGTGAACCTCTTAGACTAACTGAACTGTTAGTCAACTGGTAGTAATCAGTTAGCAAATCCTTATCCTTCAGCTGCTAAGAGGCCACTGTCCTGACTTTCCTCCTTCTTGTCCTTCTTTTCCCTCCCCTCATCCTTCTCTGTACCCCTCTAACTCCATCTCCATTTTCCACTTGAGTCTTACCCACAATTCCTCTAAAATCCAATACAGCGCCTTCACAACTTTTCCTTGAAAGTACCCCCTTCAAATTGTTATGCACCCCCAGCCTTTGGACACTCCATCATCTTCTGGCACACTCACTCTAACAGCAAATGTGGGCACCCAGGGAGGCTCCTCCAGATATCCTGTTTTGACCTTTCCCATGCCTGGAATCTTCACCACTGGAATCACCACTGGAATCTTCTGAATTTGTGGCTCCCAGGCCTGTGGGTGCTACATGAAGAATTGGGCAAATGTACATACTCTTACCTGCCTGTAACCTATAATATTAGTCGTCTCTTCTTATTTACTCATCTGAATCCAGACCTTGGCCTCTGTCAAGACACACCTGGATGTGCAGATGATCCGTTCCCTAGCAACCTTCAGAGTCACAAACTCTTGTGTAACCTCTCAAGAACAAGCCAAAGGTAACCTTATTTGGCAGTCCCTTCACTTCCAAGCTTCATGTCCTTTCGAGCAGAGACAGCCAATACTGCCCCATCTTCTTTTGTATCCATAGAGCCAAAATCAAGAGTTCAAGAATAGGACTTGGAGGGCACTCCACTCCACTCCCTTCCTCACTATAAACCACATTCCAGCTTGAATGCCCTTTCTTCCTGTGCTTACATTCCAGCTGGAACAGCCTTCCGGTGGCCAGCAGTTTCAACTTTCCATAGTCAACTTCCTCAAATCAACACCACTAATATCATTCCTGCACATCCTAGTTTATACATGATTACTACCTGGCACAACCTGACCTCAGTTCCTTCTTCAGCTCCAATAAAATTTCTAGTCTGTAAACAAAGTTTGTCTTCTTCCTTTCTCTGATGACAGACATTCTCAGGTTTATTTAGAAAAAGACTTCTCCCTACTACTGTGGGTTTGCCTCATTGTCTTCCTTTTCTTCTTACATTTTGTTTCCAGTAAGGAAGGAGGTACCTCTCTCCCTAAGGACTTATAAGGCCCTGTGGTATTTTGAGTAAGAATGGCCCCATAGGCTCACATATTTGAGTGTTTGGTTTTCAGATGGTGGACTGTTAGGAAGGATTAGGAAGTATGGCCTTAGAGTAGCTGTGACCTTTTTGGAAGAGGAATCTCTCTCGAGTTGGGCTTTGAGATTTCCGAAGCCTAAGCCAGGTCTAGTCTCACTCTCTTCTTCCGACTCTTGGATAAGATATAAGCTTCCAGCTGCTGCTCCACTCTGCTTGCCTACTTGGTGCCATGCTCCCCACCCTGATGGTCATAGATTCACTTTTTGAAACTGTAAACAAGCTGCAATTTAATTAAATTTCTTTCATAAGTTGCCTCGGTCATGGTGTCACCTCAGAGCAATAGTAACTTAGACAATCCCCAAGGCTCTACAGCCTTTTGTATTCTCCATCTCTATAGAGGAGCCTTTAGCAGCTCTAGAACTGATAGGGGTGGAAATAATTATCAACAAGAAAGTGAAAATTTGTGTCTTGACCACCTTCTCATCTTTGGCACTTTGGTCTCAGGCCCTCCTCCCTGATGTTAATGGCAAGCCTGCTTGTTAAACTTTTAAACCTGTATGACAGGCAAACAGCTTTTCACTCATTCTTTTCTGGTTCAATCTAGCTGATCTATTCCCCTCCTAGGCAGGGACATCAATGTTTAAATTTCAGATCCACTTAAGGCTCCAGAGGCTATTTGGCTTTCTTAATACTGTATCTCCTGTCCTGGAGTGAACTGTTCCTGTCTGGGGCCTCAGAGGTCCTCCATATATTCTCCAAAGTAGATGCCTACATCATACAAGAATTTCCCCCCGGAAATGGGATATCTCCATTTTTGGATATTCCCTAACAGCTACTCCTATCACAGTTGCCCTTAAGGATCCTAACAACTTTCCTGGAATGTTCCAATATCCTTTCAAGTCTGAAGTAGGGAAAAACTTACATTCTTTCATTGATAAATTCTGGGCTACTATACCCCTATAACTCTCCATGCTATGCCCCTGTTCGGGCTGTACCACAGAACAACCCAAGATTTGAGAACTACGAATGAGGTTCTGATCTATGCCATTGTTTCTAATCCTTAACCCTCATAAAACAGACACTCTCTAATATCCTGTGGTTCCCACATGTTAGACTTTAAAGATGCTTTCTTTTGTATTCCTGCCTACCCAAACTCTCAGCTCCTGTTTACATCAAAATGACAGGACTTCTTCACCCAACTTACTCAGCAGTCTTAAACCTCAGAGATTTCAGGATAGTCCTATCTTTCCTTATGCTTAAAATCTACCTGTACAGAGACCTTCCTCTCTTACATGTCTCCCTAGGAGTAGCCTCCTTCAGTATGTGAATATTAATCTGTAGCTCAGATAAATCCACTTCAGATCAAAACACTGTTCTAACTCTTCAAAAACTGTCTTCATGTGGCTATAAGGTTTTTTGATCAAAGGCTCAGATCTCCCAAAAAGGGTCAACTTATTGGGACTTACACTAACAGAACAAGCGGTCTTTCCAGTTACTGTAACAGTTTTGTTTCAACTATGGTACTCCAGCCAAAACCAGCTAAGAAACCTTTTAGGAAGTTTGGGATTTTACAGGATCTGGGTTTTCCAGTTTGATCTGATAGCTAAACTTGCCTATGAAGACTTGGGAGAAACAGAGAAAGAGCCATTAGACTAGATCCCTAAAATGATATAAGCCCTAGATCTCCTAAAGAGATTTACCTCCTACCCAGCATTAGCTCTGACAGACCTTAATAAATTTTTTCTTTGTATGTATATGAGCAAAAGGGAGTAGCAGTGGAAATTTCAACAAAGGTTTTGGGGCCTCTCAGTGCCCAATTGGTTATCATTTGAAGCCTGGTGGCATTAGGGCTTACTGCCCGTACCTCAGGGCATTGGCACCCATGGCTCTTTTGATTGGGAAGACCTCTCAACTAAGCCTCAGAGAATGATGACTCACAGGGCACACTAGATCCTTGAAAATCTCAAGGATTTTGCACTGGGTCTTAGATAGAACCAGCAAGTACACCTAGATGGTGTCAACACCATGATTCAAACAACTTCAAAATGCTCCTTTGGATCAGACGTGGTGGGTCTAAAGGTTCATTACCTATTTCAGTATACCACTGGGACAGATGATCAAGGCTATCCCTCACTACCAAGATAAGTATAGCTTAAACCTGAACTCAACTCACTTTTAGGGTATTATCTCCTCATATTAGCTGATAAGAAATAAGGAAAAAAGTTAATTTTCAAAACTGCCTTGAGCCAGCATAGGTTCAAATATAGATAAAGAACACTGGACTCCTACTGGAGTTTGTTAGTCTAGCTATCTGTGTCCCCTAACCCATACTTGCTAAGCTATCCCACATACCCAAAGTACAAGTTTAATATAGAAAATTATTTCTAGCCATAAAGCTAGAAATGTAACAAGGTCACATACCTGATAAGTTTTAAAACAAAGAAAATGTAAAGTGTAGAGATGAACCCACACACGTTTTTTTGTTGAGTAAAAGACAAGTGCTAAGTGGTGAAGGGAAATATAATACTTAGATGATGTGTACGTTTGCATCCTCCTGATTACTCAGCCAAAGGAGAAAGGGAGGAAGAGGCATGTGTTAGGGTTATAAAGAGTGTTTTCTGTGCTTTAACTGGCAAACCTGCCATTCTACACTGATGCTCAAATTTGCAAGGTCATGAAATAAACTAATTTTCACTAACTACACTGAGTCTCCAGTACTTTCCTTATAAAGTGATACTCATTTCTCACAAATTTGGGAGATTGAGCTTCTATTAAAGACCTCCTCACATTTTAAAAGACTTCTTGAAGTTGTTTGGATCATATTTTATCAAGTGTTACTCAGGTCTCCAAAACCTATTTTACATGGCTTCATCTGTCCAGTGTGAACATTGTGTCCTCCCCTAGCTCGAAAGGCCTGCTTCCATGAGCCCCTCAGAGATCTGACTCCTCTTATAGTAAGACTCAAGGTGAAACAGATTCTTAAAGTGCCCTAGATCCCAATGAGTAGCTAGATCTCTTTCTTGCTTTTTAAAAATGTTCTGATATAATTTTACAAGCTCTTTCCTCATAGTCCCTTGATATTCTTTCTACAACACTCAACTCAGTTTAGGGAACTCATACTAGACGTTTTCCTTCAGAGAGATGTATGTATGTATGTATGTATGTATGTATGTATGTATGTGTGTGTGTGTGTGTGTGTATGTATGTATGTATGTATGTATGTATTATGTATGTATGTATTTTATGTGTATGAATTACATGTGTATGTGTGAGTGTGGGCATGCATGGGTCGAGGTCAGAGAACAACTTCAGGAGTCAGTTCTCCCTTTGCTCTTGGGCTCTGGGAATTAAATTCAGGTTTTCATGGCAAGAACGTTTTCCTGCAGAGCCATCTTGTGGTCCTTAGGGAGATTTCTTAACTGAGTCTTAGACTGAAGTTATCACTTGCTTTGACTCACTTCCTCCATCTTCACTCCTCACTGTGTTCCTATACAGTATGTCTTCACATCTTCACAACCATTGTTATTATATTTCTTACCTGCCTCCCTAAAATTACCCCATGGTGACACTTTTAACCATTGTGACTTTCATTATCTTCTCAATCCTATTCCTATATCCTACAGCCATTCTCCCTTATTATCTTTTCCATAAGGTTCGTGATCTCCTCTAATAAAACAATTCGACTCTAGCAAAGGATTTCTGACTTTGCCTGACTACAATTCCTAACTAGACTATCATGTTTTATCCAGCCACTCTATTTAAATGAACCCAACTCACAGCCACTCTATTTAAATGAACCCAACTCACAGTCTCTTTCCATACATACTTCTAACGGAATCCTTATCATGTGAGACACCTTCCAACACTCATATGGCTGAATAGAAACACAAATGTCCATTCTAAATCCGTTTATTCACCAGATTTTCTTTTTAAGCCAGAGTTCCATTTTTGTTAGGGCCACAGGGAAAAGTCCATTTTTCTGGGCATTATTTCATCATGTGACTTCACTCTATGTTAAATAGGACAAAAAGACAAGAAGAACATACCTTCTCTTTTTCAAACACCCCCAATTCAAGACAACCTACAACTCTCACAGGCATATATTCTTAAATGCTTCTAAATTAAAACTCCCAATTCCATTACACTAGCTACTTAGTCTCTTTGATAAGATTCTGCCTCTTCTTGGAAAGCTTTTCATATTTTCTCTCTCTCTGATAATGATCAACAGTGGGTCCAAATCAATCTCTCCCAGTTCTACTAGGATTAGAAAAATATAACAGTCTAATTTCTTTAATGTGAAATCCCTCAGCTTCAGCTCTTTCTTGGAATGGTCTTGGCTTGGCATGATTTCTTTCATGCCTCAACTTCCTCCTTTTAAAATGCCCTAATCACTTACTTTTAGATTTACTCATCACCATATGCCTTAATTCTTCAGTAGCCACCTTTCAATGTAGAACTAAGGTCTCTTGTTATGTTCTCACTAATTTATTTGATACTTGTACCAATGTTCTTAATATCCAGGTTGCTCCTTTCAACCATCTCATCCCTGTATCTTCTTTTGTAATTTCTTGACCTAGAGGGCTTTTCATCTGATACCCTTCTTTTTGGGATAAGGCATCACGGCAGATATAGGTACCAGAATAAGAGTACTCACATTGGTTTCTTATGCCTACCATACTTGTTGGCCAAAATAGACTTTGGGACTAGACTATATTTAGGTCGCCCTCAAATCCTCAAGACCAGTTTAATTTTCTAAAGGTTTCATTTGGAAAATTAAACTGGTAGAATTGTTTACAGTAGTCCAAGGAGTACTTGTCTGGCCCAGGGACAAAAAATGTCCTGTATATGCCAATTACGTAGGGATAGTACAAGATGTAGTTATAAGACCGAAAGAGCAGGCATCTAATTAAATGGAGAGAACCTCTGAGGGATGGCTCTTATGGAAGGACTCATAGGACTGATTGGCTTTCATCTCCTGGGCTCACTCAGTTACATAGCCTACCTCTCCCTCTTCTCCCTCTCCCCTCTCCCCTCTCCCCT
>NW_021604563.1:22226867-22260940 GCF_004785775.1 Grammomys surdaster | reverse complement strand
CCTCTCTCTCTCTCTCTCTCTCTCTCTCTCAACCTTTTAGTATGACTGATTAAAAGCCATTAAGTTCCCATGGCCCGTTGCAGGGCCATTGCCATTACCATTGACATCAGTGCCTGTCTTTTTCCATCAAGGACTTTACAGTCTCCAAGTTGATATTACAGTTAAGTCTTCAGTCTCTTGAGCTAGTCATTCCCCACTTCCCTTCCACAATGCTTAAGCCTTCTATGTTTTGCCCATGGCCTTCAAACACTACGACATATCAGCAACTTCAATAAGGTCCCTTTAACAATCCTTCTGAGCACTGAAGAAGTGCCAGATGATGATCTTTGCCCCTTGCCAATGACTTAATCTTGCTACTTTGTCAGGGAGTAAATTTAGAGATAAAAAGGCTAAAAATAAAAGAAAAATTCCAATATTTTAGCCATCAGCCTCTCTAGGTACACCCTGACCACAGTGCCTTGTGAAGTCTTATACAAATATTAAAAACCTAATAATACTTTTTTGTTTGAGACAGGGTCTTTCTATGTAGCCCTGGCTGTTCTGGAACTATATAGATTAGTCTAGCCTCAAACTCTCAGGGATCCTCTTGCCTCTGCCTCCTGAGTGCTAGGATTAAAGACATATGACTATGCCCTGTCTTAAAGTCTAATAAATCTTAAGGATCCATGGTGCCTTATTCCAAATGACTAAAACCCCAACAACTTGTATTATACTATTTACTACTTAACAAAATAGTAATATGCTTGCTTATATATCCAAACATAGACCTATGCAAATGGTACATGAGAGAAGGCTATGTAACTTTTCTTAACTGTATAAAAGAACCCCATTCCCTTTCAGAGGGTGATTTTCTCTGTCACAAACTGCCCATCATGTCTCTATTTCTGCAGATTTAATCAATATTTTCTGCATCTATTCTGTCCTAGTAAGTACATTTGCTGAGCCTCTGGCTCATTACTGTCATTCCTGGCACAGCAGTAGATCAAAATCTCCTTAGAATATAAAACAATTAGCATAAAAACAAAAAAGTCATCTTAATTTAAAATAATTTAATAATAAGTCTATGAATATAAAGCAATAACTTTATTATTGACTATTTAAAATTGAGATTATTTTTGTTTTATACATAATAAAATGTGTATGCATAATTAAAATACTATAATAGTAGAGTAAAATTACTATACACAATACTATATATGTGTGTCTTCTCTCTTGGACATTATTATTAAAAGTATATAGTTCAATGATGGTGCATGCTAGATAATAAAGAAATATTTGTTGGAAATGTGAATAAATGAGCTGCCTGAAGGCCCCATCTGTAGAGCAGTCTAAAACTGGTCAATTAAACAGTCATTGTATGTATACAATACAAATTTATATAATGTATATCTAGTTTTGTTGTTTTAGATTGTACAGATTGGTGATTAACAAGAGATTTACCTTTTAACAGAATGTTTAAAAAGTTAGAAGATTTTCTAGAGGGGAGAGGGCTCACAAGTTCTCACACCTCCCTGAAGAATTACTGGCAGTTAATGGTGGTCGGAAGCGGTAGACATTTTCTTCAGCAGTATAGCCATTCTAAGATACACACTTCTATACAAAACCCCTCACCCATGCTCATACAAGTAACCCTAATTAAAGTCAATGAGTCACCAAAACCAAGCAACCACACCCATGAAAACCGAAGAGAGCTGAGATGAAAAAAGGAAGGGTGTCATCAGAGGGAGGGCAGCAAGAGAGAGCAAGGAAGCTATAATCACAATACATTATGTGCATACATGAAGTAAAGATACATATGCTTGAATCTTTTTAAAAGAGGAGAAAAGGCCATTAAGAGGAGAATGTGTGATGACGTTTGCTTTTGAATAATTTTGTTTTATTCTGTTCATCAGTTAAACTGTGCTTTATAAATTCAATAAACCTGAATTTAACTTTGATAAGAAGATACGCCACTATAATTCAGATGTCATTTAATTTTGAAAATATAGATATATTTTTCAATGCAGAAGTGTATAAAAACTAGCTTACATATCCTGATGTCTTTTTGTGACCTTATAATTTGATGCAAACATTAAAAGTATATGCAATTATTTTCATTGCCTTTTGATAGTCTCTAATCTGTCAAATATACAAACATCTCACAGGACATAAAGTATAGTCCTCTATATTAACCTGTAGTACATTAACTGCTTCAAAGATTTTACTATTAAATTAAAAGTTTTAGCACAGGCCATATTGTAAGGTAAGTGATTAAAGTATTGAAGTGAGAAGTAAAACTGTAAGTAAAAATCAATATCTACAATGTCTGAGCTTCAAATACAATTCTTCAATCAACTTCCTTTTATGTTTTAAAAGTTAGTTTTGAATATTTCTATAAAGATAAGCAAGATTAGCTCTGGTTCTTTTGTTAGTGCTAAGCTCCTATGAGGAATATTTCAAAAATATTCAGTCTCCCAAACAGTAAGAATATTACTTTAACAAACCTTGAATATTCTGAATGGACCCATCATCAGCCTTTATGGTGAGGATTTCTCCAGGATTAACTTGAACGAATACAATCTAGAAATAGATAATTATTTAATAGCATACTTTTTTGTAAATCTATGGAAAAAGTCATTACCATCTTTTTCAAATAACATTTAGGCTCTCTAATTATAGGGATTTCAAAATGCTCAAGGAGAAGAGTATAATTGGGTCAATAGACAGTTAACAGAAATTCAATACCCCTTAAGAAGAACAGCTCGTTCCCCCACCCAATTAAAACTTAATAAGGTCATAGAAAACTGGTGCATTGAGGTGGAAATACAACATTCTTCTCTGCATTTACCCCCAGAACAAAACCTCTATAAATAAATAAATGAAACCCCAGAAAATACAATTTATCTGAAGGTAAAATTCAGACATACTTGAGACCAGTGTTGGGGACAAGTCCAGGTGTTATACATCTTGGGTTGAGTCATAATTTGTGAATAGTTAGAATACACTGCCATGGCATTAGGGTCCAGAAGATAATTTTCCACCTAAAAAAAATGTAATTTTGCTTACAAAAATTTTTACTTTTGTCATTTTTAGAAATAACATGTTTTATTATCATACACTAATAATAAAACTGAGTATCATTTTGACATTTTTATGCATGCATATATCTCAATCATTTCTGTGTCATGAGAAAGTATCATCTTTGATTTTTATTCAAGAGACAAAAAGCTTATTATCTTTTTACATTATATATTTAGTTATGCCTTCTCCTGAATCTATTAAAGGTGTAAATGTTAAATCTTAATTACACCCTTTCATTCTAGAAATCACATAAAAGTCATTGCTATTCAAATACAATAATTTCAAATATTATATAATTGAACTTATTACTGAATGAGCACGAAGGAATGTTAGTCTTCATTAAACACATAATATCAAAAGATATACACTAGAAAACTGTAAATAGTAGAAACTTAACAATATAGAACTAGATCTTTTAAGTTGTACAAAGGACTATAAAAAAGCAGCTAAATTAATTTAAGAAGAAATGTTATATTAGGTAAGTAAGCTAGTAGTGTTGAATGTCTTATTTTCAAAAGGCCTACAAGGACAATAACCAATATTGAAAACAAAAACAAAATCTTTCCAAGAAAGAGACCATAAAACCCAATAAAAGCCAATGCCAAATTTTATAACATTTTAACCAGTTACAGTGAAAATAAAAAAGAACCAAAACTTCTCTTACAGGGCACATGGGATCTCCATTGATAACTGGCAGTGTTGGAGGTATTTCAGAAAGAATGGGTGCAAGTTGATGTTCCATTGACTCTAAAAGGATTGACTTTCACATTAAGTGGTAGTTCTAAAACAAACAAACAAACAAACAGAAACTTACAGATTAATTAAATGTAGTCACAATCATGTTCTTTAAATGACAAAACATCTCAAGGTATGTCTGAGAAATTCCATCTTAATTTTCCTTTCTAGGAATGATTGAGTTAAATGAAATTATGTTAAGACATCATTTAAAGTAATCATTGATCTTTATAAATGACAGAACCAAGTGTAGAGTTGATAGTTTCTGCTTGATTGTTTTCTCTTCATTCATGTGAAGACGAAGATAGCACATTAAGCAACAGGGATAAGAGTTTAATTAAACAAGTCATTGGCTATTTGATCCAGTTATATCTAGTTCAAATAAACTGAGATACAATATATCACATTCAAATAAACTGAGATACAATATATCACATTGATTATAAATAAGGTTTTATATTATAAAGATAGCTGTAAGAATTAACTAGTTTCAATTAATTATGTTAGAATTACAAAAAATGGCCTAGCTGTCTTGGACACTAAACCCAATAACTCAAACTTAACATAAAAATTTAGACCCAAACATTTAAACTCACATTTCTTCCTTGATTGAAATACTTCATCTACAGATGTCACTAAACAACAAAATAGACACTTAGATGAAAAACGGGTAGGAAAATGTGATTACTTTCAAGATAGAGAAGATGCTCAAGAGTAAACCTCTCTGGAGGGAGGGAAGTCTTGAAATGAGGGTCTGGTTACAATTCCACAGTCTTTAGTAAAAGAACACTTATATGTCATAATTTGATGACATCATTTCCTTTCTAAAAATTTAAAGCAGCCTTAGGAAACTCCTTATTTATGAATATTGTATAAAGGTAAATATTTTGAAAAGAAAACTTTGGAGTCATGAAGAAATCTGGATTGTAACTAGAGGGGAAAAATCACACATATTTTTAGGTTTGAGGGATAGTGACTAGTCACCCCTTTAAGAGCTTTAAAATGTCTCCTCAGGAGTGCGAAGCAATTTATATTATTCTAGGTATAACTTTTGTAATTAAGGTATTGGCTTAATTTAAGGCAAAAGTCATTGCTTTGTGGTCTATTCTGATGGGTGGATTGACCAATTTAAAATATCATTTTAAAGAATCTCTCTCTCTCCACCTCTCTCTCCACCTCCATTTCCTCTCTTCCTGTCCTCTTTCCCCTTCTTTCCTTTCTCTCCCTTCCCTCCTCTTCCTCCCCTTTTCTTTTTTCCCTTTCTTTCTCTCTCTCCTCTCCTCTCTCTCCTAAATCTCCCTTCTCCCATTGCCCACTCTCCTCCTCTTCCTGTTTTTCTCTTCTCTTCTTTCTCACTCCTATGTGCTAAAGTTCATCTGAATTTACAATCATTTGTCCATAAGTCATCTTAAGTTGATATCATTTACTATGTCTCTGCTAGAATTTGTTAGCTGTGGATGACATCCATATGTCAACAGATTCACAGTGGACAGGCTGAGGGAGAGAACTACAAATTGAGAGTATAAATTGAGAAAGAGGTTTTACTTGTTCTGAAATTATAATTGGCATCAGATTTTCTAAAATAAAAACATCTGAAAATTCTTTTCCCACAACCAAATATATGGGATTCAGTTTCATTTTTGGACTTTTAAATCTTTAAGTCTTACAGGTTAAGTTATCTCTATTCTATTTTATAGTATGGATAGTTAAATTATCCAATTCCCTTTTACAGTATGGGCAGCAACTTCTGTTTTCTCCTTATAACTTGATCATTAATTTCATTATTAAAAACCACCTTTAAATTCATATTTAGATCTTCAATTTCTTAAAGATAGTATGACTATTTGGGGGCTTAAGAGGTAACTCAGAGGTAAAGAACACTGGCTGGTCTTTTATAGGACCCCAGTTCTATTCCCAACACCCACACGGTGGCTTTCAGGAGTTACAACCTCATGTAACTCAAATTCCAAGTGATCCAATGCTCTCTTCTGCCCTCTATGGACACCAGGCCTACAGGTAGTGTACAAACGTGTAGACAAACTATTCACACACACATAAAACAATGCTAATAAAAATGTAAGGTACTATGACTTTATATAACCACCACCAAAACTTAAGCATAATAATAATATCACAATTATTTCAGAGAAGACACACTTATCCTTTTAAACATATATAACAAAATATCAACAAAGTGTAAAAGCTCTAGAACTGAACTTCCATAGTTCTATCAGTATTATTTCAGGCAAAAGTGGACTAAAGGAACAAAAACATACACCTTTCCTATTTACAATGTAGTTTAACAACTGCTTTAAATACAGCTTTCGTCCATTAAGCACAAGTAAGATAGATAAGTATACAATTAAGGACAATTTGACAAAGGCTTATTTGCCAAGGTTTTTTTTCTAGTGTAGAGAATTTCTAGGGTTGCTTCATTAAATACCTCTTTCCCAATATAATCTATTTTCCACCTCATTAAGTAGTCAATTAACTACTCTATAAGGTGAAGTACCTTTTTCAATGAAGCTTTAGTAGTTTTGCTTTCCAGGCTCTTGAAGTCTCCTGAAAAAAAAAAATCCTGTAGATGCTTCCATTCTGCTATTCCATTTTCCTTACAAATTCACTATTATTCTGCTACTATTTTGTACTGTAATTGGCCTATGACTGTAATGAGTTAATGTAAAAGAACTTGAAAGAAGACAAAAAAATGCTTTGTCAGAAAAAGCACAAAACTGTGAGTGGCATTTGTGCAATGACAAATTTCCTGATTCATTGTGATAAATTTACTGTGTATGAATAAAATTTATTGACTGTCGACAAAATAAGGAATTACAAAACACAAAGAAACAATATGCTTTTTAGAAGCAAAAAAAGCTTTAGAAATTGGTCAGAAAATGTTAAAACAGACACTTCTAGACTTCTTAGATCTTTTTATACTTTTAATTTCAAGGTGATGCTAGGTTAAATCTCGGAATTTAAGAAACTGTTTCTTTTAAAGAGTGCTGATTACACTTTGCAATCAAGATTTTTTTTAAAAAAATTCTCACTACATAAATGATGAAGCTAAACTATGTGTCTGGACACATTTACCATAAACACCCAATGTAACAAACAAAAGGAACACAAGGAAATACTCTTTTTGGGGAACTGCTATAGTTCAATTAAATGGGTGATCGATATAAGCATTCACTGTTATTCTGCTGTAAGAAAATAAGGATATTTAAAATAGGCAGCTTTGATATCTGACTTTGCATCTGATTCAACAACAAGAATGATTCAGAAGTTACCTACATACACGCTCAACTACACTATGTACAAGTCATTTCTAAAGGAATAGAAGAACTTCAGACGTTATTTTCAACTTTTGGGGAAAGCAGAAAAATGTATCATATGTGTAACCTGATTAGGAATTGGTTCTTGTAAATACTGGTTGATATTATTGGAAGGAAATTGTTTTAAAATAAAATTTTAAATTTTTTCCTTGTCCCAGGTTTTCAGTTTGAATTTAACTTCTAATTTTATACAAAACACAGTTTGTATTTCTTTGATATCCGTATTAATTGTGTAGGGAATTAACAGGGCTTATTGGTGAAAGAGAACAGGTGCTGTTACTATTTCTGTATTTTTTATTTTATGTCAAAGAAGGTAGAGTGAATTGTTTTATAGTGAAGTCTGATGGTCAAAAGAACCAGGGTCAAATTCTTGCTTTGCCCCTTATTAGGCGAGTTCTGCTTTGTTTGTATTCTTCACTGTTGAGTACTTAACAAGCGCTTCAGAAATGCTGAATGAAGGCTGGATGGTTTACCTGCAAATGACCTACTCTGCTAGGCAATCACCAGAAAATAGTTCCAATTATAAAGTGTTCAAAATTAGGGGCTCTCTTTCCAAAGAAAAGAATGCTTGCTAAATAATTGAGTTTACTATATAAATGAATTACTATTTTGAGGACCGCTGGCTTTCCCTGTGCATAACATGAACAAAAGTGTAAACTTCAAATAAAAAATGAAGGCTTCCTAATTTAGAGATAAAACCATTTCTGTAAAAATCACTCAAGGTATTTGCTATTTTTTGATGCATTTACTATTTACTTATTTATTTATTTGGTATTTGCTATTTTAAGTGGCTAATATCAGAGAAATCTATTTTTAATAAAATAAAAGTGAATGTCTCTAACATCATCTATTGAGAGCACATTCCAACTACATTTTTTCATGAATACAACATTTGGACCAGGAAACAGATTCTGAAGGTGGCAACCTCAGGAATGATGCAATTGACAATATTTCAGGCTCTTCACCAAATAGGGGTGGGGCACAAAGAGGTCAATCAACATCAGATGACATAGTCAGAGCTTACCTCCAGGTTCCTTTCAGGACAACCCTAGTCCCTGGTTCAAAAGACCAGTTTAATTCTGAAGCTGAGGTTAAAGTGCACAAGTACTGTTAAGGCAATGTTTACCAGATAGCATTCATTAAATGTCCCCATTAAAAAATACATTACATTTTGATTGACACATCATATTTATACATATTTATAAAGTACAATGGGATGCATTGATTCATGTAGTAAATCAACTCTTAGGAGCTTTTATCATTTCTTCATGATGAGTGTATTCACATTCCTTCTGTTTTTACATACACAATGTTATATTATTAATTGTATTCATCGTGCTGTACATTGTTAACTCACAAAGATGTGCTTATTTTTGCCACAAATGACTTCTCAGAGTATTTCAAGAAGTTTAATTAAAGAAAATAAACACTAAAGGGTTGGGCAGATGGCTCCATGAGTAAAGGGCCTTTGGCACAAGCATGAGGACTTGAGGTCAGAACCCCAGCACCCATGGAAAAGCCAGGTGCAGTAAGTAGTGCATGTCTAGGATCCTAGCACATTGAGGATGGGTAGGTGGAATCCTGGGGCTTGCTGGCTAGCCAGTGTATCAATTAAGAAGCTGCAGGTTCAGTCATAGAACCCATCTCAAAAAATTAAGTTGGAGATTGACCTCTGGTCCCCACATGTACTTTATTGTGTGGGAGTGTACCTACATAGACTTATGCACACAAAACTATATATCACACAGGTATGCATGTGCACACACACTCATACATTCACACATGCAAGAAAAGTAACATTAAAAATAGTTGAAACAGGGAGCTGGAGAGACGGCTCAGAGGTTGAGAGCTGTATACTCTTCCAGAGGTCCTGAGTTCAATTCTTAGCAACCACATGGTGGGTCACAACCATCTGTAATGAGATCTGGCACCTTCCTGTGGCCTTCAGGCATTCATGCAGGAAGAATGCTGTATACATGGTAAATAAATCATTTTAAGAAAGAGAAAAAATAGTTGAAACAGCAATAACAACAGAAAATGAGATTGGTCCTTCAGTATATGCTAAGCACCAGTCTATCAAGCCATCCAATAATAATAATAATATCCATCAAGCCATCTAATACTTACAATAGTATGTGAAGTAGGCATTTTATTATATTATTATTATGTACTGACTTGTGATTGGCATATACCTGATATTGTGTGGAATCAGTAGGGGACGTTCCAAAGTTTAAATTCTTTCGAGGAAGGACATTCAGTTGTTTTCTTCCTTGGCATTCTCTCCCTTCGGCCTTGCTCCTTCTCCTTTGCAATGCAAAGAGTCAAAGCAAGGGCCTTGCACATACTGAGGAGATAGTCTACCATTAAGTTACAGTCCCAACTCAGACAAAGTGCATTTAGAACTAAAATAGCACTGTGTAAGAATTTCATGACTTTTCGGTTTTGCTCTTAATATCAGTTTCTTTCTGGTTTAATCTTTTAACCCAATTTACCTTGAAACCTATAATCTCTATATTTATTACTTAATTCATCCACATAAGACTTTGTGGTCTCTCTTTTTTTTCTGAGATAAGATTTCTCTGTGTAGCCTTGGATGTCCTAGAACTCACTCTATAGGCCTTGGCTGGCCTCGAACTGCAGTTCCACCTGCTTCTGCCTCCAGAGTGCCGGGATTAAAGGTGTGTGTGGTGAGCGCCTGGCTGAATGTACAGTCTTAACTTTGGCTTTTCACTCTTGTATAACTCCCACTAAAGTTGATTTCTAATTTGTGTGTCTCAGAAAGAAAAATATCTTATCCTCATGTACTAATAAAGAGTTATGCTGGTAATACATCTAAATTAAGGCATTAAATTTACAAATGAAAGTACATGTGGCCCGGGCAGTGGTGGCGCATGCCTTTAATCCCAGCACTTGGGAGGCAGAGGCAGGTGGATTTCTGATTCGAGGCCAGCCTGGTCAACAGAGTCAGCTCCAGGACAGCCAGGGCTACACAGAGAAACCCTGTCTCTATAATCCAAAAAAAAAAAAAAAAGAAGAAAGAAAGAAAGAAAGAAAGAAAGAAAGAAAGAAAGAAAGAAAAAGGAAGGAAGGAAAGAAGGAAGGAAGGAAGGAAGGAAGGAAGGAAGGAAGGAAGGAAGGAAGGAACATGTGGCAAATATATGCCATCTACCTGCTTGCTTAGAATATTCTAGCTTTAGTATACTCTAGCTTAATTCATTTCCCCCTTAAATACAAGCATTCAAAATTCAAGAAGGATTTTAACTTTCTAGGGATACTAATTACTATTTTGTGGTATTATTTATTTGTGAAAATGCACCACAGTTTTCAGATTATTGAGTCTACACATATTTGTATAGACCTACTACACAAACCTACTTGTTAAAACCTACTTGTTGGGACCACTTATATAAAACAAAGTTCTAAACTGAGTACAGTAAAATATTAAAATATGTAATAATGACAATAATTCTAGAAATAATTAGGAAATGGAGAGATCAATGGTGTTTGAAATGATCGATAAAAGTTCTTTCTTTTTTTAAAAGTTTTATTTATTTATTCTGTATTCTGTCTGCATGTATGCCTGCAGCCCAGAAGAGGGCACCAGATCTCACTATAGATGGTTGTGAGCCACCATGTGGTTGCTCAGAATTGAACTCAGGACCTCTGGAAGAGCAGACAGTGCTCTTAACCCCTGAACCACATCTTCAGCCCCATTAGATGGTTCTTGAAGTGAACTATGTATTTATATTAGCAAACTTCAAAGATCTCTTATCTTTCAAATATTTAATTAGGTCAGTAAGCCACCGGCCTGGGAGCACATAGGGAGGAACTCTTGGCTCCATCTGTATATGTAGGGGAGGATGGCCTTGTTGGGCATAGGTGGGAGGGGAGGTCCTTGGTTCTGTGAAGGCTGGATGCCCCAGTGTGGGTGAATTCGAGGGTGGGGAGGTGGGAGTGGGTGGGTGGTTGGGCCACATCCTCATAGAAGTAGGAGGAGGGGGGATGGGATAGGGGGTTCCTGGGTAAGGGGAAAATGGGGAAAGGGGATAACATCTGAAATGTAAATAAAATATTCAATAAAAAAGAATCTTTTTAGGAAAACATAATTTATGAATATATATATAACAGTGTAGAAGAAATGACAAAACATAGAAATATTAAATGGACTAATCTTTTCTATACTGAAGTCAGAGAAGAGCTATTTCAACCCCATGACGTTTTATTGAACAGTAGCTATAGTGAATAATTAAAATTCTCATCTTAAACTCCTTTTCTTTCATAAAATTAGAGGACTATTATTAACTACTTATTTGCTTCTGTAACAGTAATTATACAAATGTTCAAGAGAGCCTCCAGTGGAATCATTAGTAGTTCTTAGAGAATGTGGAAGATCAATGGCACAGGACCAAGGCAGACACAAACCAGATACCACATGCACATGCATGCACATCACAACCATCATTATTTCAAAGTTTCCCAAAATTACTTAGCTTTAGAAATGCATAATTATAATATTTGAATAATTATGGGTTAGCCAATAAGCTTGATAAAAAATTAGTCTGTTGAAAAGCACAAAATTAAGTTGAACATTACAAATAATATCAATGTGATTTTCCCTAAAAATGGGCACAGGAGGCACTATTCTAGAATAAATATGAAAAGTTCATATAATTAAAAAAATTGGAATTACCACATTGAGGGAATGGAAACTTTTAAAGTTGGAAATGTAGACTTTGGATCTGGCGGTGCACTCCTGTAATCCTGGCAGTCAGGATGCTGAGACAGGAGAAGTGTGTTTGAAGCCAGCCTTAACCACAAAGGGAGACTTTATCTTAAGGAAAATCAGGGACTTAACATATTATTAGTTTATATGGATGAAAACAAAAAAATTAAAGATAACACTCAGTGTCCTGTTTAGCAATTTTTGTATAGAATATATTTGCAAAAGGTGTTGACTACATATTTAAATATTGTTGGAGAACTTGCCAGTAATCTGTTGTTAACCAAAAGACACAGCAGTTGAACAGACTATATTGCTTTTCAATAAAATAAGCAGTGCAATAAAACTCCAGATGAAATAGAAAAATTATTTGAAGTCTCAGTGGTTAAGTATTTTTGGCATACATAAAGACTGACTCTAAAAGTTAGAACTTCAGGATAGAAAGACAAAGAATGATGGTGGTGTATGTCCATAATCCCAGCTACATGATAGGTTGAAGAAGAATGGTCACAGGTTTCATCATGGCAAAAAAATAATCCCACATACATCTCCCTCAAAACACCAAATAACCCCAAAACCTGAAGCAAATAAAAACAAAAATAAACAAAAGAACTTCCAAACAAACAAAACCCCAAACTTATGTATAGCATGCTTCAAACAGTGGCTAGAACTTTTCTGTGCATATACATATGTGCAGAAAATAGATTGGACTCAAATACAATTGGACTTTACCAATGGCTGACTTCAGTTGACTGGTGTGACAAGTGACTTATATTTTTAAAAAATATTTTTTCTATTTCACCTTTAAAATTTAAACAGAAGTGTAAATGGAGAAAAAGAGAGCAAACCTAAAATAAATGTGCATTTCTACTACATGCATTGAAATACCAAAATCAGAATCTTCTTATACCTTTCCATTCCCCCATTCATGGGGGTACGTGCTGGGGGAAGGAAACTCATCAGGAGAACGGATACATCACTCAAGTAGATGAGAATACATAAAGATTTTTGAAATATAAATTACCTATGAGAATATGGCATTTAAATAAGCTTGAGAAGTTGGAGAAAATTTTAAAATATTGATCAATTTTGGGTTCTTAACAGAAACCAAAGATTAAGAAACCCTAGTTCTAGTATCCAGAGGCCTATGATAAAAAGAAGTTATATTTGTCACAAAACATCTTTTGGTGTCACTATCGGATTTGGGCTCTGGGACAGTTCAGGGTTGACCTAGAATGGCATTTTTAACTTCAAAGTTAAAATTTCTCCATTAAGAAACACTTGTGTTACATCTTTTCTACTTGTAATTCTTCTTTATTTCATTTACTTATTTATTCACTTTACATCCCTTTACATGTAACTTATGTTACATCTTAAAGGTAATGCCTCTAAGAGAAGTCTAAACTACAAATGCCATAACTGAGAAATTATGTTTAGCTTTGGCAATGGTCAGTGGGTCATATGTCATGTGTGTCTTTCCTGGATTTGAACGTTGTCTCCCTTTGACAAAAGAAATGATACTTTCTAGTAAAAGAATATTTTTAAAGAAGTAAGATGTTACAAATTACTAGTGTAAGATCTCTATGAATATTTTTTCGCAGATATTCCTGTTTAAAACTACTAAATTTCTTATATTGCAGAGTACAACCTTTCTTATCATAGAAGAACAAGATGTTATCATTAATCATTAAAAAGGTTGATTTTAAAATGTCATTTATTCTTTAATTTTAGAAAATCTACTGAATTTATGGTCTCAAATTATGCTGAGCACCAAAAAGTATGACAAAACAGTATCTTAAATTGTACATTTCAAAAATTTGAACTTTTCCATAGGTGAATTACTTTTAATTCCTGAATCTTTTAATCAGAAAACAACTCACTTTTAACAAAGTAACAAAGAATATATATTTAATAAGTTTAAATCTGTCCTTTAGCTTATTTAATTCACTAGTGTAATTACAACATGAGAATTTGTGAAAAATCTGTTTTCATTCTGAGTGAAAGTTTTGATGATAGTGTCAAACTCTGATTCTAAGTCACAGCAAAACAAAGGAAAGCAAGCAAACAAAATTGAATGAACATGCAAATGCAAACCTTCTATTGTGTGAAGATCTTAGAGATTATGAGAGCTCGAAAGTCTAAGCAGCAGATCATTATAAATTTACTTTTCCCCAAATATTTCTAGAAAAAAAATTATTATGAACTGCAATTGCAATTTATAGCACAGTTCCAATATAATAGAAAGGAAGTTGAGATTTCGTTTTCTTGGTCAATCTAATTTTACTGGAATAGAGCACAAGGAGTTTTGCCTAGACTTTAAAACTGGATTTGAGGTTCTAGGACGTCAGAATTGTATTAGTGGGCACAGAGCAATTTACAATAAGGGGTGATAATGCCTTTATAATCAGTACTCCAAGGGCTTAATAAGTCAGTGCACTGAAAGGTACTTACTCTTCTGCCAGAATCTGGCACTCAGCCGTGATGAGCTGTATGGAGCCACATTGGTCTGGAAAGATTTCAACATAGGCTTGCTTTGAGGTGGACACAAAAGCAGGTGGGAAAAAATCACCTAAAGTTATGCTTTACAACTCCACCACTTAGATTTCTATTTACTGTTGGGTGAAAATGTTGTTATTCGGCATTTTTCTTTCCAAAAAAGGATGTTCTCAGGAGACTACCTTTAATTTGCTCCCCTTCATGAACATTTTACGCCTTGATGAATGATTAAAGTTAACATATATCTCATTTGTGGATTAAAACACAAGCAAAAGTTTCTCAGAACTAATTTTCCGTTCTTCACAAAACAAAAAGTAAGGTAACAAAATATGTAAAAACTCACTGTGGTGGTCATTTACAAAAATAAACCATGAAAGCTCCCTGGTATTCCTGTTACGCACTCTATACGGCACAGATATTACTTTAAGAATCATATTTCAAGTATATTCATTATGTGGAATGTCGAAGGAGGGGGCAGAGTGCGCCAGAGCCGGGCAAGGCACAGGGAACTTTGGTGCGCAGAGCCCAGCCCTGAGGTAGCAAAAAGGTTGATTTCTCCTTTTTCAGGTGTTTAAGTTTTGAATCAATGTTTAAATTTCTTAATCCTCTTTAATCTGTCAGAATAATGAGAAAATAATTGCTAATTTCTTAAATGAATCTTGCTTTAAAATAATTTCAAAACGATTAATTTGTTTATTAAATAGACAAAACTCGGGATGAAAAATTTCCAACTGTACGACCGGGAAAGAACCAGACAACTTGATTCAGAGTATTTCACAAGGCAACTCATTTAAGCAAGTAAGCAACAACAACAGTAAAAAGAAAATAAGTAGAAAATTCATGAACATTACCAGTTAGTTTTCTTTTAAGTTTGGAAAAGTTTACATCCATGAAAGTAACAATACCCTCAAGGCGCGACACAACAGATATAAAACAAAACAAAACACCAATAATTCCCAACAATCTTTTCACCCTAAACCATAAATACTTATCCCATAAGTGGCTAAATAAATGATGCCCAGCGCAGGTCAATCTTCTTGTGTACATTCCTCAAAGAATCTAAATTTCTCCCCCCAATAAAGTGAGCACCTAGTTCACTTACCAGCCAATGTATAACGAAAAAGAAAAAAAAAAAAAAGCACAAGACGGAATTAGAAAAGATTTTCTGCAAAGCGTTAACAGAGAGTAAGAGCTCCCAATTTTGTGACTAATTGCACATAGTAAAGTATAGTTGCTACAAAGTCAAGGAGCATACCTAAGCAGATACAAAAATGCTTCTCCAAAAGCCTCACTCTTCATTCAGGTACTTCTCGATCTGACTCCAGATAGCAAGAGATCCGGCGACAGTGACTAGTTCAAGATTAAGAAAAATAAAAGACCAGGCTGGAAAACAGTCACAAATACAAAGACAAGCAAGTGAAGCTAAGCGAAGAAAGGGAGCTGGCGGGACCTATGGGGCCGGCCACCGGACGCGAGGCACAGGAGAGCGGTGGAGGTCCATGCGGCACCCAAGGCTGGAGGGGACCGCGCCTTTTATGTGGTCTGAATGGAGACGAAAGCCCAGATGTAGGAGGAACTTTCGGTGTCCTCTCGCCCTCCCCCCACTCCCGGATCCCAAACTCAGAAACTCTTCCCTCCAAAAATATCCCCTCACCTCCTCGAGTCGGCCCCAGCAGCGGTGTAACCCTATCCATCAGCATCCCAGCAACAGGCACATCCAGCCCCTGGCCTGCTGGCCCCGCCCCGCCCCGCCTCCTCGCCCCTCGCCGCCCCTCCTTCGCTGCCTCGTGCTCCTCTCCCGTTCCATCCGGTCACCACCGCACCGTCCGTGCCCCCTCGGCGCGCACCCGACTGGTCTGCTCACACCCCCTTTGGCGGTGTGGCCAGCCCGCGCCTCCAAAGACACCAACAGCCGTTGTGGGGTGGGGGGTGGGGGGTGGAGAAAGAAAGGCACAAAGTTAGGAGCTACAGCAGCAGCTGTTCAGAGCCCAAAGACTGAGAGGGGAGGGGTGAGAAAGAAAAAGTGACAGGAAAAGAAAAACAAGAGTGGCTGGGGGCCCGCGCCCCCCGCTGTCGACGCAGTGGGGTCACAGGCCCGCAGCCCCAGGAGGGTACCAACAGACTAACCAGGCCACCAGGTCAGGGGAAAAGGGAGGGAGGGGGCGGGGACTGGCCGTGGCTCCTTGACCGCCCCTCTCACCCGGTGCTGACAAAGATCCCATTCTTTCCTATTATCCCTGGTGGGTCTTCTCTGTCCTTTAAGCCCCCGAGCTTTCCCGAAAGCCCTGGACCTCATTGCTATCGTGTGCAAGCAACAAGTTATTTCAGGAACAACTGAGAGTGGTGGATTGAGCACTCCTAGATTTCAGCAGCTGAGGTTTTCGGGCACAGAAATGACCTCTACTTCTGAGGTCCGCGCAGGGCAAAATGAGCCCAAGTGAGTGCTAGGCTGGGTGCAAGGGAGCTTGCAGAAAGGCATTGCACCCCCACCCCCAACCAGTGAAAGAGTACCACGCATCAAACTTTACCTACTTGCCCCTCTCTTGTCTTTTTGGCATTGTTTTCGAGGTCTCTTAATCTGAGCCTGAGAACTCACTAGTGACTGTGCAGCGGTTCTCATTTTCTTGGCTAAGGTCTGTCAATTGAGAGGTTCCCATCCCCAAATCTAGATAGTTCTGAGCCCTACTGAGACTCTGCAGGCGGTCCTTAGCTGGTCCCAGATCTGTCCCATACAGCTGCCAGCCTCTGTTGCCAGGCTTTCTGAAAGAGGGTTAAAACTCATCGATGGACATCAAAGGACACTGACTCAGTGCATGTCTACCCCCCAACCCCCAGGCCCGGGAATGGCAAGCCACTGCTCTGAGTTCTTTCATATGAGGGCCTTTTACCTCTTTGTATACTACGCTATTCACTCATTTGCGCAATCGTGGGACCCGCCAACCTTTTCTTCCGTTCTCTTGTGAGATTAGCACTCCCAATTTGCAAACCTATCTCCTTGGTCATTTTATTGTGTGGATTCTGTTTCGTAAGGGTCTGTGGCAGCTGCGGCCCCAAAGTGAAAGGGTCCAGAAGAGGAAATTGCTGAATCATAGAATTGGACACAAGTGTTCTTCTAACAAAAGGATTTGAGAGGGGAAAGGGCAGGGACACTTATAAAATACTATAACTCACAAAGAACGGTGTGGTCAGGCTCCTTCTTTCCTGCCAACTTCCACCCCCATCCCTGTCATCTCCAATAAAAGGATTTGAAAATTTCCCTAGCCTGGCTAAGGCCAGAGTAAACAAACTGTCCTTAAGAGTTGTAGAGATGCTAATGTCTGACAGGAGACAAGTGCCAGGAGCCCAGTTTGTGATATGGTGATTCTCAGAGGGATGTTCAGTCAATTCAATTCAATTCAATTAAGCTGACTTATATTTTAGAGTCCTTTGATGCTGGCATCAGATAGAAAGGGATACATTCCCAGCTTCATAAACTGAGGCAGTCTGGGGGACTGGGAGACTATGTCAGGGTAGCAAGGATTGTCTCAGGTCAAAAAGAGACAAGGGACAACTAAGAACAAAGTGAGCTCCCAGAGAGTTGGGCGGGACCTCGAAAGTAGGAGCCGGAAAGGAGCAGGGAAACTAACAGGACTTGATATTTGAGTCCCTATAGGAACCAATCTATATGATGCAGGGGAGGAAGCAAAAAGTTTCTGGGAGAGACTGACCCGGACAAAGATCCGAAAGAAAATCACTTGATGTAATGTAGAAGACAGGACGTGAGAATCATTAAGCAAATTTCTCACTGAAGGGAGTAAGGAGGGCCAGTGAGTGAAAGGGCTTGCTCTTTAGTGGCAAGATTGGGCATCCACTTATCAGCTTGGTTATTCACAGTGTGTAGCGCACAGAGGCCCACGTTTCAGTTTGCAGCACTGCAGTGTTTCTGGTTGAGAAGATGTTTTGGGACTAAGGAGGGCTGCCACAGTTGAAAGGAGACCTTTGGAGGGGCAAGGGCCATGTCTTATTAAGATTTCTATCTCTTTCATGATCTCCTAGTTTAACTAACTTAAAAAGTATAAGTAAATCAAGCAAGACTTAGTGGCTCCCTGGGTGCTGTTTTAATCAGTGTATGTGACCTGGGACAGTTTCTTTGTAGTGGCATTTGAAAGCATATACAGAGGTAGAATTTATTCACCAGATAAATGTCCGCTAACCAGGATTTACTACTTAAAGGATTGCAGACTAAGTTTGGGCAACCATGAAACAGAATTTCAAAATGTGGTATGTAGAGACCATATACTGAAAATACCCTTGGCAAAGTTTAGTGGCCAAGTTGAGCCTCAGTAACTCAATAGGGAAAAACTCTTAGAGACCAGCAGTACTCAATCCTCACAGATAGTGACGTCCTACAAATAGATGCACATGCCTCATTTTAATAGGACTTGGACTTCTGGAAACGTGACCCTTATTCCAAACAATTTTATAAACAGCAACTTTACTGACCGGAATTGTGTGGCAAATGAGGGTTAAATTCTAAAGAACACTTCAGATTTACAATCAAACTACAGGATGAAAAACACGTTAAGTTAGTTCTTTAAGTGTAAACATCCATCCAAAGAACAAATAAGCATTGTTTAGCATTTCTAACAACTTTGTTTTTTAAAAAGACAGTCTAACACTGTAACCCTTTGTGTCCTGGAATTCACTATGCAGCCCGGCTGGCACTGAATTCTTCCATAATCCTCCTGGTTCTGCCTCTAGAGTGCTAGGATTGCAGGTGTGAGCTGCTACACTAGGCTTTCAACAGCTTTTGGTTACTACAGAAGGAGCAAAGCCAGTGTAAAGATATGTCAGCTTGAATCAGGAAGAGACTTCATGTAAGAAATTTAGTACAAAATATTACTTGTGTCAACTAAATCCAGGGTTCTTACTGCACTTAATATTAGTTACTTTAAAAAGTATGTCATATAATCCAATCCATATCTGAAATTGCCCATATATTAGGCAATTTATAGTAGAAATCTGAAAATTAAACAGTGAGATTATTTCATTATTACTATAAAATAATCATTAATAATTATAATTAATAATATTAATTTTATAAGTATCATTAAACAAACATATTATTATTTATATTATTATTTCACATTTATTATTATTTTATTTATTTTTATTATTTTTCCTAAATATTTTTATAACTGGGAAGACATTTTTTGAGTTCTATTGAGGTATAAAAGACAATAAAATTTGTATTTATTACTCTTTCATTGCTGCTATGAAGTACTTGAATTAACAACTTAGAAGAGAAAGAAAGATTCATTTTAGCTCATGGTTTCAGGAGACTGAGTTTTTTATGGTGTAGAGAGTAGGGTAGAACAAAGTAAGTGGTATGGTAGTAGAGCGTCTGTATCACAGTAGCAGAGTAATTCATATCATGGTAGCAGAACAGTTGACATTATGGTGGCCCATAAGGAGAAGGAGGACAGGAGTTGAGGGAAAGAGAATGAATCTGAGAATGAATGAATATGAATATTTGAGTATGCCCTGCCAGCTGGTTTTCTCTTTTATCCCCTTTTATTCCCTTTGGACCTGAAGAACTATAGGGTGATGCCACTCATATTTAGTGTATGTCTTCTCCCTCTGTTTATCTTGTCAGGAAATGGCTTCACATGCATACTTAGAAGTGTGCTTTACTAATTTTTCAGTCACTTTTTAAACCAGTTAAGTTGATGAATCAAGATTATCCATGGAAAGCCTTTATGTATTTGAGGTATATAATGTGATCTTTTGGTATGCCTATATGCTGTGAGGTGATCCACAGTGCCCTTACATGGTTGCCATCTATGTGACTGTGGTGAGTGTGCTTAAGCGTCACTCTTAATATTTCAAGTATGTAATAAATTATTAATTATAGTCACCATGATATAAGTTAGAGTCCCCTCACAATTATTTATTTTATAACCAAATATTGTAATTATCACTATTTCCCTGTTACTCTAACCTTGATCTGCTAACCTCAATTCTACTCAGCAGTTATGAATTTGATTTTTCAGAATTCCACATATGAGTGAAATCATGTAGCATTTGTCTTCCTGAGTCTGAATAGTATTTCATGATATGTATATTCTATACACCTGCATTAGCAATTTTCATTACCTATCAACTGATAGGTTGTTTCCATGTCTTGTCTCTTGTGACTAATTCTGCAGTGATCTTGGGAGTGCAGATATCTTCATGAGGTGCTAATTTTGTTTCCTTTGGACATACTCCTAGAAGTAGGTTTCCTGGATCATATGTTATTTCTATTTTTAGTGTCTTGAGTAACTTCTATGGTTATTTTCCATGATGTGTTAATTTACCTTCCCACCAACAATGTATAAAGTTTCCTATTTCTCCACATTCTTACTAATACCTGTTATCTTTTGACTATTGATAATAGCCATCCTTATAGATGTGGTGTCTCATTGTGGTCTTGATTTGCATTCCTGTGATAATGAGTAATGCTAGGCCATTTATGTACCTGTTGGCCATTTGTATGTTTTCTTTGAAAATATCTACTTAAGTCTTCCATCTATTTTATTTTATCTTATAACTAGGCACACACACATATGCTATGAGTTGTTACATATTTTGGATATTAGCTCCATATTGGTTACATGGCATACAAATACTTTCTTCCATTTTACATGTTGTCTTTTAATTTTGTTGTTTGTTTTCTTTACTATGCAGAATGTTTTTAGTTTGATGTAACCTTACTTATTGATGTTTTGCTTTTGTTTCTTGCTGTCCTTCTGATGCCATATCCAAAAGAGCAGTCAAACACAATGCTATGGATCATGTTTTCTGTTTGCTTCTTAAAATATCAAGTCTTAAATATTTAATTCATTGCAGGTTGATCTTTTTATAGTGTAAAATAAGGAACTAATTTTATCCGTTACTTATTATTTATTTATTTTTTGGCAAGATTAAGCATCTGTTTTCTGTTTTTAGATCTTAGACAAAAATCTTTGTGATCTGCCACTGGATGGTGTTACCTGTGGGATAGCAATATATTGTGTATCAGATTTGGAAAAGTTCATCTACCTAATTTAAGAGTTTCAATAATGAAAAGGCACTGTGTCGAATACCTTTTATCTAACTATTGAAATGTTCAGTTGGTTTTTGTTTTTCGTTCTGCTAATGTGGTGGTCTTGCTCATGGATTTTCATATGTTGAATCATCCATGAGATGAATCTGTTGATCATAATGATTTTTTTACTCATTCATTGGATTTGCTTTGCTTGTATTTTGCTGAACATTCTCATATTTGTGTTAATCAGAGAGAGTGGTTTTTAATTTCCCTTACTTGTGGTGTCCTTGTCTGGTTTTGGAATCAGGATAATACTGGCCTCATTATTAACTTAGTTAAGAAGTGTTCTTTTTTGGGGCGGGGAGGACAGTTTGAGAATGAATGGTTTTAATTAATTTAAAATGTTTATAGAATTCTCTTTTCTTCTTAGTTAGTCCAGTTAAAGATTTATAAATTTTCTTGATCTTTTCAAAGAAACAACTTTTGGTTTTAATATTTTTCTGTGTTCCTTCTTTCCACTTTCATTGATTTGTGTTTAATTTTGGCATTTCTCCTGCCTCTTTTGGATTTAATTTACTCTTATTTTTCTAGTTCCCTAGAGGAGAATCTTAAGTGATGAGTTTTTGCTCTTTGTTCTTTTTAAAAAATATATGAATTCAACTTCATAAATTTTTTCTATAAACAATCTTGCTGCATGTGAAAAATTTTGGTAAATGGGTTTTTATTTAGTCTCAAATTTTATGTTGGTATTTTCTCATTAAGCTACATGTTCCTAGGAAGTATAATGGTTAAGATCTATGCATTTGAAGATTTTATGCTATAATTCTGCTAATAATTTGTATTTTAATCCTATTGTCATCTGGGAATTTTGTGATTCTGTTATTAATTTTAGAAAATTTGTACAGGTTCAAAGACAGACCAGAAACTCAGAGAATGGCCAACCAATGACTGGTCCAACTTGAGACCCATACCATAGGCAAGAACAAATTCCTGATATTATTAGTGATACCCTGTTATGCTTGCAGACAGGAGCTTAGCTTAACTATTCTCTGAGAGGCTCCACACAGCACCTGACTGAAACAAGCAAAGGCCCACAGCCAAATATTAAAAGGCGCTCAGAAAGTCTTGTGGAAGAGTTGAGGGGAGGATTGAGGAACCTGGAGGAGATAGGGACTCAACAGGAAGACCAACAGTGTCACCTAACCTGGACTTCTGGGGATTTTCTGAGACTGAACCACCAACCAAAGAGCATACACAGGTTGGACCTAGGCCTCCCCATACATATGTAGCAGATGTGCAGCTTGGTCTTCATGTGGGTCCCCCAACAACTGGAGCAGGGACTGTCCCTGACTCTGTTGAAGGGGATGGGAGTGGGGAGGGGCTGTATGTGGTGGGGAGGGACTGGGAGAGAAGGTGGCTGTGATCAGGATGTAAAGTGAATAAATAAATAAATTAATGGAAAAAATCACAACCTGATATGTAGTCTATATTGATAAATGTTCTGGGTGAGTTGGGTGAATGTGTATTCTGAGGTTAGATAAAGTGAAGTGTGTGTAGCTATGCAACATGTTAGTTACGTGATGGTATTGTTAAATTCAAGAATGTATATACTGATTGTTTGCTTAAGATTTCCTTTTCTTATGTAGACTACTACAGTCTTCTTAAAATAGTGATGAATTCATCTGTTTCTCTTTTCAGCTGTATCATGTTTACCTCAAATATATTGATGGTAAATTATTAGGTACATATAAGTTAAAGATTGCCTTCTTGGTATATTGGCCACTTTATCATTATGTAATGCCTATTTTTCAAAATCGTCTATGACTTTACTTACACCTTAGCTTGCTTCCTCTGGAATTAATATAACTATTATTCTCTTTTTATCTGTAGTTTCTTTTATCATATTATTAGAAATTCATTGGTAATTGCTGTCCAAAAATAGTAAATTAAAAATTCCAGAAAGAAATGTTATAGAAATTTTAAAATTTATTATTTTATTTACTTCATTTCAAATGTTGTACCCTTTCTTGGCTTCTTGGTCCCCCTACTTGAACCCCCACCCCAACTCCTTCCCCTTCACCTCTAATAAGGTGCCCCCACTGACTCCTACATTATCTCTCTAGCATCCCCTTTTTCTGGGACATCAAACTTCCACAGGACCAAGCACTTACCCTCCTACTGAGACCAGACAAGACAGTCCTCTGCTGCATATATAGTGTGGGCCATGGACCAGCCCGTGTATGCTCCTTGGTTTTTTGCTTAGTCCCTGGGAGCTCCAGATTAGTTGATACTGTTGTTCTTCCTGTTGGGTTGCAATCCCCTTCAGTTCCTTCAGTCCTTCCCCAAACTCTTCCATAGGGGTTTCTGACCTCAGTCCAATGGTTGGCTGTGAGTATCTACATTTATGTCAATCAGCTGCTGGTAGAGCCTCTCAGAGGACAGCCATACCAGGCTTCTGGCTGCAAGCACATCTTGGCATCAGCAGTAGTATAGGAGCTTGGTGCCTATGCATGGAATGGATCCCAAGTTGGTGTGGTCTCTGGATAGCCTTTCCTTCAGTCTCTGCTCCATTTTTTGTACTTGTATTTCCTTCTGGGTCAGAAATTTTGAAGGTGGGTTGGTGATCCCATCCCTCTATCTACTGAAGATGGTCTCTTTAGGTTCCATCTCATCACTGTTTGGCATTTTGGCTAATGTCATCCTCACTGGGTTCTGAGAACCTCTCACATCCCTGGTGTCTGGGATTTTCTCGTGGTTCCCCATGCCCCCACCCCACACTGCTGCATATGTCTATTCATTCTCCTGGCCCTCTGGGCTTTTCTCTTATGTCCCCCCATACCTGATCGTGCCCCACCCTTTTTGCCCCCCCTCACCTCTCCCAACCAGGTGCTTCCCTCCCTCTGCCTCCCATGATTATTTTGTTCTCTCTTCTAAGTGTGATTGTCTCTTTTCTTACATTGATTGTTTGGTTAAAGCACAGTCATTCTTCCTCTCTTTTGATAGCCATTTATGTGGAATATCTTCCTTTGTTCCTTCTTCTCCAGTTTCTAAGTGATTAATTCTAAAGTTGATAGCATACAGTGGGAGCTTGTCTTCATTTATGTTCATTTGTCTGTACATTTGCTTTTTTCTAAAAGATAGTTTCTCAAGTTAGCCTCAAGCTCCTAATACTTTCATGCCCATCTCCCGAGTACAGTCTGTATCTTTTTTATTATAGATGGTAGTTCATTTTTTATGAATTCTTAAAATAATTATTGATAGGTGACAGCTGTTTTCATTACCTCTGTCTCATTTTTGGTTATTTTTTTGCCATTTTCCTTTGTGATTTGTTGACTGCTAATAATTCTTTTACATGTTTATCTGTCATTTTGTTCTTTCATTATTGTCATGACAGGCTTTTTGCTGTATATCCCATGATAGCATGAAACTCATGATCTTCCTTCCTCAGCCTCCTGAACGCTTGGATTATAAGGTGTATGACATCATGCTCAGTTACACCTTTTCTATAGTGATCGCTATTCTTGATTGTCAATTTGACTCCATAAGGAATTAACTACAACAGGGTACACTTATGAGGAGTTTTTGGTTATTAGATCATTTGAGGTGGTAAGACTCACCTCAAATCCATGTAACCTGAGGTCAGAGGATCCACTTTTAAGCTGGGTCATCCCTTCTGGCAGCCTATGTAAAGGACAAGGAAGAAGGAAGCTCTTACTCTTTGCCTGGTTAGCCCTCACTCTCACTGGCAAATCCATGCCTTCACTGGTATTAGAGACCACTTCTTTGGGATTCTAACATATAGTGAAGACCAGCTGAGATGTCCAGCCTCACGGACTGAACAATTACTGGATTCTGGGGCTTTCCGTTGGGAGACAGACATTATTGGACTAGGTGGACCACAGCCTCTACACACACACACACACACACACACACACACACACACACACACATCCCAGTTCTATCAGTTCTGTTTCTCTAGAGAACCCTGACTAATAAAATGGTTAAATGGAGATTACAAAAAAATAATAAAAAACACCTCACAAATGTAAATTCTATTTTAAGCTAATAACTTTAATAATATACATTTATATATTTTCTTCATCTAATATTTTATGTTGTATACATAGTTAAATTTTAATTTATAGTTATTATTTTATATTTTATTTAAAGAGCTGACACTTTCTTATATAAGTACTATTTCATATCCTTTCTACCCTTCCCTCTCCCCACTGCAACTACTTCAATGTCTCTCTAACTTCCTCTCAAACTCATTACCTCCCACTTTGATTATTGTCACACACACACATATGTAAATAAGACCTGCTGAGTCCATTTGGTGTTGTTCATATGTATATTTGTTTAAGGTTGACCATTTGGGCTTTGATAATTTAATCAGGGATCATCCCTAGAGAAGACTGAATTTTTCCTTTTTCAACATCCATTAATTGCCTACAGTTCTTCATCTAGGGGCCTTGTGAGAATTCTAGCATCCTAACTGGCATACCAACTTGGTGGTGTTGTGCAGTTCCTTTTTAGGTGGCCATATTGTTAAGATTTCATGGGTACACTTTTCCTGACATACATAGATGATCTTGTCTCACAGCAGACATACTTGTCCTCTGGCTCTTACAGTTCCATTCCCTCTTCCATGATGTTTCCTGAGCCTTACATGTAGGGGTTGTGTGATAGATATATCAGTTGGGATTGGCTGCCAGAGGAGTGGCCCATATTAATAGTAGGTCTTCTGACCCCAAGTTACATGGATTCAAGGTGAGTCTTCCTATCTCAAATAATCCGGTTAACTAAAACTTCCCCATGAGTGTACTCTGTTTTAGTTAATTCCAGATGTTCTCTGCATTTTGACCAGTTGTGAATTCTGTAATGGTCTCCATCTGCTGGATAAAGCTCCTTTGATGAGTAATGGGAATTACAATTATATGTTGGTATAAGGATAAGCATTTAGAATGCAATTTGAAATTAAACTGGTTTAGGAAAGAGACAATAGTAGGTTTTTCTCTAGGTGCCACGACCTTACCAACCATTGGTAGCTGGCAACTTTTACAGTAATAGGTATGATTTTCCTCCTGCTGAGCTGGCTTAAGTCTGTTTAGACAGCTGTTCTTTACCCTTAGAGTACTTGTTGGTGTATAGAAAAGTTAAAAATTTTTGTAAATTACTACTTTGTTTTTCATTTCTAGAAGTTCTCTGGTGGAAATTTTGGGATCTTTATTTATGTTATATAATTTGCAAATAAGAATAATTTGACTTCCTTTCCTATCTCTCACCCTGTAATTTCTTTCTCTTTTCTTACTAGTGCTTCAATCACTATAATGTAAAAGGAGTGTCTCATTCCTGATTTTAATCAGATTGCTTAGAGTCTTGTTGATTGAGGATGATGTTGGCTGTAGGCTTGTCATATATTGTTTTTATTACATTGAAATCTATTTCCTTCATTCTCATTCTTTCTAGGATTTTTATTATGAAGGCATAATGGGTTTTGCCAAAGGCCTTTCAGTATCCATTGAGATAATGATGCAATTTTTGACTTTGTACTCATTTACATGATCTATTGTATTTATTGACTTATGCAGGTTCAACCATCCTTGCATCTCTGGGATAATGCCAGCTTGATCAAAATGGGTGATCTTTTTGATATATGTCTATGTTTGACTTGAGAGATTTTATTGAGGAGTTTCCATCTATTTTCATCAGGGATATTGCTCTCTTTTTTATATCATTATCTGGTTTTGTTATAGGAGTTATACTAGCACTATCGGAGTAGTTAAATAGGACCAAATATAGAAATAGAAAAGGAACTTCCAAACTATTCCTACAGTCATGGTTTCTTTGAAAGTCTGGTAGAATTCTGTAGTGAATCAGTGGTCTTTTTTTCCAGAAGCCTTTTTTGTTACTGTTTCAATCTCCTTATTTGTTCTGAGTCTGTTTAGGTTGTTGTTCTCTTCTTGATTTAACTTTGGTGGTTTCGACAGATCCAGAAATTCATTCATAATGGAACACAGTTTAATATCCTGGAATGAGCATGGTCAATTATAGAAATGATTCCCCTCCCACAATAACCCTTAACTTTCAATAGCTCCTCAGAGAGGGGTGTGGCCTCATGTACCCCTTCCCTAACAATTACTAACTGCTCATAGCTACTCAGGAGGAGGAGGTGCCCCTCATCTATAATGGAACACTGATTGCTCAATCTTGTATAGGTCTTGGTCAGGGAACCCCAGCTATTGGTTTCCAAGTATTTAAAAATATAATAAACCCAACTCCCCAAACCATTGTATTGGACTGGAGAGGTGATTCAGCTGTTAAGAGTACTGGTTGGTCTTTCAGAAGTCCTAGGTTCGATTCCTAGCACTTACATGGTGGGTAACAAGCATCAAGAACTCCAGTTCTATAGATTTCATGCCCCGTTTTGGCAGTTGTGGACACTGTATGCATGTGGTGCCAGGCATGCCTGCAGGCAATGCATCCATAGTATACACAATATAATAATTTTAAATAGTATTACATTTTATGTACTCACTTGTATGCCTGTGCATATTCCATGGCAACATGTGGAGGTCAGAGAACAACTTACAGACATGTATTCTCTCTTTCCAACATGTAGGTCCGAGGGATCAAACTCAGGTTGTCAGTCTTGGTGACATGTGTCTTTACAAATTAAAGAGATCTTTAACAAACAAGGAAACTGAAGCATCAAAGGAAAACGCAGGATTTGCCTGATTCGCTGCCAAATTCTACCAGAACTATAAGGAAATGTTATATATGTGAGATCGTATTCTAAGAAGCTTCTGCTGTTATCGTTTTACTTATATGATTTTTTCAGAAAGTCTTTAAGTGGTAGTTATCCCTAGCCATATTCCCTCTTCTGCTCTGCCCTCTCATCCCCCCAACCTAGTTAACCCTTCCTGTCCCATTATTCCCTTTTCCTCTTTATCACTGGGTTCTATCTTCCCTCCCTTGAAAGCTCTCTCTCTCCGAGGCCCCTTCCTAATTACCTGACCTCTGTGGGTATTCCAAACAAAACACACATATCTTTAAAGCCGACATCCAAAAATGAGAGAAAGCATGTGACATCTGTCTTTCGGGGTCTGTATTATGTCACTCAGAATGATTGTTTCCAGCTCTAGCCATTTACCTGTGAATTTCATGATTCCATTTTTCTTTAAAGGAAAGCGTGTTTATCTTTAGGAAATACAAATTCAAGTACTCTGGTTAAAGGAGTTACAACATCTGTAATGAACATTTAAATGGCTCAGAACAAAAGCACTTTTCCTAGATTTATTATGGATAACAGGCAACTTCTTCATTAGAGAGAAACAATAACTACACAAAAAAAAATCATGGACTTTAAATGAGTCAACTTTATAAGCATTGTAATAAAAACTGTTCACATAAGAGTCATTGAAAGATGTTAAATATAGGAGAGGTGCGTGTGACAAGGAATAGAATTAACATGGCCCGAAAGTTTGTCTCCCAAGTCTTAAACCACAAAAAGGAAAACAGTAAGTACACAGTGGTGAAAGTGGATCCCATCTTACCATGTGACCCAAATTAGCATTGCTGACAGGAGACATTCTAAGCATCTTGGTATGATGCTGATAGGAGACATTCTGAGCATCTGGGTATGATGCTTACTGAGTTACTCTCACTGGCTAGGATGCTCAGTGAGAGATCATCACTTGTTATTTTTTGTCATCCATACTGCACTATCCAAGCACAAGGCACAACAGAAAATATACAGCTATTCTGTAGTTCTTATCTTCTGTCCCAGTGCAGCAGTATTTTAAAAGACATAAAACAGCAGAGCCATCTGTGAACATTAGCATCCTGACAGGCATCATGCAATCCTGGTTTGGATCCCACTGCTGATAAGAAACGGAATTGATGAAACTGGAATGCAGACTGTCAGCTAGACAAAACTGTTATGTAAATGTTCAGCCCCTGAGTTCCTAACTACACTTAGGTAAGACCACATGCTTATTGTCTTGAAGGACATGTGTAGTGCTAAATGGTAAAAGATATGATGCCTACACTACACTCTCAAATGGTTCAAAGAAAAAGAAATGTTAAGAAATAGAAAAATAATAAAGTGAATGTGGCAAACATTTCAGAAAGGAGTCAAAAAACAATGACTAGAACTTGTACCTAAACTTCCTGAACCATGGGATACAATGAGAGAGAGAGAGAGAGAGAGAGAAAGAGAGAGAGAGAGAGAGAGAGAGAGAGAGAGAGAGAGAGAGAGAGAGGGAAACGGAGAGAGACAGAGACAGATGAAGAGATAAAAAGAGACAGAGGAAGGGAGGAGGAGGAGAGAGAAAGAAGGAGAAAAGAAAGGAGAGGGAGGACAGAGAGAGAAAGAAAGGGGGAGAAATAAAGAGAGAGAAAGAGAGTAAGAGGCAAAAAGGGAGTTAGGAGAAGAGAAAGGGAGAAGGAGACAAGGAGACAAGGAGAGGAGCAGAGGAGAGGGAAGGAGGGAAAGCCAGCACCAAGTATTCCTTTGGAATGGATGGAGAGATTTATTTTTTGTTTTTCTTTTGTTTTCTGCTTCAAAAAGATCTCTCCAAAAGTAGAGATTCATTTTTATCACTTAAGAACCCAGGCAGATACCATCATGGACAAACACTGTTCTCTGGGTAATGTCAGGACAATTTGATCTTCAGATAATTTGGATAATATGTGTGTCTCTGAAATCCGGTGTACTCATTTGAACTAATGAGTGCTCCTTGGGTACTTGTCCACATGTCAAAGGAACTGGCACTTTAGCTTCTACAACAAACTTAAAAGAAAAAATGCAACTTGTCCTTAATATGGGTTTAGACTAATTACTGAGCAACCATTCAGCAATAATGGCCTCGAATATTTAAATAGCTCGTGAAACTTCAATTAATTAAGGGACTGTTGAGTCTAAGAACTATGACATTTGTCAAGAATGAGGGAGGAAATCTAAGTGTGGATGTCAATTTCAGAGTAAATTATTAATAATTTCACATATATATTATATAAAATCCATAGATCTGACAAGATTTACAAGAATAATGTTAACTATGCAGCCAGAGCTCAGGAGTATATTTTTTCTTGAATTTTGCTTATTCTAGTTCAGTGTCATTCTCATAAGGAAAATAATCACTTAAGGCACAAGACTGTTGACATCACTGCTCTTCAGAATTTCTTCAGAACAAAACATTGATTACTGTTCAACTTCCCTGGTTTAAACTTAATCCTCTGTGGGGCTGCGGAGATGGCTCCATGGTGGAGGGCACTTGTTGCTCTTGCAGAGGACCTGGATTTGGTTCCCAACACCCCCATGCTGCTGACATGCATCTGTAACTCCAGTTCCAGAGGCTCTGTCGCCCTTTTTGCTGTACAGGGCCAACACACAGGGTAAGAGCACTCTTTCTGTAGCCCTGGCAGTAATGAGAACCTGGATAGTATACAGACTTTTTCTAAATCTGCAACTGGAAGACTTATCTTTTTTGTGTGAATTGCTTTCTTTTAAAAATTATGTATTATTTTAAATTAATTTATATTATTATTAATTTCTTTATTATTTATAGTGTTCTGCCTTCATGCATACATGTACACCAGAAGAGGGGTCCAGATCTCATCATAAATGGTTATGAGCATATGGTTGCTGGGGATTGAACTCAGGACCTCTGGGAGAGCAGCCAGTGCTCTTAACCTCTGAGCCATCTCTCCAGTCCCCAAAGTCAAACTTTTTTGCTCCACTTTCCCTCACCATTTTCTGTGGCATTCTAAGTATCATATTTCTATGTATCTGGAATGAAGACTGAGCCAGGTTTCCTTTCATGCTTTTCACATGCCTTCTTTCCACACATGATTGGCTCAGCCTCAGAAGCAGCAGCAGCCACAAAACCAATTTCACTTTTCTTAATGGCAGAATAATATCCTATTGTGTAAAGGTACCACATTTTAAAAAATTATCCATTCATCAGTTGATGGGAATCTAGGCTGTTTCCATTTTCTTGTAGTTGAGGACACAGCAAAATTGAAGCTCTAATTTGTCTGATGAGCATAGACAGAGATTCTCAATAAAATACTTAGAAACTGGGCTCCATCTATCTGAGGTGTCACACTGCCTCTTTTTTTGTGTGTGTTCTCTGTGTTTCGAGGCTGTGATGTTAACATCTGTTGTAATGATATCTCCTCTGAGTTTGCCATCCCTGTGAGCAGCCCTCCCTTGAGCACTCAGTTTTCAGTACTACTCAGAGGAGAGAGTTAAACACTGCAATGGCAGCCAGGTCAAAGCAAGCAAAACAGAGGCAGACACCCATAATTGATTACTGCTGGCTCTGATATCACCGGTGCCTCAGAAGAGAAATGGGAAATCTCATGTGGAGCAAAGGCCGGAGAGGTGACTCTGTGGCTAAGAGAACTGGTTGCTCTTCCAGTGGACCAGAGTTCGGATCCCAGCATCCATATGAGGTGGCCCACAACCCAACTGTCTGTCACTTCAACTTTAGTTGATCTGACTCCCTCGTTCATATGCCTTGGGTATCTGCACATACATGCTAATATACAAACACAGACACACAATTTACAAAATATAGTAAGCCTTTGAAATATTTGTAGAATATGATGTAAAATTAAAAGTTAGTTAAGGCAAAATAGAAAGAAAAATTAAATGCAATATGGAACAGGGCAAGAAGGAAATGAATTGAGAATCCCTTTTAAATGAAAAAGAAATAGGCAGAAGATGGGAGAAGAAGGTTAGGAAGAGAGATTAAAGAGATAAAAAGAACTGACAGCACAACAAAGAAATATATAAGCAAACCGCCTAAGCCTATGAGGAAAAATCTGTAAGCTGCTTCTTAAAATAAAATTTCAATGTTTCTAAGACAAGAATAAAAATGAAGTTGTAAGACAGGAAGGACAAACTCCAAATCAATAATAAACAATCCTGAACTCAGAAACAGTGACTTGAGGCAGCTCTTTTGTCTGCTCAGTGCAAACTGGATGCAATTCTACTTTGTTGTAAAATACAACACATTCTTAGGATCACAACCACTAGGTTTGTGAAGATCTTTTGAGCTTATTCTTCTATTGCAACTGAAATTTTTTATTCTTTGCCCAATATTTCCCTAACAGCCTCTTTGGTCCCTTACCTCTGATGGATATCTTTGTATGTGTTCGACTACTATTGGTTTAGTGAGGCCATGTCATGTTTGCCTCTGTGTTCTTACTGTATTCCACTCAATAATTCTTGACTCTTATTTATGATATTGTAAACGACAAGACAGAATGTCCCTCCTTTTTGGCATGTCCTTCCATTTTCATACTGAATAACATTCCATATACCATATATTCTTTATATATTTATCTATCAATATATAGGTTATTTTTATTTTTGGTTTGTGCAAGTACAATGAAGATGAAAGTATAGCTGCCTCTTTGAAATACTGTTTAACTCCATTTGGCTGGAGATATTAAAAAATGGATTTTCTGGGATATATGGCAGTCTGGTTTTAATGTTTTCAAGAATCCTCATGCTGTTATTCATAGTGGACGTACTCATCTACATTCTCATCTATAGTGTGCAGGCTTTACATTTTCTCCACATCTTTTTCAGCACTTATTTTTAATTGTTATAGTCTCTTGGTGGACTGAGTCCTTTAATGGCTTCTATAGTTTATTTTGCAGGTTTTGAATGAATGTCTCTTTTATCCATTATAAGCCTGTCTACTCTCGCTTTCTTTTGTTTTCCATTACTGTGAGGCATCTTTTTTGTCTCTTTATTTTCAGTCTCTGTGAAGGCAGTCCTTGCAGATTGCATGCAGTTGTGACCTTTAAACAACAACCTATTCATCCGCTTTAGGTCTTTTTAGGGAACTTAATTCACTTAAGATTCAAGTAAACAACTGTCAGTTAATTATTTCTTGGTTGTTTTGTGAATACTTTGTTTCCTTTTACTCCTTGGGTATTTTCATTAAAATATTTTGATCAAAAGATTTCCATAGTTGTAGGTTTTGATTTCTCTTTTCAAAAAATCTATTATAGATTTTTACTTAATATTTACCATGGTGCTTGAAAAACATAGGCATTAGAGAGCATTGCAAGCTGATAATAACTACTCTGACAGTATAAAAATAGACTCGTTTACATCATTTTCTTATTTAGAATCTTTGATGTCATAATTTCCATCATTTTAATTGTATGTGGTTTAAATTTATTTTAGTTATTTTAATAGTTCTATGTTTAAATTCTCTTTCTAAAGAAAAAATAATTTACATGCCACTCTTACAGAGTGCTATGAATTTGACTGTGTATTTCCTTTTATCAGTAAATTTTACATTTTATATATTTTTTCTGTTATTAATTAGCATCATATACCTCCATTTGAACACCCCTGTTTAGCATGTCTTGCAACACTGATCTTATGGCAATGAGCTTCTTCAGCTTTTGCTTCTTCGAGGAAGTCTTTGTCTCTACTTTTAGAGCTGAAGGAAAGATTTGCTAAGCTGGTAACAGAATTTTTGGCTAGAAGATATTTCCCTTGGTACTCTGATATATCTTTGAATTCTGTTTCAGCCTGTGACTTAACTGCTGAAAAATCTACTGCCGGACTTGTTGGAACATAATGATGTTACTTGACTCTTCCTATTCTCATTCTCATTCTCATTCTCATTCTCATTCTCATTCTCATTCT